>NC_044301.2:35973324-36273324 GCF_004027225.2 Strigops habroptila | reverse complement strand
CCCTAAGTAGGGCCAGTAGCAATGCCTGAGGCCACTTTAGAGATGTTTCTTGGCAAATTTTACTTATTTGCCTCTTTAGGCTTTGATTCATTCTTTCTACCTTTACACTGGATTGTAAATCCCAATATATTTCCAAAATTTTACTTAATTATTGGAGTATTTCTGTTATGAAATGGGGTCCTCTGTCTGAGGACATTCCTATTGGCACCCCAAATCTGGGAACGATTTCTGTTAACAATGTTTTTGTTACTTCCCTTGTTTTGTTAGTGACAAGGAAAAACTTCGGGCCACCCTGAAAAAGTATCTACTAATACCGACAAATATCTGTACCCTTGCTGTTGAGGTAATTCTGAAAAATCTATTTGCCAATAATCTCCTGGAGAATTTCCCTTTTTAGTCACACCCAGGGGTGGGCATCTTGTATTTAAAGGATTATTTTTCAAGCATGCTGAACATCTTTCAGTAACTGATTATACTATTTTTGTTATCCTTACATTAATCACCTGAGGCTTTAAACTATTTAACATAGACTCTATTCCCCAATGCATCTGTTGGTATTTATTTTTGACTATGTGTCATTAATGGTGCAGATATTATTACCTGATTTTGTGGAGTTATGAACCAGCCTTGATCATTTTCTTTTGCCTGTAAATGCAATGCTAATTTAAGATCAACTTGACTATAATTTGGCCTGACATCTGGTATTGAAATAACTTTTTCTGGAATTAATGCTAAGATGCCTTGTTGTGCAGCCTCTTTTGCCATTTTATCCGCTAATCTTTTCCCTTGATGAACTGGAGAAAACCCTTGCTGGTGTGCTTGACGATGCATAACAGCAACCTCTTTGGGCTTTTTAATGGCTTCCGAGAGTTTCAAAATTTCTTTTTTGTGTTTTATTGATGATCCTTGGGATGATAACAAACCCCTTTCTTTCCAAATAGCTCCTTGTGCATCTATTACACTGAACACATATTTTGAATCAGTCCAGATATTTACTCTTTTTCCTTCTGTCATTTCCAATGCCCATTGGAGAGCAATCAATTATGCTTTTTGGGCAGATGTATTTACAGGCAAGGGTTTAGCTTCAATTACCTCTGTGGCAGTTACGATAGTGTACCCTGCTTTTCGTTTTCCTTCTTGAACAAAACTGCTATTGTCTGTGAAAAGTTCATAATCAGGATCTTCCAATGGTTCATCAAGCAGGTCAGGATGACTTGAATATACCTGTTCAATAGTCAGTAAACAATCATGGGTCAATGGTTCCTCCATTGATTCCTGGGTGGTTAGGAATAAGGCTGGGTTAACTGCTGAAGTTGTTTTTAGTTCTACATCATCTTGTTCCATCAAGACCACCTGATATTTCAACATTCAACTAGGAGACAACCAATGCCCCCCTTTTTGCTCTAAACCAGAGCTGACTGTATGGGGTACATATATGGACATCTTCTGTCCCATAGTCAGCTTTCTGGCTTCTTGAATTAACAGGACAGTTGCTGCAACTGCTCATAAGCAACTGGGCCACCCCTGGCTTACTTGATCTAATTGCTTAGAGAAATAACCCACAAGTCTTTTTTCTCCGCCAACTTTTTGGGTCAAAATTCCCAACGTAAGGTGCTGTCTTTCATGCACAAAGAGTTCAAAAGGTTTTGTTAAATCTGGGAGACCTAAGGCAGGTGCAGACACCAGGGCCAGTTTTAATTTTCAGAATGCATGTTGTCCTTCTGGGGTCCAAATCAAAGATCCTCTGGGGCCTCCTTTAAAAGTTCATATAAAGGTTTGACCAGTAGTACATAATTTGAGATCCATAGCCTTCACCACCCAGCCATTCCTAAGAATGCACTCAGGTCTCTGGCAGTTGCAGGCTGCAGAACTTGGCAAATGGCCTCTTTTTGATCTATTCACAGTCTCTGCTGCCCTGGTATTATTTCAGACCCCAGGTAGGTAACTTGTCACATGATTTGGGCCTTTTCTTGAGATACTTTATAACCTCCTTGGCCCAAAAAATTTAAAAGGCTATGTCGTGGTTTGAGCCCAGCCGGTAACTCAGAACCACACAGCCGCTCGCTCACTCCCCCCCCCCCCCCGCTTCTTCCTCCCCCCGCTCCCGGAGGGATGGGGAGGAGAATGGGAAGAATGTAACTCACACGGGTTGAGATAAGAGCAGTCCCGCAACTAAGGTATAACACAAAACCACTACTGCTACCACCAATGATAATAACGATTAGTGAAATAACAAGGGGAGAGGATACAATTGCTCACCACCCGCCGACCGATACCCAGCCCGACCCGAGCAGTGATCAGGGCCTTCCGGGTAACTCCCCCCAGTTTATATACTGGGCATGACGTGCTGTGGTATGGAATACCCCTTTGGCTAGTTTGGGTCAGGTGTCCTGTCTCTGCTTCTGCCCGGCTTCCCCTCCTCCCTGGCAAAGCATGAGACTGAGAAAGTCCTTGGTTGGAATAAACATTACTTAGCAACAACTAAAAACATCGGTGTTATCAGCGTTGTTCCCAGGCTGAAAGTTAAAAAACACAGCACTGCACCAGCTACTAAGCAGGAGAAAAATGACTGCTATAGCTGAACCCAGGACAGTATCCACCCCTTATTCCATACCATTCACGTCATGCTCAGATCCCACATCTCTCAGCACACCATCACCCCTGTCCCATATATACACATATATATACACCCACACCCACACACAGAGAAAGATATCATTCCCTAGTCCATGGACCAATCCCTGTAAAATTGCTGAACTCATCCAGTCCATGATGTCAGGCTCCATCTCTTGTAATAGTCTTTCAGGGCAGGAGGGACGGTACGTAGTGTTGGGTTGTTGCCTGCTGATGATACCGCCAAACTCATCTGGTCACTGCTGAGCTCGTCTGGTTTCCTCAAAATTCATTCTTCGTTGAGGTGATGATCGGAGGGAAGTCAGGGTCAATGGCTGGCGACCTGAAGATATCTAGCTGGTGGGCTATAAAAGTGTTATAGAGCAGGCAACAGCGTACAATTGAGTTCATTGGCTGTTTTCCCCCAAAATCAAATCCCCTTGAGGTACACATCGGACTTCCCCATCTTCCCGCATTACCCACCAAGTATATCCAGGTCCCTGAGCAAAAGCAACCCCACGAGTGGGTTTGCCTTTACCTGAAGCAGGAATAACCCAGACTGTCTTCCCCAACAAATTCTTTATGTGCACCACAGGAACTTTATCCCCCTCTACAGTACTTAAAAGTTCTGACTGGGCTGGGCCAGCCCTGTTGGCAGATCCCCTAGTGTTGACCAACCAGGTGGCTTTTGGTAAATGTGTATCCCAGTGTCTGAAAGTCCCACCACCCATTGCTCTCAGTGTAGTTTTTAACAGCCCATTGTACCGTTCGATTTTCCCAGAGGCTGGTGCATGGTAGGGGATGTGGTATACCCACTCAATGCCATGCTCTTTGGCCCAAGTGTCTATGAGGTTGTTCCGGAAATGAGTCCCATTGTCTGACTCAATTCTCTCTGGGGTGCCGTGTCGCCACAAGACTTGTTTCTCAAGGCCCAGGATAGTGTTCCGGGCAGTGGCATGGGACACAGCGTACGTTTCCAGCCAGCCGGTGGTTGCTTCCACCATGGTAAGCACATAGCGCTTGCCCTGGCGGGTTGGTGGGAGTGTGATATAGTCAATCTGCCAGGCCTCCCCATATTTGTACTTCAGCCATCGTCCTCCATACCAGAGAGGTTTTAACCGCTTGGCTTGCTTAATTGCAGCACATGTTTCACATTCGTGAATAACCTGGGCAATAGTGTCCATCGTTAAGTCCACCCCTCGATCACGAGCCCATCTATATGTTGCATCTCTGCCTTGATGGCCTGAGGTGTCATGGGCCCACCAGGCTAAAAATAATTCACCCTTATGTTGCCAATCCAAGTCCGTTTGAGCCACTTTAATCTTAGCAGCTTTATCCACTTGCTGGTTGTTCTGGTGTTCCTCAGTGGCCCGACTCTTGGGTACATGAGCATCCACGTGGCGTACCTTCACCACCAGGTTCTGCACCCAGGCAGCGATATCTTGCCACAATGCAGCAGCCCAGATGGGTTTACTTCTGCGTTGCCAGTTGCTCTGCTTCCATTGCTGCAACCACCCCCACAGGGCATTTGCCACCATCCATGAGTCAGTATAGAGATAAAGTACTGGCCATTTTTCTCGTTCAGCAATGTCCAAGGCCAGCTGGATGGCTTTCACCTCTGCAAACTGACTCGATTCACCCTCTCCTTCAGCAGTTTGGGCAACTTGTCACAGGGGACTCCACACAGCTGCCTTCCATCTCCGATGCTTTCCCACAATACAGCAGGACCCATCAGTAAACAAGGCATATTGCTTTTCACTCTCTGACAGTTCATTATATGGTGGGGCCTCTTCAGCACGCGTCACCTCCTCTTCTGGTGACATCCCAAAATCTTTGCCCTCTGGCCAGTCCATGATGACTTCTAGAATTCCTGGACGACTGGGATTTCCTATTCGAGCTCGTTGTGTAATTAGTGCGGCCCACTTACTCCATGTAGCATCAGTTGCATGATGTGTAGAGGAGACCCTGCCTTTGAACATCCAGCCCAGCACAGGCAACCGGGGTGCCAGGAGGAGCTGCGCTTCAGTTCCGATCACTTCTGAGGAAGCTCGACCCCCTTCATAGGCTGCCAGTATCTCTTTTTCAGTGGGAGTATAGCTGGCCTCGGATCCTTTCTATCCCCGACTCCAAAAGCCAAGGGGTCGACCTCGAGTCTCCCCTGGAGCTTTCTGCCAGAGGCTCCAGGTAGGACCATTCTCCCCAGCTGCGGTATAGAGCACATTTTTCACATCTGGCCCGGCCCGGACTGGTCCAAGGGCTACTGCATGAACTATTTCTCGTTTAATTTGTTCAAAGGCTTGTTTTTGCTCAGGGCCCCATTTGAAATCATTCTTCTTCCGGGTCACGTGGTAGAGAGGGCTTGCAATCAGACTGTAATTTGGGATGTGCATTCTCCAGAACCCCACAACACCTAAGAAAGCTTGTGTTTCTTTCTTGTTAGTTGGTGGAGACATTGCTGTTATCTTGTTGATCACGTCTGTGGGGATCTGGCGGCATCCATCTTGCCATTTTATTCCCAAAAATTGAATCTCCTGTGCAGGTCCCTTGACCTTATTCCGTTTTATGGCAAAACCGGCCTTCAGCAGGATTTGGATTATTTTCCTCCCTTTCTCAAGAACTTCTTCCACTGTATCGCCCCACACGATGATGTCATCAATGTATTGCAGGTGTTCTGGAGCTTGCCCCTGTTCCAGTGCAGTCTGGATCAATCCATGGCAGATGGTAGGGCTGTGTTTCCACCCCTGGGGCAGTCGGTTCCAAGTGTGCTGGATTCCCCTCCAAGTGAAAGCAAACTGTGGCCTGCATTCTGCTGCCAAAGGGATTGAGAAAAATGCATTGGCAATGTCAATTGTGGCATACCACTTGGCTGCCTTTGACTCCAGTTCATACTGAAGTTCTAACATGTCCGGTACGGCAGCACTCAATGGTGGTGTGACTTCGTTCAGGCTACGATAGTCTACTGTTAATCTCCACTCTCCATTAGACTTTTGCACTGGCCATATGGGGCTATTAAAGGGTGAGCGGGTCCTGCTGATCACTCCTTGGCTCTCCAGTCTGCGGATCAGCTTATGGATGGGAATCAAGGAGTCTCGGTTGGTGCGATATTGCCGCCGGTGCACTGTTGTGGTCGCAATTGGCACTTGTTGTTCTTCGACCTTCAGCAACCCCACAACAGAAGGATCCTCTGAGAGACCGGGTAAGGTGGACAGCTGCTTAATTTCCTCTGTCTCCAAGGCAGCAATACCAAAAGCCCATCTATACCCTTTTGGGTCTTTGAAGTACCCTCTCCTGAGATAGTCTATGCCAAGGATGCATGGAGCCCCTGGACCAGTTACAATGGGGTGCTTTTGCCACTTCCTCCCAGTCAGGCTGATTTCAGCTTCCAGCATAGTTAACGCTTGGGATCCTCCTGTCACTCCAGAAATAGAAATGGGTTTCACCCCTTGATACCTTGATGGCATCAGAGTACACTGTGCACCGGTATCTACTAGAGCCTTATACTTCTGTGGGACTGATGTGCCAGGCCATCTGATCCACACAGTCCAGTAAACCCGATTATCCCTCTCCTCCACCTGGCTGGAGGCAGGGCCCCTCTAATAGTGATCACAAAATTCTCCACTTCTGTCTTGTAGAAAGGGATTAGTATTCCTTATCACAGGAGCTGGAGTAAAATCAGCTCTTTCGCTCCATCTGGGAAACTGCTCGCCAGAGACTGGAGCAGCAGCTTTCCTGGGAGGATCATCCTTGACCATTGTTCTCCTCTTCAGTTCACGCACCCGTTGCTCCAGAGCTGAAGTAGGTTTTCCATCCCACTTTCTCATGTCTTCTCCATGATCCCGCAGGTAAAACCATAGGGTGGCCCGTGGCGTGTACCTCCTATATTTTCTTTCTCGAGCAGTAGGGCACCTTCTGTTAATAGCTGAGACATGGGTTGGTATGCGTGGAGAGCTGGATAGATCGGATAAATCGTCTCTCAATTGTTTGAACTCCTGGGACAGTTTTTCCACAGCTGAAATGATGGAAGGGGTGAGATTGTCTTCGAACTCTCCGCCACATGGGTCGTGTACATTCGACTTCATCTGGGTCTACGGATGTGTTCCTGGAATCCGGCCTACGATAGATCATCTCTATAATGGCTGATTCCCTCAGGGACTGGATGCCTTTCTCTATCGTGGTCCA
Organism: Strigops habroptila; assembly: GCF_004027225.2. Lineage (NCBI taxonomy): Eukaryota > Metazoa > Chordata > Aves > Psittaciformes > Psittacidae > Strigops > Strigops habroptila. The sequence continues at coordinate 36,266,532 of NC_044301.2, read as the reverse complement.
GTTGGCTGAGCGATTCGTAATATCGTCTTTGTAGGGAAACCTTTCCTTCACAGCTGCCAGGAGCCGCCTCCAAAGACTGAGGGCTCGCTTCTCTCTTGCAATCGCTTTGTCAATTCCTCCTTCCCTAGCAAGTGATCCCAGCTGCTTGGCTTCCCTACCTTCTAGTTCGTGACCGTCGGCCCCATTGTCCCAGCACCGGAGCAACCAGGTGACAATGTGCTCCCCGGAAGACGGGTGAAATCTTTTCGCATATTCCGCAGTTCGGTTGAGGTCCGGGGTCGAGAAGTGACCTCTTCTTCTTCTTCCTCTTCCTCTGACCCACGTAGTAGTAACTCTTGTTCAGGTGCTGTTGCATATAGTAATGGCACTGGGTCTTCATCTTTCTTCGCTTCGCGGGTTGCTCTTTGTGCCTTTCGTCTGCTTTTGCTTACAGGGGCAACAGACATTGTCACAAACTGGACATTTGGTTTAGCTGCAGTGTTTGTCACTGTGGTTGGAGTGGCTGCAGTGTCTGCCACTAGGATTGGAGTGGTTGCAATGTCTATTGCTGGAGTTGGTGCAGCTGTTGTGCTTGGGAGTTGAGTAACAGCAACAGCTGCATTATCTGTTGCTGTCGGGGTTTGAGTAGCTACTGTGCTTGTCACTGGGGTTGGTGTAGCTGCGGTGCTTGGAGTAGCCATATTGTCTGTTGCTGTCGGGGTTTGAATAGCTACTGTGCATGTCACTGGGGTTGGTGTAGCTGTGGTGCTTGGAGTAGCTATATTGTCTGTTGCTGTCGGGGTTTGAGTAGCTACTGTGCTTGTCACTGGGGTTGGTGTGGCTGCAGTGCTTGGAGTAGCCACATTGTCTGTTGCTGTCGGGGTTTGAGCCCAGCCGGTAACTCAGAACCACACAGCCGCTCGCTCACTCCCCCCCCCCCCCCTTCTTCCTCCCCCCGCTCCCGGAGGGATGGGGAGGAGAATGGGAAGAATGTAACTCCCACGGATTGAGATAAGAGCAGTCCCGCAACTAAGGTATAACACAAAACCACTACTGCTACCACCAATGATAATAACGATTAGTGAAATAACAAGGGGAGAGGATACAATTGCTCACCACCCGCCGACCGATACCCAGCCCGACCCGAGCAGTGATCAGGGCCTTCCGGGTAACTCCCCCCGGTTTATATACTGGGCATGACGTGCTGTGGTATGGAATACCCCTTTGGCTAGTTTGGGTCAGGTGTCCTGTCTCTGCTTCCTCCCGGCTTCCCCTCCTCCCTGGCAAAGCATGAGACTGAGAAAGTCCTTGGTTGGAATAAACATTACTTAGCAACTACTAAAAACATCGGTGTTATCAGCGTTGTTCCCAGGCTGAAAGTTAAAAAACACAGCACTGCACCAGCTACTAAGCAGGAGAAAAATGACTGCTATAGCTGAACCCAGGACAGGCTAATAGTCAGTTCCACACATTTTTCATTAGTTTCCGTTGCCAACAAAATATCATCTACATATTGCAAGACTAACCCTTCTGGATTATCTTTCTTACAGACTTCTAATTCTTTCTCCAGTTGGTTTCCAAAAATTGTTGGACTATTCTTGAACCCTTGAGGTAGGATGGTCCAGGTAAATTGGGTCTTCTGAACCAGTTTAAGGGTTTTCCCCACTCGAAAGCAAAAATGGTTTGGCTTTGCTGATCGAGAGGTATGCAAAAGAAGGCATCCTTTAGATCTATTACTGTAACCACTGATGATTTTCTGTGAGGGTTGTTAATAAAGTGTAAGGATTGGCCATGACAGGGTGGATATCCTGAACTATTTGATTAATAACCCACAGATCTTGCACTAATCCATACTTGTCTGTTCCAGGCTTTCTAACAGGCAGGATAGGAGTGTTGTATTCTGACTCACATTCTATTAACAATCAGAATTTCTTAAAATTTTCTATATCAAAATCTTTATTCCTTTTCTCGCCTCTAATTTTAAAGGGTATTGTTTCTGTCTTACCGGTCTCGATCCAGGTTTTAGGGTAATGCTTATAGGTCGAGCTGGTCTTGAATGTCCTGGAGTTCCACTGGCCCAAACCAGGGGTGTTACTGCGTTTTCTATTTCCTCCAGTACTCCTTCAAGATTATCTGGTTCTGATTTTCCCTGCAACATAAAAGTCCTTGCCTCAGTGGCTTTAGTCTCGGAAACCAATAATTGTACTTCTCCCCCTTTAAATATAATTTGAGCATCTAATTTACTTATCAGCTCTCTTCCCAAGAGGGGTATTGGGCATTCAGGCATATAAAAAAACTGATGAGTTAACCATTGCTTGCCAAATTTAAAATTAATGGGGTTAAAGAAGGCCTGTTTTTCTGATTTCACAGTTGCACTCACAATGCTTAGTATTTATAACTGAAAATGAAGCCCCTCTATCTAATAAAAAACTGACCTTTTGTTTCCCCAGTTCCAATGTAATGAGAGGCTCAGCTGAGGTCTGTTCCCCCAGTCTCACTTGTCCCCATTTCTTAGTACACCTCAGGACATCACAAACTATTCTTGTATCAATTCCACCACCAACAGATTAAATTGATTATTATCTCGACATAAGAACCTGGTGAATTCCTTTTTCCAAACAACAAATTTGAAAAGGATATCTAAACATTCCAATTTTACTCTGGAGCTTATCTTATGCCCCCCCACATATACAATAAGAATAACAGATACCTAGTTGAAACCCAACAGACACTATAACCCTCAATACACAATATTGTATTATATCAACCAACAATATTAATAACTGGGGACTCAACACCCCCCCCCCCCCTTTTTTTTTTTCTCTCCTAGGGGACTCTAACCCCTTTTGGCCAATTCAGCCAGTCCTAGGGGACTCGAACCCCTTATGGACAGTAACCTTATCACAGGGACTCGAACCCTGTTAAGGGGACTCTAACCCCAGTTTCCAGTAATCAGTTTTACTTCAAAATAATATCTTTAAAATTTACTCACCCAGGGATCTTGCCCTGAGCACCTGACAGTCCGTTGTCTAGGTTCTCCCTGAGAATCTCTCGTTGCCAGCTGGAGATTAGTCAATTGCAGATCCACTGAGGTTCAGAGGCGAGGTCCCATCTGAGTCACCAAAAACTGTCACCGAAAGTCGGGAGAATAAAATTCCTTAAGAGTAAAGTAGCATTAAGAAGCAGGTATTATTTATTACAGTGCTGGATGCACAGGGGATAGCTCTGCCTAATGTGCATGCCAATTCTTAGGTTGGCCTCTCTTCTAACTTTGTGAGGAATGGTTCCCAGTTCACTGAGCTGGAGAGGCACTTTGTGAACAATGGTTCCTAGTTCAGTGAGCTGGATAGGTAAAGAATGTTCTTTACCTTTTGTCTTGTTCCTTCTTGACATATGTACGTGTCCTAGGTTCAGCTACAGCAGTCATTTTTCTCCTTCTTAGTAGCTGGTGCAGTGCTGTGTTTTTTAACTTTCAGCCTGGGAATAACGCTGATAACACCGATGTTTTTAGTAGTTGCTAAGTAATGTTTCCTCTGACCAAGGACTTTCTCAGTCTCATGCTTTGCCAGGGAGGAGGGGAAGCCGGGAGGAAGCAGAGACAGGACACCTGACACAAACTGGCCAAAGGGGTATTCCATACCACAGCACGTCATGCCCAGTATATAAACCGGGGGGAGTTACCCGGAAGGCCAGATCACTGCTCGGGTCGGGCTGGGTATCGGTCGGTGGGTGGTGAGCAATTGTATCCTCTCCCCTTGTTATTTCCCTTATCGTTATTATCATTGGTGGTACCAGTAGTGGTTTTGTATTATACCTTAGTTACGGGACTGCTCTTATCTCAACCCGTGGGAGTTACATTCTTTCGATTCTCCTCCCCATCCCTCCGGGAGCAGGGGGAGGAAGAACGGGGGGAGTGAGCGAGCAGCTGTGTGGTTCTGAGTTACCGGCTGGGCTCAAAACACAACAGTTCTTTGTGGCGCCCAACGTGGGGCATGAAGGGTTGAGATAATGACAGATCTGACCAGAGTGTGTCTAATCATATTTGTGATAAGCACTCATTGTTGCTACTCGTCACAATGGTGATTATTTGGCTCTCAGACTTGTCGCGCTTGATCTCAGAGTTTCAGCATGTTGTACTTTACTTACAGCCAGTATTTGCTGTTTTAGTGTTTATCGGCTGGGGGGCCTGGGCTAAGGTTCTTGTTTCACTGTACTTCATGGTAATGACTTGTAATACAACAGACTCATTAATCATGAAATTGGTTTGGCTTGCACTCCCGGCATGGTCATCGCCTCTATACTTTGGGAGGTATATAATGACATTTTTTAACAATTACCTACCATTTTTTTTCTCCTCGGGGGGTCAACCTACGAAGGAGGCATTCCCTTACAACCCCTGTTCCCCCACCAGCCTATTTACAATAGCATTTGAGAGTTCTGAAGGTTTTGGATGGCCTTTGAATACACTTGAGACCTGCCTGCTGATTGTGCTGGGGATCAGCATGTTGGCACACATACGGAGTGTGTTTTACCCATGGCCTTCCCGTCCGGGGAACATCCTATTTCATATGATCTCGAAAGTTAAGCAGTATCGGGTTCAAATCTGGTCTAGGGTTAGACGACGATATGGGAGGACCACCAAGAGATTTTCCCTGAGGCTGGACAGTCATGAGTGGCAGGGTGTGTGGGATAGTATGGGCAAGTATCTAGGCCAGTGGGCCCCTCCACTGCTTTGGAATTTCACCACTGAACAAGTGCAACATCCGGAAAAACTACTAAAACACTTAGACGAGGTGTGCTGTCATTCTGTTTATACCAGAGAGGGACAACTCGCTGCAGTGTGCTGGGGCTTGGCCTATGCCTACAGAGCTCTGCTCAACACTATCCAGCACCTTCAAAGGGAAAAAAAAGTCTCTGGATCTGATGGCAAAGCAACAGACAATGCAGCTATGCCAACTACAAGCACAGCAGCTACTCAGACCCTGACCACAACAGACAACACAGCTACTCCAAGTACAGCAGCTACATCAACCCCAGTGACAAGCACAACAGCTACTCAAACCCCGACAGCAACAGTCAACGTGGCTACTCCAAACACTGCAACTACACCAACCCCAGTGACAAGCACAAAAGCTACTCAAACCCCGACAGCAACAGTCAACGTGGCTACTCCAAGCACCGCAGCTACACCAACCCCAGTGACAAGCACAGTAGCTACTCAAACCCCGACAGCAACAGTCAACGTGGCTACTCCAAGCACCGCAGCTACACCAACCCCAGTGACAAGCACAGTAGCTACTCAAACCCCGACAGCAACAGTCAACGTGGCTACTCCAAGCACCGCAGCTACACCAACCCCAGTGACAAGCACAGTAGCTACTCAAACCCCAACAGCAACAGTCAATGTGGCTACTCCAAGCACCGCAGCTACACCAACCCCAGTGACAAGCACAGTAGCTACTCAAACCCCGACAGCAACAGACAATATAGCTACTCCAAGCACCACAGCTACACCAACCCCAGTGACATGCACAGTAGCTATTCAAACCCCGACAGCAACAGACAATATGGCTACTCCAAGCACCGCAGCTACACCAACCCCAGTGACAAGCACAGTAGCTACTCAAACCCCGACAGCAACAGACAATGCAGCTGTTGGTGTTAACTCCCAAGCACAGCAGCTGCACCAACCCCAGCAATAGACATTGCAACCACTCCAATCCTAGTGGCAGACACTGCAGCCACTCCAACCACAGTGACAAACACTGCAGCTAAACCAAATGGCCAGTTTGTGACAATGTCTGTTGCCCCTGTAAGCAAAAGCAAACGAGAGGCACAAAGAGCAACCCCTGCAGTGAAGAAAGAGGAAGTCCCAATGCCATTAGTACACGGAACATCATCTGAACAAGAGTTACTACTACATGGATCAGAGGAAGAGGAAGAAGAAGAAGAGGTAACTTCTCGACCCCGGACCTCAACTGAGCTGCGGAATATGCGAAAAGATTTCACCCATCTTCCAGGGGAGCACATTGTCACCTGGTTGCTCTGATGCTGGGACAATGGGGCCGATGGTCACGAACTAGAAGGTAAGGAAGCCAAGCAGCTGGGATCACTTGCTAAGGAAGGAGGAACTGACAAAGCGATTGCAAAAGAAAAGTGAGCCCTCAGGCTTTGGAGGCGGCTCCTGGCAGCTGTGAAGGAAAGGTTTCCCTACAAGGATGATATTACGAGTCGCGCAGCCAACTGGACCACGATAGAGAAAGGCATCCAGTCCCTGAGGGAATCAGCCATTCTAGAGATGATCTATCGTAGGCCGGATTCCAGGAACACATCCGTAGATCCAGATGAAGTCGAATGTACACGACCCATGTGGCGGAAACTTACACGGAGTGCGCCATCATCATATGCCCACACATTGGCATCAATGACCTGGAATGACGGAATATCACCAACAGTGGATTGCCTGATTTGTCAACTCCGAGAGTTCGAAGACAATCTCACCCCTTCCATCATTTCAGCTGTGGAAAAACTGTCCCAGGAGGTCAAACAATTGAGAGACGATTTATCCGATCTATCCAGCTCCCCATGTGTACCAACCCATGTCTCAGCTATTAAGAGAAGGCGCCCTACTGCTCAAGAAAGAAAATATAGGAGGTACACGCTACGGGCCACCCTATGGTTTTACCTGTGGGATCACGGAGAAGACATGAGAAAGTGGGATGGAAAACCTACCTCAGTTCTGGAACAACAGGTGTGTGAACTGATGAGGAGAACAATGGTCAAGGATGATCCTCCCAGGAAAGCTGCTGCTCCAGTCTCTGGTGAGCAGTTTCGCACATGGAGTGGAAGAGCTGATTTTACTCCAGCTCCTGTGATAAGGAATCCTAATCCCTTTCTACAGGACATAAGTGGAGAATTTTATGATCACTATTAGAGGGGCCCTGCCTCCAGCCACATGGACGAGAGGGATAATCGGGTTTACTGGACTGTGTGGATCAGATGGCCTGGCACATCAGTCCCACAGAAGTATACGGTTCTAGTAGATAGAATCATAGAATCATAGAATCATAGAATCGTAAGGGTTGGAAAGGACCTTAAGATCATCTAGTTCCAACCCCCCTGCCATGGGCAGGGACACCTCGCACTAAACCATGTGGCCCAAGGCTCTGTCCAACCTGGCCTTGAACACTGCCAGGGATGGAGCATCCACAACCTCCCTGGGCAACCCATTCCAGTGCTTCACCACCCTCACTGTAAAGAACTTCTTCCTTATATCTAATCTAAACTTCCCCTGTTTAAGTTTGAACCCATTACCCCTTGTCCTACCACTACAGTCCGTGATGAAGAGTCCCTCCCCAGCATCCTTATAGACCCCCTTCAGATACTGGAAGGCTGCTATGAGGTCTCCACGCAGCCTTCTCTTCTCCAGGCTGAACAGCCCCAACTCTCTCAGCCTGTCTTCATACGGGAGGTGCTCCAGCCCTCTTATCATCCTCGTGGCCCTCCTCTGGACTTGCTCTAACAGCTCCATGTCCTTTTTATGTTGAGGACACCAGAACTGTACGCAGTACTCCAAGTGAGGCCTCACAAGAGCAGAGTAGAGGGGCAGGATCAGCTCGTTCGACCTGCTGGTCACGCTTCTTTTGATGCAGCCCAGGATACGGTTGGCTTTCTGGGCTGCAAGCGCACACTGCTGGCTCATGTTAAGCTTCTCGTCAACCAACACCCCCAAGTCCTTCTCCTCAGGGCTGCTCTGAATCTCTTCTCCACCCAACCTGTAGCTGTGCCTGGGATTGCCCTGACACAGGTGTAGGACCTTACACTTGGCTTGGTTAAACTTCATAAGGTTGGCATTGGCCCACCTCACAAGCATGTCAAGGTCCCTCTGGATGGCGTCCCTTCCCTCCAGCGTATCAACCGAACCACACAGCTTGGTGTCGTCGGCAAACTTGCTGAGGGCGCACTCAATCCCACTGTACATGTCGACGATACCGGTGCACAGTGTACCCTGATGCCATCAAGGTATCAAGGGGTGAAACCCATTTATATTTCTGGAGCGACAGAAGGATCCCAAGAGTTGTCTGTACTGGAGGCTGAAATCGGCCTGAACGGGAGGAAGCGGCAAAAGCACCCCATTGTGACTGGTCCAGGGGCTCCATGCATCCTTGGCATAGACTATCTCCGGAGAGGGTACTTCAAAGACCCAAAAGGGTGTAGATGGGCTTTTGGTATCGCTGCCTTGCAGACAGAGGAAATTAAGCAGCTGTCCACCTTACCCGGTCTCTCAGAGGATCCTTCTGTTGTGGGGTTGCTGAAGGTCGAAGAACAACTGCCAATTGCCACCACAACAGTGCACCGGCGGCAATATCTCACCAACCGAGACTCCTTGATTCCCATCCATAAGCTGATCCGTAGACTGGAGAGCCAAGGAGTGATCAGCAGGACCCGCTCACCCTTTAATAGCCCCATATGGCCAGTGTAGAAGTCTAATGGAGAGTGGAGACTAACAGTAGACTATCGTGGCCTGAACGAGGTCCCACCACCATTGAGTGCTGCTGTACCAGGCATGCTAGAACTTCAGTATGAACTGGAGTCAAAGGCAGCCAAGTGGTATGCCACAATTGATATTGCCAATGCATTTTTCTCAATCCCTTTGGCAGCAGAGTGCAAGCCGCATTTTGCTTTTATTTGGAGGGCCGTGCAGCACACTTGGAACCGACTGCCCCAGGGGTGGAAACACAGCCCTACCATCTGCCATGGATTGATCCAGACTGCACTGGAACAGGGGCAAGCTCCAGAGCACCTGCAATACATTGATGACATCATCGTGTGGGGCGATACAGCAGAAGAAGTTTTTGAGAAAGGGAGGAAGATAATCCAAATCCTGCTGAAGGCCAGTTTTGCCGTAAAACGGAGTAAGGAAAAGGGACCTGCACAGGAGATTCAATTTTTGGGAATAAAATGGCAAGATGGACGTCGCCAGATCCCCACAGATGTGATCAACAAGATAACAGCAATGTCTCCACCAACTAACAAGAAAGAAACGCATGCTTTCTTAGGTGTTGTGGGGTTCTGGAGAACACACATCCCAAATTACAGTCTGATTGTAAGCCCTCTATCACGTGACCCAGAAGAAGAATGATTTCAAATGGGGCCCTGAGCAACAACAAGCCTTCGAACACCTTAAATGATAGTTCATGCAGTAGACCTTGGACCAGTCCAGGACGGGCCAGATGGGAAGAATGTGCTCTACACCGCAGCTGAGGAGAATGGTCCTACCTGGAGCCTCTGGCAGAAAGCTCCAGGGGAGACTCGAGGTCGACCCCTTGGCTTTTGGAGTCGGGGATAGAAAGGATCCGAGGCCAGCTATACTCCCACTGAAAAAGAGATACTGGCAGCCTATGAAGGGCTTTGAGATGCTTCAGAAGTGATTGGAACTGAAGCACAGCTTCTCCTGGCACCCCGATTGCCCATGCTGCGCTGGATGTTCAAAGGCAGGGTCTCATCTACACATCATGCAACCGATGCTACATGGAGTAAGTCGGTCGCATTAATTACACAACGAACTCGAATAGGAAATCCCAGTCGTCCAGGAATTCTAGAAGTCATCATGGACTGGCCAGAGGGCAAAGATTTTGGGATGTCACCAGAAGAGGAGGTGACGCGTGCTGAAGAGGCCCCACCATATAATGAACTCTCAGAGAGTGAAGAACAATATGCCTTGTTTACTGATGGGTCCTGCTGTATTGTGGGAAAGCATTGGAGATGGAAGGCAGCTGTGTGGAGTCCCCTGTGACAAGTTGCCCAAACTGCTGAAGGAGAGGGTGAATCGAGTCAGTTTGCAGAGGTGAAAGCCATCCAGCTGGCCTTGGACATTGCTGAACGAGAAAAATGGCCAGTACTTTATCTCTATACTGACTCATGGATGGTGGCAAATGTCCTGTGGGGGTGGTTGCAGCAATGGAAGCAGAGCAACTGGCAACGCAGAAGTAAACCCATCTGGGCTGCTGCATTGTGGCAAGATATCGCTGCCCGGGTGCAGAACCTGGTGGTGAAGGTACACCACGTAGATGCTCATGTACCCAAGAGTTGGGCCACTGAGGAACACCAGAACAACCAACAAGTGGATAAAGCTGCTAAGACTGAAGTGGCTCAGATGGACTTAGATTGGCAACATAAGTGTGAATCATTTTCAGCCCAGTGGGCCCATGACACCTCAGGCCATCAAGGCAGAGATGCAACATATAGATGGGCTCGTGATCGAGGGGTGGACTTAACAATGGACACTATCGCCCAGGTTTTTTGCAAATGTGAAACATGTGCTGCAATAAAGCAAGCCTCTCTGGTACGGTGGATGATGGCTGAAGTACAAGTATGGAGAGGCCTGGCAGACTGACTATATCACACTCCCACTGACCCGCCAAGGCAAGCCCTATGTGTTTACCATGGTGGAAGCAACCACGAGATGGCTGGAAACATAGGCTGTGCCCCAGGCCACTGCCAGAAACACTATCCTGGGCCTTGAGAAAAAAGCATTGCGGCGACATGGCACCCCAGAGAGGACTGAGTCAGACAATGTGACTCATTTCTGGAACAACCTTTATAGACGCTTGGGCCAAAGAGCATGGCATTGAGTGGGTATTTCACATCCCCTACCATGCACCAGCCTCTGGGAAAATCGAACAGTATAATGGGCTGTTAAAAACTACACTGAGAGCAATGGGTGGTGGGACTTTCAAACACTGGGATACACATTTACCAAAAGCCACCTGGTTGGTCAACACGAGGGGATCTGCCAACAGGGCTGGCCCAGCCTAATCAGACCTTTTATGTACTGTAGAGGGGGATAAGGTTCCTGTGGTACACATAAAGAATTTGCTGGGGAAGACAGTCTGGGTTATTCCTGCTTGAGGTAAAGGCAAACCCACTCGTGGGGTTACTTTTGCTCAGGGACCTGGATATACTTTGTGAGTATTGTGGGAAGATGGGGAAGTCAATGTGTACCTCAAGGGGATTTAATTTTGGGGGAAAACAGCCAATGAACTCAATTGTATGCTGTTGCCTGCTCTATAACACTTTTATAGCCCACCAGCTAGATATCTTCAGGTCGCCAGCAACTGACCCTGACTGCCCACCGATCATCACCCCAAGAAAGAACGAATTTTGAGGAAACCAGATGAGCTCAGCAGTGACTAGACGAGTTTGGCGATGTCATCAGCCTGGCAACAACCCAACGCTACACACTGTCCCTCCTGCCCTAAAAGTCTATTACAAGAGATGGAGCCTGACATCATGGACTGGATGAATTCAGCATCTTTACAGGGATTGGTCCATGATCTAAGGAATGACATCTTTCTCTTTGTGCGTGGGTGTGGGTGTATACATATGTGTATATATGGGACAGGGGCGATGGTGTGTTGAGAGATGTGGGATCTGAGCATGATGTGAATGGTATGGAATGGTGGATACTGTCCTGGGTTCAGCTATAGCAGTCATTTTTCTCCTTCTTAGTAGCTGGTGCAGTGCTGTGTTTTTTAACTTTCAGCCTGGGAACAATGCTGATAACACTGATGTTTTTAGTTGTTGCTAAGTAATGTTTATTCCGACCAAAGATTTTCTCAGTCTCATGCTTTGTCAGGGAGGAGGGGAAGCCAGGAGGAAGCAAAGACAGGACACCTGACCCAAATTAGCCAAAGGGGTATTCCATACCATGGCATGTCATGCCCAGCATATAAACTGGGGGGAGTTACCCGGAAAGCCAGATTGCTGCTCGGGTCGGGCTGGGTATCGTTCGGCGGGTGGTGAGCAATTGTATCCTCTCCCCTTGTTATTTCCCTTATCATTATTGTTATCGGTGATAGCAGTAGTGGTTTTGTATTATACCTTAGTTACTGAACTGCTCTTATCTCAACCCATGGTAGTTACATTCTTCCCATTCTCCTCCCCATCCCTCCGCGAGCAGGGGGAGGAAGAAGGGGGGAGTGAGCGAGTGGCTGCGTGGTTCCGAGTTACTGGCTGGGCTCAAACCATGACAACTTCTTTCTTTCTTTCTATCTTTTTCTAATGCCATTACTAATGGGTCCTGAGGGACAGGTAAACATCCCTTTTGCCACTCTGGATGGTTTCTGAGGGTAAAGAATAAATCATCATATGGTACTTCGCTCTACTTTCTTTCTCTCCTACAGAACAATATTAATTGTAATATAGTATTATAACCTAAAAAATCATTCTCTGGCCACTTAACCTGATCTTCCAACTTATATATCGGCCACTGATTGCAATGTTGTACCAATTTTGTCTTAGTTAAACTGTCCCCTCCTATATGCTTCAAGTGTTTTAATACACATTTTAAGCGAGATTTCAGGATATCTTCCCATGATTTAGACTCATTTATTCCCATTTCTTAGTACACCTCTGGACAGCACAAAGTTATCCTTGTATCAATTACACCACCAATAGATTAAATTGATTATTATCTCGACACTAGAATCTGGTGAATTCCTTTTTCCAGTGAACAAATTTGAAAAGTATATCTAAACATTCTGATTTTACTATGGAGCTTGTCTTATGCCCCCCCACATATACAATAACAATAACAGATTCCTAGTTGAAACCTGACAGACACTATAATCCACAATACATGATATTGTATTATATCAACCAACAGTATTAACCCAATACTAATAATCTGGAACTCAAACCCTCCTCTTGCCTTTTTTTTTTTTTTTTTTCTCCTATGGGACTCTAACCCCTTTTGGCCAATTCAGCCAGTCCTAGGGGACTCAAACCCCTTACAGACGGTAAGCTTACCACGGGGACTTGAACCCTGTTCAGGGGACTTTAAGCAAAGTTTCCAGGGGACTCTAACCCCACTTTCCAGTAATCAGCTTTACTTCAAAATAATGCCTTTAAAATTTATTCACCCAGGGATCTTGCCCCAAGATCCTGATGGTCCGTTGTCAAGGTTCTTCCCGAGAATCCCTGGGTGATGGCTGGAGATTAGTCGATTCCAGATCCACTGAGGCTCAGAGGTGAGGTCCCATCTGGGTCACCAAAAAACTGTCACTGAAAGACAGGAGAATAAAACTACTTAATACCAATGTAGCATTAAGAAGCAGGCATCATTCTCCTGGAAAACATGCTAAGGCACATGAAAAACAACGAGGTGGTTGGGGACAGCCAACATGGCTTCACTAAGGGGAAATCCTGCCTGACCTATTTGGTGGCCTTCTATGATGGAGCCATGGAATTGATGGACAGGGGCAGAGCAGTTGACGTCGTCTACCTGGACTTGTGCAAAGCGTTCGACACTGTCCCGCATGACATCCTTGTCTCTAAATTGGAGAGACATCAATTTGATAGATGGACCACTCGGTGGATAAAAAACTGGCTGGATGGCCGCACGCAAAGAGTTGTGGTAAATGGCTCGATGTCCCATTGGAAACCTGTAACGAGTGGTGTCCCTCAGGGATCGGTGTTGGGACCGGTCCTATTCAACATCTTTGTCGGCGACATGGACAGCGGGATTGAGTGCGCCCTCAGCAAGTTTGCTGATGACACCAAGCTGTGTGGTTCGGTTGATACGCTGGAGGGAAGGGATGCCATCCAGAGGGACCTTGACACGCTTGTGAGGTGGGCCAATGCCAACCTTATGAAGTTTAACCAAGCCAAGTGTAAGGTCCTACTCCTGGGTCGGGGCAATCCCAGGCACAGCTACAGGTTGGGTGGAGAAGAGATTCAGAGCAGCCCTGAGGAGAAGGACTTGGGGGTGTTGGTTGACGGGAAGCTTAACATGAGCCAGCAGTGTGTGCTTGCAGCCCAGAAAGCCATCCGTATCCTGGGCTGCAGCAAAAGAAGGGTGACTAGCAGGTCAAAGGAGGTGATCCTGCCCCTCTACTCTGCTCTTGTGAGGCCTCACTTGGAGTACTGCGTACAGTTCTGGTGTCCTCAACATAAAAAGGACATGGAGCTGTTGGAGCAAGTCCAGAGGAGGGCCACGAGGATGATAAGAGGGCTGGAGCACCTCCCGTATGAAGACAGGCTGAGAGAGTTGGGGCTGTTCAGCCTGGAGAAGAGAAGGCTGCGTGGAGACCTCATAGCAGCCTTCCAGTATCTGAAGGGGGTCTATAAGGATGCTGGGGAGGGACTCTTCCTTAGGGACTGTAGTGGTAGGACAAGGGGTAATGGGTTCAAACTTAAACAGGGGAAGTTCAGATTAGATGTAAGGAAGAAGTTCTTTACAGTGAGGGTGGTGAAGCACTGGAATGGGTTGCCCAGGGAGGTTGTGGATGCTCCATCCCTGGCGGTGTTCAAGGCCAGGTTGGACAGAGCCTTGGGCCACATGGTTTAGTGCGAGGTGTCCCTGCCCATGGCAGGGGGGTTGGAACTAGATGATCTTAAGGTCCTTTCCAACCTTTACTATTCTATGATTCTATGATTCTATGATCATTTATTATGGCACTGGATGCACGGAGGATATCTCTGCCTAACGTGACTGCCAATTCTTACATGTTTCTTGCATATAAACATTCATCCCATACATATGCATTATGATTCCCAGAGATCTCATACATATTGTAATTTCTTCCCAGAACTAATTAACACAGGTTACTACCCACTAGAGCATGTGCAATTTATTTTGGGTAAGGGTCTTTGGGACCCCTGGTGGTTGTATCTTTGTTGGCCTTTGGTTGAGCTTCTCTATCTTCCTTTTATGGTCTTAGGTTGTCTTGTTCCTTCTTGACATGTTGTGGTAAATGGCTCGATGTCCAGTTGGAAACCTGTAAAGAGTGGTGTCCCTCAGGGATCGGTGTTGGGACCGGTCCCGTTCAACATCTTTGTCGGTGACATGGACAGTGGGATTGAGTGCACCCTCAGCAAGTTTGCCGACGACACCAAGCTGTGTGGTTCGGTTGATACACTGGAGGGAAGGGATGCCATCCAGAGGGACCTTGACACACTTCAGAGGTGGGCTGATGCCAACCTTATGAAGTTTAACCAAGCCAGGTGCAAGGTCCTACACCTGGGTCAGGGCAATCCCAGGCACTGCTACAGGCTGGGCAGAGAAGAGATTCAGAGCAGCCCTGCAGAAAAGGACTTGGGGGTGTTGGTTGATGAGAAGCTTAACATGAGCCAGCAGTGTGCGCTTGCAGCCCAGAAAGCCAACTGCATCCTGGGCTGCATCAAAAGAAGCGTGACCAGCAGGTCGAAGGAGGTGATCCTGCCCCTCTACTCTGCTCTTGTGAGACCCCACTTGGAGTACTGCGTACAGTTCTGGTGTCCTCAACATAAAAAGGACATGGAGCTGTTGGAGCGAGTCCAGAGGAGGGCCATGAGGATGATAAGAGGGCTGGAGCACCTCCCGTATGAAGACAGGCTGAGAGAGTTGGGGCTGTTCAGCCTGGAGAAGAGAAGGCTGCATGGAGACCTCATAGCAGCCTTCCAGTATCTGAAGGGGGTCTACAAGGATGCTGGGGAGGGACTCTTCCTTAGGGACTGTAGTGGTAGGACAAGGGGTAATGGGTTCAAACTTAAACAGGGGAAGTTTAGATTAGATATAAGGAAGAAGTTCTTTACAGTGAGGGTGGTGAAGCACTGGAATGGGTTACCCAGGGAGGTTGTGGATGCTCCATCCCTGGCGGTGTTCAAGGCCAGGTTGGACAGAGCCTTGGGCCACATGGTTTAGTGCGAGGTGTCCCTGCCCATGGCAGGGGGGTTGGAACTAGATGATCTTAAGGTCCTTTCCAACCCTTACGATTCTATGATTCTATGATTCTATGATTCTATGATTCTATGATTCTATGACATATTGTCGTGGTTTAAGCCCAGCCAGTAACTCGGAACCACGCAGCCGCTTGCTCACTCCCCCCCTTCTTCCTCTCCCTGCTCCCAGAGGGATGGGGAGGAGAATCGGAAGAATGTAACTCCCCCGGGTTGAGATAAGAACAGTTCATTAACTAAGGTATAATACAAAACCACTACTACTATCACCAATAACAATAATGATTAGGGAAATAACAAGGGGAGAGGATACAATTGATCACCACCCGCTGACCGATACACAGCCCAACCTGAGCAGTGATCTGGGCCTTCCGGGTAACCCCCCAGTTTATATACTGGGCATGACATGCCATGGTATGGAATACCCCTTTGGCTAGTTTGGGTCAGGTGTCCTGTCTCTGCTTCCTCCTGGCTTCCCCTCCTCCCTGGCAGAGCATGAGACTGAGAAAGTCCTTGGTCGGAGTAAACATTACTTAGCAAGAACTAAAAACATAGGTTTTATGCTGTGTTATCAGCACTGTTCCCAGACTAAAGTCGAAAACACAGCACTGCACCAGCTACTAAGAAGGAGAAAAGTAACTGTTACAGCTGAACCCAGGACAATATCCACCCCTTATTCCATACCATGCTCTCCGGGATTCAGCAAGTCATGCTCAGATGCCACATTTTTGAATATACCTTTGCTTTTGTCTCACATATATACACACATACATATGCATACATACATATACACACACACGTAGAGGGAGTTATCATTCCTTAGACCATGGACCAATCCCTGTAAAGATGCTGAATTCATCCAGTCCATGATGTCAGGCTCCACCTCTTGTAACAGCCTTTCACGGCAGGAGAGATGGTGTGTAGTGTTGGATTGTTGCCTGATGGTAAGACCGCTAAACTCATCTGGTCACTGCTGAGCTTGTCTGGTTTTGTCAAAGTTCATTCTTTCTTGGAGTGATGATTGGAGGGAAGTCAGGTTCAGTCGAGGGTGACCTGAGGACAGTTCTGCTGCTGCTGGCTTTTCCCATGACTTTATTCTCTGCTGATGATCAAGACAGCACATATCTTCTTTTCAAAGTCCAGACTGGGGGAGATGGGCATCTAGCTGACGGGCTATAAAAGTGCTATATAGCAGGCAACAGCATATAATTGAGTTCATTGGCTGTTTTCCCTCAAAATTAAATCCCCTTGAGGTACACATCGGAATTCCCCATCTTCCCACATTACCCACCAAGAATATTTGGGTCCCTAAGCAAAAGCAATCCCATGAGTGGGTTTGACTTTACCTCAAGCAGGAATAACCCAGACTGTCTTCCCCAGCAAATTCTTTATGTGCACCACAGGAACTTTATCCCCCTCTACAGTACATAAAAGTTCTGATTGGGCTGGGCCAGCCCTGTTGGCAGATCCTCTCGTGTTGACCAACCAGGTGGCTTTTGGTAAATGTGTATCCAGTGTTTGAAAGTCCCACCACCCATTGCTCTCAGTGTAGTTTTTAACAGCCCATTGTACCGTTCGATTTTCCCAGAGGCTGGTGCATGGTAGGGGATGTGATATACCCACTCAATGCCATGCTCTTTGGCCCAAGCGTCTATAAAGGTTGTTCTGGAAATGAGTCCCATTGTCTGACTCAATTCTCTCTGGGGTGCCGTGTCGCCACAAGACTTGTTTCTCAAGGCCCAGGATAGTGTTCCGGGCAGTGGCGTGGGACACAGCATATGTTTCCAGCCAGCCGGTGGTTGCTTCCACCATGGTAAGCACATGGCGCTTGCCTTGGCAGGTCGGTGGGAGTGTGATATAGTCAATCTGCCGGGCCTCCCCATACTTATACTTCAGCCATCGTCCACCATACCAGAGAGGCTTTAACCGCTCGGTTTGCTTTATTGCAGCACATGTTTCACATTTGCAAAAAACCTGGGCGATAGTGTCCATTGTTAAGTCCACCCCTCGATCACGAGCCCATCTATATGTTGCATCTCTGCCTTGATGGCCTGAGGTGTCATGGGCCCACTGGGCTGAAAATGATTCACCCTTATGTTGCCAATCTAAGTCCATCTGAGCCACTTCAATCTTAGCAGCTTTATCCACTTGCTGGCTGTTCTGGTGTTCCTCAGTGGCCCGACTCTTGGGTGCATGAGCATCTACGTGGTGTACCTTCACCACCAGGTTCTGCACCCGGGCAGCGATATCTTGCCACAATGCAGCAGCCCAGATGGGTTTACTTCTGCGTTGCCAGTTGCTCTGCTTCCATTGCTGCAACCACCCCCACAGGGCATTTGCCACCATCCATGAGTCAGTATAGAGAGAAAGCACTGGCCATTTTTCTCGTTCAGCAATGTCCAAGGCCAGCTGGATGGCTTTCACCTCTGCAACCTGGCTTGATTCACCATCTCCTTCAGCAGTTTGGGCAACTTGTCACAGGGGACTCCACACAGCTGCCTTCCATCTCCGATGCTTTCCCATAATATGGCAGGACCCATCAGTAAACAAGGCATATTGCTTCTCACTTTCTGAGAGTTCATTATATGGTGGGGCCTCTTCAGCACGCGTCACCTCCTCTTCTGGTGACATCCCAAAATCTTTGCCCTCTGGCCAGTCCATGATGACTTCTAGAATTCCTGGACCACTGGGATTTCCTATTCGAGCTCGTTGTGTAATTAATGCGACCGACTTACTCCATGTAGCATCAGTTGCATGATGTGTAGATGAGACCCTGCCTTTGAACATCCAGCCCAGCACAGGCAACCGGGGTGCCAGGAGGAGCTGTGCTTCAGTTCCGATCACTTCTGAAGCAGCTCGAACCCCTTTACAGGCTGCCAGTATCTCTTTTTCAGTGGGAGTATAGCTGGCCTCGGATCCTTTCTATCCCCGACTCCAAAAGCCAAGGGGTCGACCTCGAGTCTCCCCTGGAGCTTTCTGCCAGAGGCTCCAGGTAGGACCATTCTCCTCAGCTGCGGTATAGAGCACATTTTTCCCGTCTGGCCCGTCCCGGACTGGTCCAAGGGCTACTGCATGAACTATTTCTCGTTTAATTTGTTCAAAGGCTTGTTTTTGCTCAGGGCCCCATTTGAAATCATTCTTCTTCCGGGTCACATGATAGAGAGGGCTTACAATCAGACTGTAATTTGGGATGTGCGTTCTCCAGAACCCCACAACACCTAAGAAAGCTTGTGTTTCTTCCTTGTTAGTTGGTGGAGACATTGCTGTTATCTTGTTGATCACATCTGTGGGGATCTGGGGACGTCCATCTATCCATTTTGTTCCCAAAATTTGAATCTCCTGTGCAGGTCCCTTGACCTTACTCTGTTTTATGGCAAAACTGGCCTTCAGCAGGATTTGGATTATCTTCCTCCCTTTCTCAAAAACTTCTTCCGCTGTATCGCCCCACACGATGATGTCATCAATGTCATCAATGCCAAAGGGATTGAGAAAAATGCATTGGCAATATCAATTGTGGCATCCCACTTGGCTGCCTTTGACTCCAGTTCATACTGAAGTTCTAGCATGTCCAGTACAGCAGCACTCAATGGTGGTATGATTTCGTTCAGGCCACGATAGTCTACTCTTAGTCTTCACTCTCCATTAGCCTTTTGCACTGGCCATATGGGGCTATTAAAGGGTGAGCCGGTCCTGCTGATCACTCCTTGGCTCTCCAGTCTACGGATCAGCTTATGGATGGGAATCAGGGAATGTCTGTTGGTGCAATATTACTGCTGGTGCACTGTTGTGGTCGCGATTGGCACTTGTTGTTCTTCGACATTCAGCAACCCCACAACAGAAGGATCCTCTGAGAGACCGGGCAAGGTGGACAGCTGCTTAATTTCCTCTGTCTCCAAAGCAGTGATACCAAAAGCCCATCGATACCCTTTTGGGTCTTTGAAGTACCCTCTCCTGAGATAGTCTATGCCAAGGATGCATGGAGCCCCTGGACCAGTAACAATGGGGTGCTTTTGCCACTTCCTCCCATTCAGGCTGATTTCAGCCTCCAGTAGAGTCAGCTCTTGGGATCCTCCTGTCACTCCAGAAATATAAATGGGTTTCACCCCTTGATACCTTGATGGCATCAGAGTACACTGTGCACCGGAATCTACAAGAGCCTTATAGTACTGTGGGACTGATGTGCCAGCCCATCTGATCCACACAGTCCAGTAAACCTGACTGTCCCTCTCCTCCACCTGGCTGGAGGCAGGGCCCCTCTTATAGTGATCATAAGATTCTCCACTTCTGTCTTGTAGAAAGGGATTAGTATTCCTTATCACAGGAGCTGGAGTAAAATCAGCTCTTCCACTCCATCTGGGAAGCTGCTCGCCAGAGACTGGAGCAGCAGCTTTCCTGGGAGGATCATCCATGACCATTGTTCTCCTCTTCAGTTCAGACACCCGTTGCTCCAGAGCTGAAGTAGGTTTTCCATCCCACTTTCTCATGTCTTCTCCATGATCCCGCAGCTAAAACCATAGGGTGGCCCTTGGTGTGTACCTCCTTTATTTTCTTTCTCGAGCAGTAGGGCGCCTTCTGTTAATAGTTGAGACATGGGTTGGTACACATGGGGAGCTGGATAGATCGGATAAATCGTCTCTTAGTTGTTTGACCTCCTGGGACAGTTTTTCCACAGCTGAAATGATGGAAGGGGTGAGATTGTCTTCGAACTCTCGGAGTTGACGAATCAGGCAATCCACTGTTGGTGATGCTCCATCATTCCAGGTCATTGATGCCAATGAGTGAGCATATGATGATGGTGCACTCCGTGTAAGTTTCCGCCACATGGGTCATGTACATTCGACTTCATCTGGATCTACGGATGTGTTCCTGGCATCCGGCCTACGATAGATCATCTCTAGAATGGCTGATTCCCTCAGGGACTGGATGCCTTTCCCTATGGTGGTTGGAGTGGTTGCAGCGTCTGTTGTCGGGGTTGGTGCATCTGTTGTGCTTGGGGGTTGAGTAGCACCAACAGCTGCGTTGTCTGTTGCTGTTGGGGTTTGAGTAGCTGCTGTGCTTGTCACTGCGGTTGGTGTAGCTTCTGTGCTTGGAATTGGAGTAGCTCTGTTGTCTGTTGCTTTGCCATCAGATCCAGAGACATTTTTGTCTGGTGTTCCCAGGGTGGGATGGCCGTGGGTAAAACACAATCCGTATGTGTACCAACATGCTGATCCCCAGCACAATCAGCAGGCAGGTTTCAAGGGTATTCAAAGGCCATCCAAAGCAGGTCTCAAGGGTATTCAAAGGCCATCCAAAACCTTCAGAACTCTCAAATGCTATTGTAAATAGCCTGGTGGGGTAGCAGGGGGTGTAAGGAAATGCCTCCTTCGTAGGTTGACCCCCCGAGGAGAAAAAAAAGATATGTAATTGCTAAAATTTTCATTATATACCTCCCAGAGTATAGAGGTGATGGCCACACTGGAAGCACAAACCAGACCAGTTTCATGATCCATGAGTCTATTGTATTACAAGTCATTACCATGAAGTACAGTGAAACAAGAACCTTAGCCCAGGCCCCCCAGCCGATAAACACTAAAACAGCAAATACTGTCTGTAAGTAAGGTATGACATGCTGAAACTCTGAGATGAAGCAGAATGACTCTGAGAGCAAATAAATCAACATTGTGACAAGTAGTAACAATGAATGCTTATCACAAATATGATTAGACACACTCTGGTCAGATCTGTCTTTATCTCAACCCTTCATGCCCCAAGTTTGGCGCCACAAAGAACTGTCACAGTTTGAGCCCAGCCGGTAACTTGGAACCACGCAGCCGCTCGCTCACTCCCCCCTTCTTCCTCCCCCTGCTCCCAGAGGGATGGGGAGGAGAATCGGAAGAATGTAACTCCCACGGGTTGAGATAAGAGCAGTCCAGTAACTAAGCCTAAGTATAATACAAAACCGTGCCTACTACCACTAGTAATAATAATGATTAGGGAAATAACAAGGGGAGAGGATACAATTGATCACCACCTGCCAACCAATACCCACCCCAACCCAAGCAGTGATCTAGGCCTTCCCAGTAACTCCCCCCAGTTTATATACTGGGCATGACATGCCATGGTATGGAATACCCCTTTGGCTAGTTTGGGTCAGCTGTCCTGTCTCTGCTTCCTCCTGGCTTCCCCTCCTCCCTGGCAGAGCATGAGACTGAGAAAGTCCTTGGTCAGAGTAAACATTACTTAGCAACAACTAAAAACATCAGTGTTATCAGCGTTGTTCCCAGGCTGAAAGTCAAAAACACAGCACTGCACCAGCTACTAAGAAGGAGAAAAATGACTGCTATAGCTGAACCCAGCACAGTTAGTTTTATGTTCTTCCGAGCCAATATCCTGACACGCCTTGATATAATCAACTAAGGTTTTTGCACTCCCTCTCAGAAAAGATAAAGCCTTTTTACAATCTGCATTAGCACTTTCAAATGCTAGCTGGAATACTAAAATTTGTGCAGCTTCCTCATTTGCTGCTTGACAATTGACTGCAGCTTGCATTCTATCAATAAATGCAATATACGGTTCATGTATACCTTGCCGAATAGCGGCAAATGGTGAATCCTGACGTCCTGTCTCAGGCACCTTCCTCAAAGCTTGAACGGATAATAGAGAGGCTTGTTGTAAAGCATCCCTAGGCAGGGTGGCTTGCGCCTGAGGAGTTAAATAAGGACCTTCCCCTGGTAACTCATTTATCCCTATCCCAATGTTGTTTGCATTTGTAATATTATCCATCGTTTGTACTGTTACTAAGTCACGATATTCTGTCAACCAAACTGCATTTTGGGCTGATGTAAGAATCATTTTTAATAATGCCTTCCAATCATACGGTGTCATGGTATAACTTTCTCCTATTGCTTCCAATAAGCTCATGGTATAAGCGCTTTGCAACCCATAATCTTTGATCACCTTTCTCACCTCCTTGATCATTTCATATTTTAAAGTGGTATATTCAGGAGGCCGTTGTGGTTAATATAAAACAGGCATTGCAGTTAACATGGAAACATCGCTGCATTTTAAAGCTTCTTCATGGCAGGAGTCAAACAAAATAATTACTTTCCCTGGATTACAGGGAGGTGGTTTACTGAACAAATCAAAAGTTGGTGTTAAAGAAGCCAGTTTAGGTTGTAAAGGTGACGCTGCTGTTGGTGCCGCAGCTGCCATGGCTTTTACAGGCGTTAAAGGTGGATATAGATCAGGCTCTTTTTCTGGCTCAGCAGGCCCAGGATCAAGAGGATCAAAATCAGAACCAGATGGAGAAGGGACATCATCATGTATATTATCATCCTTCTCATTCTCCATTTTAGATCTCAAAATAGCCTCAGCCAGCTGTAAAGTTTTTAAAGTGGTATATACCATTCTCCAAGTAACAATTAACTCCTCTGGAACTTTACATAGCAACTGTTTTTTTGTTTGTAATTCTTCTCCCACCTTTGACCAAATTTGACTATCAAAAGTTCATAGAATCATAGAATCATAGAATAGTAAAGGTTGGAAAGGACCTTAAGATCATCTAGTTCCAACCCCCCTGCCATGGGCAGGGACACCTCGCACTAAACCATGTGGCCCAAGGCTCTGTCCAACCTGGCCTTGAACACCGCCAGGGATGGAGCATCCACAACCTCCCTGGGCAACCCATTCCAGTGCTTCACCACCCTCACTGTAAAGAACTTCTTCCTTACATCTAATCTGAACTTCCCCTGTTTAAGTTTGAACCCATTACCCCTTGTCCTACCACTACAGTCCGTGATGAAGAGTCCCTCCCCAGCATCCTTATAGACCCCCTTCAGATACTGGAAGGCTGCTATGAGGTCTCCATGCAGCCTTCTCTTCTCCAGGCTGAACAGCCCCAACTCTCTCAGCCTGTCTTCATATGGGAGGTGCTCCAGCCCTCTTATCATGCTCGTGGCCCTCCTCTGGACTCGCTCCAACAGCTCCATGTCCTTTTTATGTTGAGGACACCAGAACTGTACGCAGTACTCCAAGTGAGGCCTCACAAGAGCAGAGTAGAGGGGCAGGATCACCTCCTTTGACCTGCTGGTCACCCTTCTTTTGCTGCAGCCCAGGATACGGTTGGCTTTCTGGGCTGCAAGCGCACACTGCTGGCTCATGTTAAGCTTCTCATCAACCAACACCCCCAAGTCCTTCTCCTCAGGGCTGCTCTGAATCTCTTCTCTGCCCAGCCTGTAGCAGTGCCTGGGATTGCCCTGACCCAGGTGTAGGACCTTACACTTGGCTTGGTTAAACTTCATAAGGTTGGCATCTGCCCACCTCACAAGCGTGTCAAGGTCCCTCTGGATGGCATCTCTTCCCTCCAGCGTATCAACCGAACCACACAGCTTGGTGTCGTCGGCAAACTTGCTGAGGGTGCACTCAATCCCGCTGTCCATGTCGCCGACAAAGATGTTGAATAGGACCGGTCCCAACACCGATCCCTGAGGGACACCACTCGTTACAGGTTTCCAACGGGACATCGAGCCATTTACCACAACTCTTTGCGTGCAGCCATCGAGCCAGTTTTTTATCCACCGAGTGGTCCATCTATCAAATTGATGTCTCTCCAATTTAGAGACAAGGATGTCATGCGGGACAGTGTCGAACGCTTTGCACAAGTCCAGGTAGACGACGTCAACTGCTCTGCCCCTGTCCATCAATTCCATGGCTCCATCATAGAAGGCCACCAAATAGGTCAGGCAGGATTTCCCCTTAGTGAAGCCATGTTGGCTGTCACCAACCACCTCGTTGTTTTTCATGTGCCTTAGCATGTTTTCCAGGAGAATCTGCTCCATGATCTTGCCAGGCACAGAGGTGACACTGGCTGGTCTGTAGTTCCCTGGGTCTTCCGTTTTCCCCTTCTTGAAAATGGGGATCATTTTTCCCTTTTTCCAGTCGTCGGGAACCTCACCTGACTGCCATGATTTTTCAAATAGAATGGACAGTGGCTTAGCAACTTCATTCGCCAGCTCCTTCAGGACCCGTGGATGGATTTCATCAGGTCCCATGGACTTGTGCACGTTCAGGTTCCTAAGATGATCTCGAACCTGATCCTCTCCTACAGCGGGCCTAAGGTCTTCATTCTCGCAGTCCCTGCATCTGCCTTCCAAGACTTGAGCGGTGTGGTCAGAGCACTTGCCAGTGAAGACGGAGGCAAAGAAGTCATTGAGAACCTCAGCCTTCTTCAAATCCAGGGTAGCCAGTTCTCCCGATAGCTTCTGGAGAGGGCCCACATTATCCCTCATCTGTCTTTTATTTGCTACGTATCTATAGAATCCTTTCCTGTTACAGGAAACCAAGTGCAATGGGTCTTTACTCACATTAACAAGGAGGCCAGTTTTACCGGTGCTACCTTAAATCCCTGTTCTTTTAAAATTCGCTGTAAAACTTCAATATACAATTTATGCTCTTGTGATGTTGCTTGCCCCATGATTGCTCTAACTGTGTTACTTACCCTTTCAACGGGAAGGACTGTGTGCGTGTCTTAGGATTCTGAAGTCAGAAATTTCCATCCCTCTTCTTTAGTTCAGTTACGGAGCCGCCACTGGTATTATTAAGCACCCATGTTGGGCGCCATTTGTGGCAGGCTGAAAGACATGGCCTCAGTGTATGCTCAAGCCAAACCAAATCCATTTATTTCTCTCACTGCCTTGCTTTTATAGTTACATTTCAGGAACTTGACTATGCAGCCAAACAGGATGTTTATGCACACAGCAAACACTCTTCCTTAAACATACGAATGCTGTCCCAGTGTTCAAGGACAAAGGATGATCTGACCTGTTCTGGTTTTCCATAAACAAGTCATAAAGTGACCAACACTATCACACATTCCTGTTTCACACCCACACACAGCTGTGCTTTGAACTCCTGAGAAAGGCTGGTCAAGACCTGTCGAGGCACTATTTATGCTTCTGTTTGCTTCTTGCTAAAGCTCTTAAAGATATAGTTACATTCTTTGGGTCATGCAATGTTTCGCAAGATCTCTCCACATACTACTCCAACATAATTAATGCCCACAAACACCTCAAACATCAATGCTTTGTGTGGACATTGATTACTCCCGACTAGTAACCTACATTTCTTTACAACTACTCAGAGCAATTACAAAAAGAAAACCTTTATAGAACCCCTAAAGACCTACTTAGGTAACACACATGCTTTCTTCAATTCCACTGACAGCTACATGTACCTATATGTGATTTGACAGCTCTCCAACAAACACCTAATTCTATTTCATTTCATCATAAAGAAGTTAATTATTTTTTTTTTTTGTAGTCCCAAGTAAATACTGTCACCACCAGTAATAAAAAAAAAAAATAATAAAAATTTCTCTTTTTGAAAGAGCAATGTTTACTTGCAGGCATTAATGAACCCCATTTAGCTTCATACTTTCTTTTGCAATTTCAGTGACAGCCTGACTGACTGGAATATAACAGTGGTTTGAAACAAATTATATGGAATACCATGGTTAAATTGCTTTGTTACTGACTCCAAGTACTTTCACGATACCATTATTTATATTTCAATTCCTCAAAGCTCTTGTACTACAATGCTAACAAATACACACTGCCTCATCTTTCTAAACCTTACAACCCTTCTATTTAGGCACTTTTTACTTATCATTTTTATACATACATTTAACCTCTACAAATTCAGCATTACCTTACTAGTAAGTGTATCTATTTAGCACCTACAATACTCTACCTAATTCCTGGAGTCCTTTACACATTTCTTACTGTAGGAATGAGGCCTGAGGCTGTTAGATATGTGGTGAAGGGATTAACAGGTCAAGACCCTGATAGGGGTGATCAGCTGCTGATAAGGGTGATGGAGGACAGATGGCCTGTCTCAGCGGTGTAGGAGAGGGAGTGATGCTAACATGTCACAGTTCTGTTCCTCCCTTGTGTCAAGACCCACAGCCCATGAGGTGCCTGACAAGCACCTTACTGAGACTCTCCTTATCTTTCATTTACACATCAAAATACACTAAAGTAAGAAAGTGGCTGCCCCCCACACCGTATGTGACAGCAGCAACCTGTAATTTGTCCACAGTCTCACCTCCACTTCTCTCAAAGTATAAATTTGGCATTTGAACTCCTCCATAGCATGAAGATGAGAATAGACCCCACTTTCCAGACAAGTTGATGGGCTTGCTCCTCTCTCCTCCCCAAAACAGGGACTCCTCTTTGGTAAGATTTGTACCTTCACCTATGTCAGATGATACCCAGCTGGAATTAAGCTTAATGAAATACCAATTGGTTATTTTTCTATATGAGCTCAGTTAATCATTGGCTAGCTTTGGATTTTGGCACTAATGCAGGAAGTGAATTTATCAACACTAATTCCAAATCTGTATTTCTGTTACTTCAATAAACCACACTATTCATGTATCCATAATCGTGAAAGTTCTTATTGAACATGACTGGACATATAGTGTCAAATTGTTTATAATCAGAAATTAAGCCCCGCTGCGCCCAGCCACTCCGATCTCTGAGGACTGCCTGGAATGAAAGAGGGTTTATTTTCTGCCAAATTTCTGTAGTCTTAACGCAACAGGAAAAAAATGCTTAGTCGGCAGGATTGACATGGATAAACTGCTGCAAGAATATGTGTGCACCATCCCAAGAGGGAATAGAATGGGCTCAAAAATTTTGGAAAGATGAGGATAAAGTGGTAGAAAGGATATAACAATGTAGGAGTCAGAAAAAAAAGAGGTAAAGGAATAGTTTGTTCAATATTGGGGACATGTTTATCTTGCATGCAAATGGAAATCAGAGTCCCGTTCTCCCCCACCCCCAAAAAAAGAATGCTGATGTAGAATATACTTCTTTGAAGTCAGTTCTTGAAAAAGAAAAGAAAATTGAGAAAATTTGAGGGCATGAGTTGGTAACCTCATGAGTGAAAATGAAAATCTTAAAAGTCTGTTGGCTGCAGCTGAAAACCAAGAAAAACAGCTGCAGGATCTCTTATTAAGGGAAATGCCACTTTCAGTTTCATCTAAACAAATCCTCAAATAAATACACTGTGCAGACCCCATTATATGGGATGGAGATATCTGGCATGGTGATGATAATAATGAACTGGAGGAAGGTTTTGATTATGATCTTGTCCTAGAACCCATATCTATACGACTGTTGATTAAAACCAAAATTGCAAATGAGGGAGATGATAATTCTCGTACTACTGTACACACCAGTCATGGTATCCTGATGATGTGGAAAATTTGCAGGACAAATGTTCCAGGTGGTCAGAGGAATCCAAGATGGCATATGTATGGCAAGTCTCCCTTATGGGAGGAGACTGAATTTTACTATGAAGAAGCGGGAGGTTATTGGGGTCCCGGTGTTGTTGGAAATGTGGATTCATGCCCAGAATGCAGTAAAGCAATTCCACACACAGCTGGAGATTGTGGAAATATCTCTCTCAGGAAAAAAAAAAAGAAAAAAACCTGTCTTTTTTTAAGCCCAGCTGGCAACTCAGAACCATGCAGCCGCTTGCTCACTCCCCCCACTTCTTCCCTCTCTCCTGCTCCCAGAGGGATGGGGAAGAGAATCGAAAGAATGTAAATCCCATGGGTTGAGATAAGAACAGTCCAATAACTAAGGTATAATACAAAACTACTACTACCACCACCAATAATAATGACTATAAGGGAAATAACAAGGGGAGAGAATATAAAACTAAAAGGGGAAAAGGAAAACAATAAACATAAGTGATGCACAAAATTGCTCACCACCTGCCAATCGATACCCAGCCTGACCCAAGCAGCGATCTGGGCCTTCCGGGTAACTCCCCCCAGTTTATATACTGGGCATGATGTGCTGTGGTATGGAATACCCCTTTGGCTACTTTGGGTCAGGTGTCCTGCCTCTGCTTCCTCCCGGCTTCTTGTGCCCCTCGTCACTGGCAGAGCATGAGAGACTGAAAAGTCCTTGATTGGGGTAAGCATTTCTGAGCAACAACTAAAAACATTGGTGTATTATCAGCATTGTTCTCAGACTAAAGTTGAAAACACAGCACTGCACCAGCTACTAAGAAGGAGAAAAATAACTATTACAGCTGAACTCAGGACAGATATATTGCTTGCTACATTGTACACTAGAAAAAAGAAGGCACCTCCTGAACTGTGGACATCAGTGCCTAAGGGACCAGTGAAACTTACTGTGAAACACAGTTAATGAATTACACATGGAATGATGATTGCAGAAGGAATAATCATATTAATCAAATTAAATGAGGAATATAAACTTTGCCAAGTTGCTAAGGATAGAACTGAAAATAATATTGGGACCAAATATCTATAAAAGAAGGGTGTGAGACTTAGGATGTTTTTCACATCATAAATCTCAAAGGGGGAAATTGATATGATGTATTGCTCCTACATTGTGCACCTGCAATTAATAGCCACAGTTACATAGTTACTTCTCCTGGTTTCATAGAATGATAGAATAGTTAGGGTTGGAAAGGACCTTAAGATCACCTAGTTCTAACCCCCCTGCCATGGGCAGGGAGACCTCACACTAAACTGTCACCCAAGACTCCATCCAACCTGGCCTTGAACACCGCCAGGGACAGAGCATTCACAACTTCCTTGGGCAACCCATTCCAGTGCCTCAGCACCCTCACAGTAAAGAACTTCTTCCTTATATCTAATCTAAACTTCCCCTGTTGAAGTTTGAACTTGTTACCCCTTGTCCTACCACTACAGTCCCTAATGAAGAGTCCCTCCCCAACATCCTTATAGGCCCCCTTCAGATACTGGAAGGCTGCTATGAGGTCTCCACACAGCCTTCTCTTCTCCAGGCTGAACAGCCCCAACTTTCTCAGCCTGTCTTCATACGGGATGTGCTCCAGCCCCCCTATTGTCCTCATGGCCCTCCTCTGGACTTGCTCTAACAGCTCCATGTCCTTTTTATGTTGAGGACACCAGAACTGTACACAATACTCCAAGTGAGGTCTCAAGAGAGCAGAGTAGAGGGGCAGGATCACTTCCTTCGACCTGGTGATCACACTTCTTTTTTGCAGCCCAGGATACGGGTGGCTTTCTGGGCTGCGAGTGCACACTGAAGCTGGCTCGTGTTAAGTTTCTCATCAACACCCCAAGTCCTTCTCCTCAGGGCTGCTCTGAATCTTTTCTTTGCCCAACCTGTAGCTGTGCCTGGGGTTGCCCCGACCCAGATGTAGGACCCTGCACTTGGCTTGGTTGAACTTCATGATGTTGGCATTGGCCCACCTCTGAAGTGTGTCAAGGTCCCTCTGGATGGCATCCCTTCCCTCCAGCGTATCAACTGAACCACACAGCGTGGTGTCGTCGGCAAACTTGCTGAGGGCGCACTCAATCCCACTGTCCACATCTCCAACAAAGATGTTGAACAAGATGAGTCCCAACACCGATCCCTGAGGGACACCACTTGTTACCCATCTCCAACTGGACATTGAGCCGTTGACCACAACTCTTTGCATGTGGCCATGCAGCCAATTATCCACTGAGTTTTGTTGTACTTTATAATAGTGGCTTGTGATACAATAGAATTACTGATTATGAAACTGATCTGGTATATGTTCTCAGCACTGCCATCACCTCTGTACTTTGGGAGACATGTAATGAGAATTATTAGTAATTAAACCCCTTTTTTTTCTTCCCCTCAAAGGGCCAACCTATGGAGGAGACATTCTCCCACATCTTCCCCTTAACCACCAGGCTATTTACAGTAGCATTTGAAAATTTTAAAGATTTTGAATATCCTTTGAGTACCTTTGAAACCAACCTGCTCCTTTTACTAGGAACCATTATCTTGTTGAATATGGTTCAGGTCTTGTTTAAGGTTAAACTACTATTTAAGAATACCAAAAGATCGTCCCCAAGGCTGGATAGTTATGAGTGGCAGGGTGTGTGGGATTGTATGGGTAAGTACCTAGGCCAGTGGGCCCCTCCAGTGCTTTGGAACTTCACCCCTGAACAAGTGCGACATCCAGAAAAACTAGTAAAACATTTAGAAAAAGTATGCTGTCATCCTGGCAATATCAGAGAGGTACAAATCACTGCAATGTGCTAGGGCCTGGACTATGCCTACAGAGCCCTGCTCAACACTATCCAATACACTCAAGGGGAAAAGAAGGCCTCTGGATCTGATGGCAAAGCAACAGGCACCACGGCTACTCCAACACCAGTGACAGGCACTGCGGCTACTCTAACCCCAGTGACGAGCACAGCACCTACTCCAACTCTGACAACAGACACTGTGGCCACTTCAACCCCAGTAGCAGACACTGTAGCTGAACCAAAGAACCAACTCGTGCTGCTACCAGTTGCCCCTGTGCAGAAGAAGAAATGGACACGAAAGTCACCTCATGTGGTGAAAGAGGATGAAGCAGGGACATCTCAAGAAACAGAGGAAGAGGCAGAACCAGAGGTAATCTCTCAATCCCTGACTTTAAGTGAGCTGCAGGATATACAAAAAGATTTCAGCCGTCATCCAGGTGAGCACATCATCACATGTCTTCTCTGATGCTGGGATAATGGAGCTAGTAGGCTGGAATTAGAGGGTAGGGAAGCCAAGCAGCTGGGAACACTTGCTAGGGAAGCAGGCTTTGAGAAGTTGAATGGAAAAGGGACACAATCCCTCAGCCTCTGGAGGCAACTCCTATTAGCTGTGAAGGAAAGTTATCCCTTCAAGGAAGATGTTGCATGCAACCCAGGGAAGTGGATGACAACAGAGAGAGGTATCCTGTACCTGAGGGAATTAGCTGCACTAGAGATGGTTTATTTTGATCCGAACAATGCAGTTACCCACAGATCTAGACAGTCCAGTGCACACCAGCCATGTGGCAGAAATTGGTACAAAGTGTGCCATCTTCATACGCCAACTCACTGGCAATATAGACCTGGAAAGGTGCAGACACACCAGCAGTGAATGAATTAGCTTGCCAACTACAGTAATATGAAGAAAATCTCTCTTCCTCCCATGGTCTTATGTCTCGGCTGTGGAAAAGCCGAGAATGATGCGAGAAATTGTTCCAGGAGTTAAAGCAGCAAAAAGAGGATAGATCCTACTCCCCACCTACATAGACCTGCATCTCAGCTATTAACATTAAGCATACTTCCTCTCAAGAGGGAGGATATAGAAGGTACACTCCCCAGGGTACCCTGTGGTTTTACCTGCAAGACCATGGAGAGGACATGAGGATGTTGGATGGAAAACCTACCTCAGTCCTAGAGGCACAGGTATGTGAATTGCAAGGAAAAACAACCACAAGTGGAGGTTCTTCCAGAAGAGTCATTGCTCCAGTCTCCAGTGGGCAGCTTCCCAGATAGAGTGGGAACATAAAGCAAGGTCAAGGAACCTGCACAGGAGATCCATGTGAATTACATGGAAGGAAGGATGTCATCAGATCCCCACAGATGCGATCAATGAAATAACAAACAGCAATGTTTCTACCAACTAGCAAGAAAGAAACACAAGCTTTCTTAGGTGCTGTGGGGTTCTGGAGAATGCACATCCCAAATTACAGTCTGATTGTAAGCCCTCTCTATCAAGTGACCCGGAAGAAGAATGTTTTCCACCATTCATGCCCTGAGCAACAAGAAGACTTTGAACAAATTAAACGGGAGATAGTTCATGCAGTTGCCCTTGGGCCAGTCCAGACTGGGCAGGATATAAAATATGTGCTCTATACCACAGCCGGGGAGAATGGTTCTACCTGGAGCCTCTGGCAGAAAGCACCAGGGGAGACTCAAGGTCCACCCCTCAACTGGGATAGAGTTAATTTTCTTCCAAGTAGCTGGTACCATGATGTGTTTTGGCTTTAGTCTGAGAATAATGCTGATGGTTCCATAATACCGATGGTTAGATTGTCCTTCCCATCCTGCCTGGGGAGGGGAAGTGGAGGTGGGAGGGTGAAAGAGCGACTGAGTGGTGCTGAGTTACCAACTTGGTTTAAACCACCAAAAAGAACTGTGGTGGATAGATCTTGGATGACTGCCAGGTGCCCACCAAGCAGCTTGCTCACTCCCCCTCCTCAGCGGGACAGGGGAAAAAAAGATGAAAAAGCTTGTGGGTCAAGATAAGGACAGGAAGGTCGCTCACAAATTACCATCATGGGCAAACCAGACTTGATGAATATGACTTTAATTTATTGCCAATTAAAAAATAGTGTAGTGAGAAACAAACAAATAAACAAACCCTAACAAAACTAAAACCACCTATCCTCACCTTCTTCCCTGACTCAGCTTCACTTCTGCCTCTTCTACCTCCTTCCCTGCTGAGCAGCTCAGTGGGGGATTATGGGGAATGGGGTTTCAGGTCAGTTCATAACACTTTGTCTCCAATGCTCCTTTCTCCTCACACTTTTCCCCTGCTTCAGTGTGAGGTCTCTCCCATGGGATACAGTCCTTCATGAACTTTTCCAATGTGGGTCCTTCCCATGGGCTGCAGTTCTTCAAGTACTGCTCCAGTGTGGGTCGTTTCCACCCCCATAGGCAGTGAAGTCCTATACAGCTGCTCACTCACTCCCAGCTTCTTGTGCACCTGTCAGTCCAATACACTCTGACTAGGTTCTTTTAGATATTCCCTGCATGGAGGGTGTAATTTAAAATTTTTAATCTGCAGCTCAGGATCATCCTCTCTGTAGAAGGATCAGAATGTGCTGTCAAGACCCTAGAGATTTTTTAAACTTTCTCTTTTTGTCGTGGTTTAAGCCCAGCCAGTAACTCAGAACCACGCAGCCGCTCGCTCACTCCCCTGGGAGCAGGAGGAGGAAGAAAGGGGGGGAGTGAGCGAGCAGCTGCGTGGTTCTGAGTTACCAGCTGGGCTTAAACCACGACACTTTTAAACACTAATGAAAAAATTGGAAGAAAAAGGAATGGCAAAAAGTTTGAAAAATAAGATCAGAGAAAAGAAAGTTCTGAATAGAAACTTAAGTGTCTGTAACTAGATATCAATGCCATTGGCCTGGCTATTTAGAGTAAGCTGAATAACTATAAATAATGAAAGAAATAACAGGGAAATTATGCAAAATATTGGAGATAACCATATGATTGGTGAAGCAATGGGACAAGCTACCACACCAAGTTGTTAAATCACCTTTATAGTTATTCATGGAGACTATACATCAACTTATGGGATATGATTTAACAGTAATGAGATGAATCATGCATTACTGTTCCAGTGCTCTGCCACCCTCAATGTAAAGAAGTTCTTCCTCATGTTGAGGTGAAACTTCTTGTGTTTTAATTTATGGTCACTGCTCTTCGTCCTTTCCCTGGGCACCACTGAAAAGAGTCTGGCACCCTCCTCTTGGCACATGACTTTGAGATACTTATATGTATTAATGAGATCCACTCTCAGTCTTTCTTTTTTTTTACACGTTGTCTGGTGCATTCTTTCAGTATGTTTCAAAACTGAAGAACTGTTGTGATTTTTTGCAGACGCGGGAGTCACGGACAACACTGAGACGACCAATGTGATCAAGCAATTGCCAAAGTTTATTGCTGATACATTTGATTATATAGTTACATTGCTCTGTTAGCTGTGTGTCATACACCCGGATACAACGATTTCATTGGTCCTCTCTAAAAGTCCAACATGCTTACTTGCTAAATACTGTGGTTTACTTGCTAAATATTACATTTCCGTCACCATCCTTAAGACCTTCTGCTTTTGTGGTTCCACATCCTATTTTTCCTCTCAGTGGAAAGTCCCAACATAACCGTTACTTCTTTACACATAGTTTTACTTCCTTATACATAGTGTTAGTTCCTTATACATAGCTCTAGCTGCTCTTGCTAAGTCTTTGCGGTTTCTGCTCACACTTCCTTATGCATAGCCTTAGCTGCTCTTGCTAAATAACCCTATAGTTGCCAAAAGGCCTAAGCTCTGCTTCAAGCAATAGTTCTGCCCATTGATCTGTGGCCTCTGCTCACCTCCGTTACCGGCTTATCCACAGATCCCCCTTTTTGTTTTTTGAGCAGAGGCACTTACGCCCCATCCTCATATACATGACCATTTTTCATCATGAATGCATTGATGATGTCGTTCGATGTAGGCGACTGTTGTACTAACCAGATTTTGGACATTGCCTTTTTCATCAATGCCTTCCCACAAGCAAAGATTCCACAAATAATGCACAAAAGAACTACAAGGGTTAATAACAGTTGCAATAAGCTATATATCAGCGGTTTTAACCACCCACTAATTCCAAAGTTCTTCAGCCAATCATCCAGTCCGGTCTCAATCCAAATCTTGTCAACATTCTCTCGTAGTTCTTGGATCCTTGCATGTATCGATTTCGAATGATCAGATAAATTAAAACAACACATTCCATCAAAATCATCACAACCATGTCCATTTGCTAACAAAAGAAAATCTATAGCCGCGCGATTTTGTAAAATAGCTTTACGATTACTATCAACATCTTTCATTAGGTCAGTTAAGATTTCTGAGGTGAGGTTAGCTTGTTTTGCAGCCCAACATGCCAATTTCTGCAGATTTGCGTTAGCAACTGTAGATGCACAGCCAGGACAAAATATGCTGGCCAACAGATTTTCAGCCTTCCCTATAAGTGATACTGAATCATCACATGTTGATGAGAAGGTGTGTAATTCTCGTTTAGTTTGAGTTCTATTTTGTTTTTTGAAAAGTTCTACAGAGGGTGCTAGTAGACTAAGTCTTCCTAAATAACACGGTCCCCCAAGCGGAGCTCTTGGGATGCCCTGCCAGGAATGATCACCACAAATCAAAAAGACTCCTTTAGGCAAAGCTAGCGACATGTTTGTGAATAGTTCATGTCGACCAGACTCTTTGAGCCCCACAGCTCCCCCACACCATGCTCGGGTCTCGGAGGCGTCTCCTATCCCATATATGCCTGACCCAGATACATGGGTCCATACCTCAACTGCCTGGCATTGCACACCGCTCTCAGAGCTTACACACCTCATTCTAACCGGGGTATCAATTATATTAGTGTCCTGGGTTCAGCTATAGCAGTCATTTTTCTCCTTCTTAGTAGCTGGTGCAGTGCTGTGTTTTTTAACTTTCAGCCTGGGAACAACGCTGATAACACTGATGTTTTTAGTTGTTGCTAAGTAATGTTTATTCCAACCAAGGACTTTCTCAGTCTCATGCTTTGCCAGGGAGGAGGGGAAGCCGGGAGGAAGCAGAGACAGGACACCTGACCCAAACTAGCCAAAGGGGTATTCCATACCACAGCATGTCATGCCCAGTATATAAACTGGGGGGAGTTACCCGGAAGGCCCAGATCGCCGCTCGGGTCGGGCTGGGTATCGGTCGGCGGGTGGTGAGCAATTGTATCCTCTCCCCTTGTTATTTCACTAATCGTTATTATCATTGGTGGTAGCAGTAGTGGTTTTGTGTTATACCTTAGCTGCGGGACTGCTCTTATCTCAACCCGTGGGAGTTACATTCTTCTGATTCTCCTCCCCATCCCTCCGGGAGCGGGGGGAGGAAGGGGGGGAGTGAGCGAGCGGCTGTGTGGTTCTGAGTTACCGGCTGGGCTCAAAACACGACAGTTCTTTTTGGCGCCCAACGTGGGGCACGAAAGGTTGAGATAACGACAGATCTGACCAGAGTGTGTTTAATCATATTTGTGATAAACATTCATTGTCACTACTCGTCACAATGGTGATTAATTGGCTCTCAGACTTGTTGCGCTTGATCTCAGAGTTTCAGCATGTTGTACCTTACTTACAGCCACTATTTGCTGTTTTAGTGTTTATTGGCTGGGGGGCCTGGGCTAAGGTTCTTGTTTCACTGTACTTCATGGTAATGACTTGTAATACAATAGACTCATTGATCATGAAACTGGTCTGGTTTGTGCTTCCAGCATGGCCATCACCTCTATACATTGGGAGGTATATAATGAAATATTTTAGCAATTGCATATCTTTTTTTTTCTCCTCGGGGGGTAAACTTACGAAGGAAGCATTCTCTTTCACCCCCCGTTCCCCCACCAGCCTATTTGCAACAGCAGTTGAGAGTTCTGAAGGTTTTAGATGGCCTTCGAGTACCCTTGAAACCTGCCTGCTGATTGTGCTGGGGATTAGCATGTTGGCACACATACGGAGTGTGTTTTACCCATGGCCTTCCCATCCTGGGAACATCCTATTTCGTTTAATCTCAAAAATTCAGCAGTATCAGGTTCGAATCTGGTCTAGGGTTAGACGACGATATAGGAGGACCACCAAGAGATTTTCCCTGAGGCTGGACAGTTATGAGTGGCAGGGTGTGTGGGATAGTATGGGCAAGTACCTAGGCCAGTGGGCCCCTCCAGTGCTTTGGAACTTCACCACTGAACAAGTGCAACATCCGGAAAAACTAGTAAAACACTTAAACGAGGTGTGCTGTCGTCCTGGTTATACCAGAGAGGGACAAATCATGGCAACGTGCTGGGGCTTGGCCTATGCCTACAGAGCCCTGCTCAACACTATCCAGCACCTTCAAAGGGAAAAAAAAGTCTCTGGATCTGATGGCAAAGCAACAGACAACGCAGCTATGCCAACTATAAGTACAGCAGCTACATCAACCCCAGTGACAAGCACAACAGCTACTCAAACCCTGACAGCAACAGACAATGTGGCTACTCCAAGCACCGCAGCTACACCAACCCCAGTGACAAGCACAGTAGCTACTCAAACCCCGACAGCAACAGACAATGCAGCTGTTGGTGTAACTCAACTCCCAAGCACAACAGCTGCACCAACCCCAGCAATAGACATTGCAACCACTCCAATCCTAGTGGCAGGCACTGCAGCCACTCCAACCACAGTGACAAGCACTGCAGCTAAACCAAATGGCCAGTTTGTGACAATGTCTGTTGCCCCTGTAAGCAAAAGCAGACGAGAGGCACAAAGAGCAACCCGCGAAGTGAAGAAAGATGAAGACCCAATGCCATTACTACATGCAACAGCATCTGAACAAGAGTTACTACTAGGTGGGTCAGAGGAAGAGGAAGAAGAGGTCACTTCTCGACCCCGGACCTCAACCGAACTACGGAATATGCGAAAAGATTTCACCCGTCTTCCAGGGGAGCACATTGTCACCTGGTTGCTCCGGTACTGGGACAATGGGGCCGACGGTCATGAACTAGAAGGCAGGAAAGCCAAGCAGCTGGGATCACTTGCTAAGGAAGGAGGAATTGACAAAGCGATTGCAAGAGAGAAGCGAGCCCTCAGTCTTTGGAGGCGGCTCCTGGCAGCTGTGAAGGAAAGGTTTCCCTACAAAGACGATATTACGAGTCGCTCAGCCAACTGGACCACGATAGAGAAAGGCATCCAGTCCCTGAGGGAATCAGCCATTCTAGAGATGATCTATCGTAGGCCGGATGCCAGGAACACATCCGTAGATCCAGATGAAGTCGAATGTACACGACCCATGTGGCGGAAACTTACACGGAGTGTGCCATCATCATATGCCCACACATTGGCATCAATGACCTGGAATGACGGAATATCACCAACAGTGGATTGCCTGATTCATCAACTCCGAGAGTTCGAAGACAATCTCACCCCTTCAATCATTTCAGCTGTGGAAAAACTGTCCCAGGAGGTCAAACAATTGAGAGACGATTTATCCGATCTATCCAGCTCCCCATGTGTACCAACCCATGTCTCAGCTATTAACAGAAGGCGCCCTACTGCTCGAGAAAGAAAATATAGGAGGTACACGCCACGGGCCACCCTATGGTTTTACCTGCGGGATCATGGAGAAGATATGAGAAAGTGGGATGGAAAACCTACTTCAGCTCTGGAGCAACGGGTGCGTGAACTGAAGAGGAGAACAATGGTCAAGGATGATCCTCCCAGGAAAGCTGCTGCTCCAGTCTCTGGTGAGCAGTTTCCCAGATGGAGCGAAAGAGCTGATTTTACTCCAGCTCCTGTGATAAGGAATACTAATCCCTTTCTACAAGACAGAAGTGGAGAATTTTGTGATCACTATTAGAGGGGCCCTGCCTCCAGCCAGGTGGAGGAGAGGGATAATCGGGTTTACTGGACTGTGTGGATCAGATGGCCTGGCACATCAGTCCCACAGAAGTATAAGGCTCTAGTAGATACCGGTGCACAGTGTACTCTGATGCCATCAAGGTATCAAGGGGTGAAACCCATTTCTATTTCTGGAGTGACAGGAGGATCCCAAGCGTTAACTATGCTGGAAGCTGAAATCAGCCTGACTGGGAGGAAGTGGCAAAAGCACCCCATTGTGACTGGTCCAGGGTCTCCATGCATCCTTGGCATAGAGTATCTCAGGAGAGGGTACTTCAAAGACCCAAAAGGGTATAGATGGGCTTTTGGTATCGCGGCCTTGGAGACAGAGGAAATTAAGCAGCTGTCCACCTTACCCGGTCTCTCAGAGGATCCTTCTGTTGTGGGGTTGCTGAAGGTCGAAGAACAAGTGCCAATTGCGACCACAACGGTGCACCGCCAGCAATATCGCACCAAATGAGACTCCTTGATTCCCATCCATAAGCTGATCTGTAGACTGGAGAGCCAAGGGGTGATCAGCAGGACCCGCTCACCCTTTAATAGCCCCATATGGCCAGCGCAAAAGTCTAATGGAGAGTGGAGACTAACAGTAGACTATCGTGGCCTGAACGAAGTCACACCACCATTGAGTGCTGCCAGACCGGACATGTTAGAACTTCAGTATGAACTGGAGTCAAAGGCAGCCAAGTGGTATGCCACAATTGACATTGCCAATGCATTTTTCTCAATCCCTT
The DNA here is from genome assembly GCF_004027225.2 of Strigops habroptila. Classification (NCBI taxonomy): domain Eukaryota; kingdom Metazoa; phylum Chordata; class Aves; order Psittaciformes; family Psittacidae; genus Strigops; species Strigops habroptila. The sequence goes on along the minus strand of NC_044301.2, from coordinate 36,227,079 downwards.
TGGCAGCAGAATGCAGGCCACAGTTTGCTTTCACTTGGAGGGGCATCCAGTACACTTGGAACCGACTGCCCCAGGGGTGGAAACACAGCCCTACCATCTGCCATGGATTGATCCAGACTGCACTGGAACAGGGGCAAGCTCCAGAACACCTGCAATACATTGATGACATCATTGTGTGGGGTGATACAGCAGAAGAAGTTTTTGAGAAAGGGAGGAAGATAATCCAAATCTTGCTGAAGGCCGGTTTTGCCATAAAACGGAATAAGGTCAAGGGACCTGCACAGGAGATTCAATTTTTGGGAATAAAATGGCAAGCTGGACGCCGCCAGATCCCCACAGCTGTGATCAACAAGATAACAGCAATGTCTCCACCAACTAACAAGGAAGAAACACAAGCTTTCTTAGGTGTTGTGGGGTTCTGGAGAATGCACATCCCAAATTACAGTCTGATTGTAAGCACTCTCTATCACGTGACCCGGAAGAAGAATGATTTCAAATGGGGCCCTGAGCAACAACAAGCCTTTGAACAAATTAAACGAGAAATAGTTCATGCAGTAGCCCTTGGACCAGTCCGGGACGGGCCAGACGGGAAAAATGTGCTCTATACCGCAGCTGGGGAGAATGGTCCTACCTGGAGCCTCTGGCAGAAAGCTCCAGGGGAGACTCGAGGTCGACCCCTTGGCTTTTGGAGTCGGGGATAGAAAGGATCCGAGGCCAGCTATACTCCCACTGAAAAAGAGATACTGGCAGCCTATGAAGGGGGTCGAGCTGCCTCAGAAGTGATCGGAACTGAAGCGCAGCTCCTCCTGGCACCCCGGTTGCCTGTGCTGGGCTGGATGTTCAAAGGCAGGGTCTCCTCTACACATCATGCAACTGATGCTACATGGAGTAAGTGGGCTGCACTAATTACACAACGAGCTCGAATAGGAAATCCCAGTCATCCAGGAATTCTAGAAGTCATCATGGACTGGCCAGAGGGCAAAGATTTTGGGATGTCACCAGAAGAGGAGGTGACGCGTGCTGAAGAGGCCCCACCATATAATGAACTGTCAGAGAGTGAAAAGCAATATGCCTTGTTTACTGATGGGTCCTGCTGTATTGTGGGAAAGCATCGGAGATGGAAGGCAGCTGTGTGGAGTCCCCTGTGACAAGTTGCCCAAACTGCTGAAGGAGAGGGTGAATCAAGTCAGTTTGCAGAGGTGAAAGCCATCCAGCTGGCCTTGGACATTGCTGAACGAGAAAAATGGCCAGTACTTTATCTCTCTACTGACTCATGGATGGTGGCAAATGCCCTGTGGGGGTGGTTGCAGCAATGGAAGCAGAGCAACTGGCAACGCAGAAGTAAACCCATCTGGGCTGCTGCATTGTGGCAAGATATCACTGCCCGGGTGCAGAACCTGGTGGTGAAGGTACGCCACGTAGATGCTCATGTACCCAAGAGTCGGGCCACTGAGGAACACCAGTATAACCAGCAAGAGGATAAAGCTGCTAAGATTAAAGTGGCTCAGATGGACTTGGATTGGCAACATAAGGGTGAATTATTTTTAGCCCGGTGGGCCCATGACACCTCAGGCCATCAAGGCAGAGATGCAACATATAGATGGGCTCGTGATCGAGGGGTGGACTTAACGATGGACACTATTGCCCAGGTTATTCACGAATGTGAAACATGTGCTGCAATTAAGCAAGCCAAATGGTTAAAGCCTCTCTGGTATGGAGGACGATGGCTGAAGTACAAGTATGGGGAGGCCTGGCAGATTGACTATATCACACTCCCACCAACCCGCCAAGGCAAGCGCTATGTGCTTACCATGGTGGAAGCAACCACCGCATGGCTGGAAACATACGCTGTGCCCCACACCACTGCCCGAAACACTATCCTGGGCCTTGAGAAACAAGTCTTGTGGCGACATGGCACCCCAGAGAGAATTGAGTCAGACAATGGGACTCATTTCTGGAACAACCTCATAGACACTTGGGCCAAAGAGCATGGCATTGAGTGGGTATATCACATCCCCTACCATGCACCAGCCTCTGGGAAAATTGAACGGTACAATGGGCTGTTAAAAACTACACTGAGAGCAATGGGTGGTGGGACTTTCAAACACTGGGATACACATTTACCAAAAGCCACCTGGTTGGTCAACAGTAGGGGTTCTGCCAACAGGGCTGGCCCAGCCCAATCAGAACTTTTACGTACTGTAGAGGAGGATAAAGTTCCTGTGGTGCACATAAAGAATTTGTTGGGGAAGACAGTCTGGGTTATTCCTGCTTCAGGTAAAGGCAAACCCACTCGTGGGGTTGCTTTTGCTCAGGGACCTGGATATACTTGGTGGGTAATGTGGGAAGATGGGGAAGTCGAATGTGTACCTCAAGGGGATTTGATTTTGGGGGAAAACAGCCAATGAACTCAATTGTACGCTGTTGCCTGCTATATAGCACTTTTATAGCCCACCAGCTAGATATCTTCAGGTCGCCAGCCATTGACCCTGACTTCCCTCCGATCATCACCTCAACAAAGAATGAATTTTGAGGAAACCAGACGAGCTCAGCAGTGACCAGATGAGTTTGGCGGTATCATCAGCAGGCAACAACCCAACACTACATACCGTCCCTCCTGCCCTGAAAGACTATTACAAGAGATGGAGCCTGACATCATGGACTGGATGAGTTCAGCAATTTTACAGGGATTGGTCCATGGACTAGGGAATGATATCTTTCTCTGTGTGTGGGTGTGGGTGTATATATATGTGTATATATGGGACAGGGGTGATGGTGTGTTGAGAGATGTGGGATCTGAGCATGATGTGAATGGTATGGAATAAGGGGTGGATACTGTTCTGGGTTCAGCTATAGCAGTCATTTTTCTCCTTCTTAGTAGCTGGTGCAGTGCTGTGTTTTTTAACTTTCAGCCTGGGAACAACGCTGATAACACTGATGTTTTTAGTTGTTGCTAAGTAATGTTTATTCCAACCAAGGACTTTCTCAGTCTCATGCTTTGCCAGGGAGGAGGGGAAGCCGGGAGGAAGCAGAGACAGGACACCTGACCCAAACTAGCCAAAGGGGTATTCCATACCACAGCATGTCATGCCCAGTATATAAACTGGGGGGAGCTACCCAGAAGGCCCAGATCGCCGCTCGGGTCGGGCTGGGTATCGGTCGGCGGGTGGTGAGCAATTGTATCCTCTCCCCTTGTTATTTCACTAATCATTATTATCATTGGTGGTAGCAGTAGTGGTTTTGTGTTATACCTTAGCTGCGGGACTGCTCTTATCTCAACCCGTGGGAGTTACATTCTTCTGATTCTCCTCCCCATCCCTCCGGGAGCGGGGGGAGGAAGGGGGGGAGTGAGCGAGCGGCTGTGTGGTTCTGAGTTACCAGCTGGGCTCAAACCATGACAATTAGCACTAAAGCCAATGCACAAGCCATCTTTAGTTCCATTTATGGATCCTGCTAGCTGCAATTCCTGTGGATCCCATGGTAACGTTTTATTCAAGTGCTGAATTAATAACGCAGACATCCAGGCTTGTGTCCGGTTGGCGATATTACCTTTGACACAGCCTCCACACCACACCTGCTTGTTAGCCCCATACACTCCACTGCCTCAAGCAGCTGAGCAGTAGACGTTCCCCTTGGCAACGTACTCAGAATTTGTTTCGTCTGATTATTGGTCCCATCAAAAGCCACAATATCTAATAATTTTCCCTTCATTTCATCATTCAAATCGGGATGTTTTCTTAATGCGTCAAACAGTCTATCAATAAATTGTTGGTAAGATTCGGTTGGACCCTGCTTAACAGACAAGAAACTTGGAGCAGTTTTATCATCAGGCAGGGCATACCAAGCTTTCAACACTTGCTCCTGGGACAAGGCTAAAACCGCCGTTGGCAAATTAGCTTGCGTCTGCGGATCATCATATTGAGCTTTTCCTAACAAAGCATCGGCTGTTACTCCAAGCAATGGATCTCCCAGCTGGCGAGGCTGACTAGCAACCCTTTGGCAGGCTAGATCCCATTTATTAAAAAACCACAGCTGCAAATGCGGAACAAGCAGCGACTGGGCAAGCAACCGAATATCATATGGAGTTAAGATATAAGCTGAAAATATGTGAGCAATTATGGCCTGAGTATAAGATGACTTCAGGCCATAGGTGCTCACAGCTTGTCGGGCCTCCTTAACTATTTTTAAGTCTAGTGCCTCCCATTCTTTTGCCCCCTGCGCCGTAGTAAACACTGGATAAGCGGAGGGCCCCATATCAGTAAATTCCCCATCAATTATTGCATCCCGAATGAACCCGCGCCAACGATGTGCCGGATTATTACTCCCGGCGGATCCCACGGACCTATCCCCACCAAGCCCCCCTTTCAAAAAGGATTTAGAAGAGGGTGGAGTCGATGTCCCTGCTGCTTTGCCGCCGGCTTCCAAGGCTGCCAGCCTTTGTAGGATGGATTGATGTTTGTCCCCCGAGCCTGCGACCAGCTGTTGGTGAGCCGAGCAAACCGATTGATCAGAGTCAGAGTCAGAATCAGGGAGTGGAGGATACAAGTCCGGCTCAGCCTCCAGAGAGTCCGGACCCGGATCCAGTTCGGACTCAGGGTCTCCTTCCTCTGGGTCTGGGGCAGGAACAGCCACTTCTGTCGTCTGCGATGCATTCTGCAGATGGCGACGGAGTTTTCCCTTGCCTGTTGTTTGTGTTGCATGTTTCGGAATCGCCCCAGGCACAACAGGAGGAGCAAACGCCATAGCTGTGGCGTCTGCTCCTGAACCTGACTGTTCCGAAGAGGGTGCAGTGGCCATAAGTACAGAAGCCACGGCCATTCGCTCTGATTTCATCTCTTTCAAGGTCTCTAACATCAACCGCCACAAAGTGGAGTGTTTCTGCGCATCTTTTGTCCCTTTGCTGATCTCATCCCATAGCGCTTGTCCTATACACTCCCATTCAGAAATTGCAAATGCTGCTTGCACCGTGGGGATAAAGCCACGATCACGGGACCATTCTAACAGCCTCTGTAAGGCGGCACTGTCATATTGCAACCCTCTCTTAGAGAGAATATGTTGGAGGAGCTTCACCACTGCCTGTTCCTCTTTGGATAGCGAGTGCCCCATCTCCTCCCCGGCCGCTCACCTGATCAGGGTGAGATTCCCGAAGTTTTGCAGGTACCTGACTGTCCTCCAGCACCGGGGCAGTGCTGATTTCGACCGGCTCTCCGCCCCCTCTTTCCCGTTGGCTTGTCAGACTCGTCTGTACGAATCGCCTATCTGAGGGTCCCTGTTCGGGCGCCACTTGTAGACGCGGGAGTCACGGACAACGCTGAGACGACCAATGTGATCAAGCGATTGCCAAAGTTTATTGCTGATACATTTGATTATATAGTTACATTGCTCTGTTAGCTGTGTGTCATATACCCGGATACAACGATTTCATTGGTCCTCTCTAAAAGTCCAACATGCTTACTTGCTAAATACTGTGGTTTACTTGCTAAATATTACATTTCCGTCACCACCCTTAAGACCTTCTGCTTTTGTGGTTCCACATCCTATTTTTCCTCTCAGTGGAAAGTCCCAACATAACCGTTACTTCTTTACACATAGTTTTACTTCCTTATACATAGTGTTAGTTCCTTATACATAGCTTTAGCTGCTCTTGCTAAGTCTCTGTGGCTTCTGCTCACACTTCCTTATGCATAGCCTTAGCTGCTCTTGCTAAATAACCCTATAGTTGCCAAAAGGCCTAAGCTCTGCTTCAAGCAATAGTTCTGCCCATTGATCTGTGGCCTCTGCTCACCTCCGTTACCGGCTTATCCACAATTTTCCCCCCCCCTTTTTTTTTTGAAAGCAGGAGGTATGTGATTAGTTGGTCTGGTTTCCTGCTTTGAAAATTTTCTTTGAAATCTTGAAATTCAAATGGAATTTCTTTTAACTGACAGTAACTAGACATGCAGAGACTATAATTTCTGTATTCAGCTGGTATAGATGTTTTGATTTCCATGGGATAATGAGAAAATGCTATTTTAAATCAGTCTTCTTGCCTTTCTCTGATCTATCAACTGGTATTTGCAAAGATCTTTGATATTATTGTTGAAGCATGTGCATGTGTGGTGGTGTTTTTCTGGTTTTTTATTTGTTCCCTCCCCTCAGAAATGCAACTGATGTAGCTGATTAGAGTAGCTACATCTTAAGTGTTTTACTCATCATATGATGCTCCATGTAAGTGCCTAACTGTTGTAGGTACAAGGTCTGATTACAAATGCAAGTAATCCTTTTTTTTTTTCTGTGGGAGAGGATGGAAACTGATTATTGCCAAAGAGAAGTAGCTGCTTGGCTGGAGAAGAAAGAGTTAAAGAAGAAACAAAGTACATCATTGTGCAATCAAGCAGAGCAACCCAGGTGGACAGAAGCAGGAGAACAGAAAGATAAGGAACTGGTTATTTTGGGACTGTTTGTGAAACAACGAAGAATGTTGAAAAAACAAAACTGTAAACCAGGAACTAAACATGATGTGATAAGAATAGCTTGGTATAAGAGTTAGAGCAATAGGCTAAAGATAGCTTTTGCTAGAATGGTATAAAAGCTAGAGCAATAGGCAATAAAGTGATTCACTGCATGAAGATGCTTTGAGTCCGTGCCTTCATACGCCACATTTTTCCACCTCAAAAAAAGCTGCTCTTTCACTTGCCCATAAAGAATCTCAAATTTGATAGGAAGGAGTAAAAAGCATGTTTCCTAAAAGACTGAGTCAGTGTGGGAATGTCCTGTTCTGTCTTCGCCGTCCTCTAGAAATGGCATGTAAACATTTGGGTACTTATAACTTGTTGCTCTCATCCTGAAGTTATAGTCTGTACTACTTAAGGAAGCTTTTCTGAACTGTGGCATATGAAAAGAGCTTGAATGATTTGTAAACAGTGTGTGAATCAAGGTATGCAAACTTCATCTCATATTCATGAAAAACTAAATTGTTGTCACCTGTCTATATCACACAACTGCTATAACCTAGTCACTTCATTGTTTCAAATGAGTTTGTGAGCTGCTGGATGTGAGAAAAGCTAATGCTGTGGCTCAGATTTTATGGGCCTGTGGGTGTGTGGGCCTGTGGGTGTGTGTACCTGTGGATATGGAGCTGCAACTGATACAGCTGTGTACTTCTATATGTTCTCTATTTTAAGCTAACACAGCAGTACTGTGTACCTGTAGTTATATATTGCCTAGTCCTCATTTCTGTAAAACATATAACTGTACACACAGCTCAAGGTATGTCTTTTTTCCTTAGAAAGAATAGACAGAGTATGATCCTGTGTATTCACTATAACTTTGAAGGAAGATGGAACCTTAACCACTGCAATTCAGAATGCCAGGACCTACTCAGGCTGCCTACTGTTCAGTAGCAACTGACTAAAGTGGGACAACGACATCTTTATCTCTGCTGGTGATGCCCTCGTTGATGTAACTCAGCATCCTGTTGGCTTTCTTTGCCACAGCTGCATGCTGGTCACTTATATTGAACTTGCTGTCCACCAGGATCCCCAGGTCCCTTTCCACAGAGATGCTCCCCAGCCAAGTAGTTTCCATCCTGCAATCTTGGATTGTGTTTACCCAGGTTCAAGACGTTATACTTGTCCTTGTTGAACTTCATAAGGTTCTTGTTAGTCCACTCTTCCAGCCTATCCAGGTCATACTGCAGGGTGGCTCTCCCTTCCAAAACATCCACTTCCCCACTCAGTTTGGTATCATCAGCAAACTTCAGCAGGGTACATTTGATCCCATCATCCAGATCACATATGAAGACATTGAACAGCGTTGGGCCCAATATTGATCCCTGGGGGACCCCACCTGTGACAGGTTGCCAGATGGAAAAGCTATTTACCACCACCCTCTGGGTGCGGCCAGTCAGCCAGTTACCCACCCACTGCACAGACCACTTGTCTAGACCATAACATATCAGGTTTTCTAGGAGGAGGCTGTGGGAAACGATCAAAAGACTTGAAGAAATCCAGGTAGACCATGTCCATCGCTCGCCCTGCATCAACTGAGCAGGTTACTTTGTTGAAGAAGGTGATCAGGTTTGTCAAGCACAATTTGCCCCTGGTGAATCTGTGCTTTTTCCCAATCACATGCTTGATTTGACTTGTGAGAGCCCCCGGGAGAATTCTCTCCATAATTTTTCCAGACTGAGGTAAGACTGATGGGCCTATAATTTCCTGAATCCTCCTTTGGGCCCTTCTTGTAGATGGGGGTGACATTGGCCTTCTTCCAGTCTTCTGGGATGTCCCCCAATCTCCATGACTTCTGAAAGATTGTGGAGAGTGGCCTCGCAATGATGTCAGACAGCTCTCTTACCCTTGGGTGGATATTATCAGGGCCCATCGATCTTTAAGGGCCAATCTCCTGTAATAGTTCACATAGCAACTCTTCCTTCACTAACGGTAAGTCTATGTCTGCGTCAACCTGCATTTTGTATCCCAAGACGTGGCACCCACTAGTGCCAGTAAAGACAGAGGTGAAGAAAGTGTTGAGAACCCCTGCCTTTTCAGCATTGTTGGTAACTAATTCCCCTCTCTTGCTTAACAGCAGGCCAATATTTTCCTTTTGTTTCTGCTTGCTGTTAACGTACATGAAGAACCCTTTCTTGTAATTCTTGACATCTCTAGCCAGTTTCAGTTCAAGCTGGGCTTTTGCTTTTCTAACAGTGTCTCTGCACACCCTGGCAATGCCCTTGTAGTTCTCAACAGTTATTTGTCTGCTTTTCCATCTCTGGTACACTTCTTTTTTGGTTTTGAGCAGACTCAGAAGCTCGCAGCTAAGCCAAGGGGGTCTCTTGCTCTGCCTACATCCCTTACCTTTAAAAACTCCCAGCACTCACTCGCTTCTTTATCCTCCATGTAAGCTTCCCATGGAATCCCTCCCAGCTGAGGTCTGAGTGAGCTGACGTTTGCTCTTCTGAAATCTAAAACCTTTCTCTTAGTACTAACCTTCAGCACACTCAGCTGGATCCCAAATTCCACAACATTATGGTCACTTCAGCCAAGGCTATACTAAACAAAGATATTATAAAGCAGACTTTCTTGGTTTGTGAGTAGCAAGTCCAGCAGTGCCTGTCTATTTCTAGTCAAACATAAACTTGAAATGCTCTCTTTTATAAATCTGTCACTGAGGGGAGAGTTTTGGTTTAGAAACAGTAGCTAATGTCAAATTGCCATTTAGCAAACTGGATAAATCTAAGGAGGTGACAGATTTGGTAATCATAGAATGGTTTCGGTTGGAAGGGACCTTTTTAAAGATCATCTAGTTTGATTCCACCACTGTGGGCAGGGACATCATTCATGAGATCAGCTTGTTCAAAGCCCTTCCAATGATGGGGCAGCCACATCTTCTCTGGGCAACCCATTCCAGTGTCTCATCACCCTCATCATAAAAATTTCTTCCTTATGTCCTATCTAAATCTACCCTCTTTCAGTTTTAAATTATTGTCCCTTCTCCTGTCACTACATGCCCTGGTTAAAATCCTCTCTCAATCTTTCTTACAACCTCCTTTAAGTATCGAAAGACTGCAATAAGGTGTCCCCAGAACATTCTCTTCTCCAAACTGAAAAACCCCAACTCTCTCAGCCTTTCCTCATAGGATAGGTGTTGCAGCCCTCTAATTAATTTCATGGCCTCCTCTGGACCTGCTCCAAGATGTCCATGTCTGTCTTGTACTGGGGACACCAGAGCTGGATGCAGCACTCCAGGTGGGGCCTGTACTGGTTTTGTCTGGGATAGAGTTAATTTTCTTCCATGTAGCTGGAAACGTGCAGTTTTGGCTTTAGTCTGAGAATAATGTTGATAACACACCGATATTTTAGTTGTTCCTTAGTGTTTCCCATGTCAGGAGTGGGCATTTCAAGGACCCAAAAGGGTATAGATGGGCTTTCAACATAGCTGCCTTGAAAACAGATGAAATATTAAGCAGACGTCTACCTTGTCTGGTCTCTCAGAGGACCTGTAGTTTATTAGAACAACAGGTTCCAATTGCTACTGCAATGGTGCACCGGTGGCAATATCGCACTGAGACTCCCTGATTCCCATACATCAGCTGATTTGTTGATTGGAGAGCAGGCATTGCTGATTGGAGTGATCAGCAGGACCCACTCACCCTTCATTAGCCCAATATGGAAAGTCTAAAGGAGAGTGGAGACTAACAGTAGACTATCATGGCCTGAATGAAGTCACACCACCACTGAGTGCTACTGTGCCAGACATGCTCGAACTTCAATATGAACCGGAGTCAAAGGCAGCCAAGTGGGATGCCACGAATGATATTGCCAATGCATTTTTTTCAATTCCTTTGGCAGTAGAGTGCAGGCCACAGTTCGCTTTCACTTGGAAGGGCATCCAGTACACTTGGAACTGACTGCCCCAGGGGTGGAAACACAGCCCTACCATCTGCCATGGGCTGATTCAGAACGTACTGGAACAGGCTGAAGCTCTGGAAGACGTGCAATACATTGATGACATTATTGTGTGGGGCGATACAGCGGAAGAAGTTTCTGAGAAAGGGAAGAAAATAATCCAAATCCTTCTGAAGACCGGTTTTGCCATAAAACAAAGTAAGGTCAAGGGACCTGCACAGGAGATCCAGGTTTTGGGAATAAAATGACAAGATGGACGTCGCCAGATCCCCACAGATGTGATCAACAAAATAACAGCAATGTCTCCACCAACCAGCAAGAAAGAAACACAAGCTTTCTTAGGCATTGTGGGTTTGTGGAGAATGCACATCCCAAATTACAGTCTGATTGTAAGCCCTCTCTATCAAGTGACTCGGAAGAAGAATATTTTCCACCATTCATGCCCTGAGCAACAAGAAGACTTTGAACAAATTAAATGGGAGATAGTTCATGCAGTAGGCCTTGGACCAGTCCAGACTGGGTAAGATGTAAAAAATGTGCTCTACACCACAGCTGGGGAGAATGGTTCTACCTGGAGCCTCTGGCAGAAAGCACCAGGGGAGACTCAAGGTCCACCCCTCAACTGGGATAATTTTCTTCCTAGTAGGTGGTGTAGTGCTGTGTTTTGGCTTTAGTCTGAGAACAATGATGATAACACAGTCATGTTTTAGTTGGTGCTCAAGGACTTCTCAGTCTCTCATGCTCTGCCAGTGAGGAGGGGCACAAGAAGCTGGGAGGGAGCAGAGACAGGACACCTGACCCAAACTAGCCAAAGGGACATTCCATATCGCAACACATCATGCTCAGTATATAAACTGGGTGAGCTATCTGGAAGGGACTGATCACTGCTTGGGTTGGGCTGAGTATCGGTCTGTGGGTGGTGAGCAATTGTATTGTGCATCACTTATATTTATTGTTTTTTTCCTTTCCCCTTTTAGTTTTATATTCTCTCCCATTGTTATTTCCCTTATAATTATTATTATTAGTAGTAGTAGTAGTATTATATTGTATTTTAGTTATTAAACATTTCTTATCTCAACCCATGGGTTTTACATTCTTTCGATTCTCCTCCCCATCCTGCCTGGGGAGGGTGGAAGGGGGGGAGTGAGCGAGCAGCTGCGTGGTGCTTAGTTGCCAGCTGGGTTTAAACCACGACAATGAGGTTCGCATGAGCGCACTCCTCAAGCCTCTCAAGGTACCTGTGGATGCCCTCCCTTCCCTCCAGCAAATCAGCTGCATCAGTCAGCTTGGTGTCATCTTCAAACTTCCTGAGTGTGCACTCAATCCCACTGTCTATGTCATTGATGACGTTATTAAATAGTATTGGCCCTAGTATGGACCCTTGAGGGATACCACTTGTTACTAGTTTCCACTTGGACATTGAGCCATGGACTCTTTGGATGTGGCCAATCAGCCAATTCCTTACCCATCTAAGAGTCCATTCGTTAAAGCCATATCTCTCCAATTTAGTAGCAAGAATATTGTGGGGGACTGTATCAAAGGCCTTGCAAAAGTTCAGGTAGATGACATCTGTAGCTCTTCCCTTGTCCTCTGATGCAGCCCCTCCATCGTAGAAGGCCACTAGATTAGTCAACTATGATTTACCCTTGGTGAAGCCATTTTGGCTGTCTCTAATCACCTCCCAGTCTCCCATATGTTTCGATATGTCTCCCAGGAGGATCTGTTCCATGATCTTCCTGTGCACGGATGTGAGGCTGACAGGTCGGCATAACCCAGGGTCCTCCTTTATAATCTTTTTAAAAATGGGCGTGGTGTTTCCCTTTTCCCAGTCACTGGGGATTTTGCCTGACTGCCATGACTTTTCAGATATGATGGAGAGTGGCTTGGCAGCTACATCAACCAATTCCCTCAGGACCCTGGGATGCATCTTGTCAGGTCCCATGGACTCATCTATGTTCAGGTTCCTCAGGTGGTCTCAAAGACGATCTCCTACAGTGGGAAGGACTTCATTCCCCCAGTCCCTGCCCTGAGGTTCAAGGGTTTGAGAAATATGGAAGAGAGATTATAATTGAAAACTGAGACAAAAAATTTGTTGAGTATCTCAGCCTTCTCTATGTCGGTTGTTACTAGTTCTCATCTCATTTATTGGGGGTGATGGGGTGGTGGTACATTTTCTTTAATCTTCCTTTTCTGGTCAACATGCCTGTAGAAGCCCTTATTATTCGTTGCTTCCCTTGCCAAGTTCAGCTCCAGCTATGCCTTAGCTTTACTGATCACATCCCTACACATCTGGGAAGCATCCCTATATTCTTTACAGGATACATACCCCTGCTTTGACTGCCTGTGCGTTTCCTTCTTACACTTTAGTTTGACCAGGTGGTCCTTACTGAGCCATGTTGGTCTCCTGCCTTCCTTGCCCAATTTCCTTCATGCGGGAATTGAGAACTCTTGCAAGAGCTGCCAGCTCTGTTCAGCTCCTTTGTTGTTCAGAGACTGGCTGGACATCAGTCTACCTCTGGGAGGTAATGAGTGATTGCCTTTGCATCACCTGTTTTGTTTTTCTTCATCTTTCCTCTCTCAACCCCTGAGTTCTCTTGCTTTTGTTCTTCCTATTCTCTCCCCTGTCCTGCTTTGGGGGGGGGAGGGAGGGAGTGAGCAAGTAGCTGCGAGGTGCTTAAGCTTCTGGTGGGGGGTAAACTACAACAATAATTTTCACACACTGTTTCAGGAAATAAGTAGTGGTGTCAATTTTTAAATATATACACCTAAACGTAACTTTGAGATTTATCTACAGTAATTTTTATCAATGCATTTTATACACAGTAGATAAATAGCCAACCATATCTGTTGTCAAAATTTAATTTTTACAATGTTCTATTACTTGCACCCAAAGTTAGCTAGTTTCCATAAAGAGTTTATTGTCAGCTTGATTATTTTAAAACTTATTTTTCAGGTTTAAAAATAAGATTCATGGTAGCCTTACATTACACACAAGACCAACCAATAAATATTTTATAAAATGGTTTAATGGATGCATGCATGTATGATACAGTGATAATAAATTTACTGAATTCTAATTATTCACTGTTGTAAACATTTTACAAAAGCATTGTAATTTACCTGGATGGATACACAGTCCTTGATGGAAGAATTATTTAGACTGAATCAGTGGCACATTAAAGAATAAAGCTGACAAGATCCCTTCTGCATATTCTTTTGACATTATTCCAGCAAGGGAAACAGCATGATATAAAAAGTATACAGGAAAGATTGTCCTTACCATAACCATCAAACTGTAAATTGTAAATACAAGTTCAAGTGGTTGAAACAGTCAAAGTCATAATAAGTGTAACCAGTCAGAAATTACAGTAAGAAATGTTATCCAGTTACATGTAGCTGTCAAAACAATGCATTTCTTTCCTTGTCAGTTGATAATTCTTTTCCAACAAGTCAGAAAAACTTTGGTAATTGTAGGCATTGAAAACAATTTTCAAAGTTCATGACAGTCACAGCATTTTCTTTGCAGAAGGTAAACTGTACACCAAGGCTCAGAGGCTGTAAAAACTGGTTCCAAGTGGAAAAAAGTGCAAATATCTTGCACAGATGATAGTTTAAAAAGCTGCTGGTAAAATTATTCACTAACAGAATCTTTGTTTTCTTTTTGCATAGTTCACACATCACTGGGAATGTGACAGGGTGTGCTATTTTTGGCAAGAGCAAAAAAAGTGATACTTGTATGAGTTGCCATGTTAGACATGCTGGATCCATGCAGAATTCAGGTAGAGGACTGCTACCTGATGTTATTAGACACTGAATACTGATTTTGTTTTTGTTGAAGCAGTTCTGTAATAGCCAACAGCTTCTTAAGAACATGCTGTAGAAAAAAAAAACAACAAAAAACAAACAAAAAACAAACAAAACCCAGTACAACCCTACATTAGCAATTAAAAAAACCCCAAATCCCATCTTGCTTGAGAAGCATCTTCAACATAAACCTACCAGACTTAGGTAGTTTAAAAAATATTTAAACCACCTCCCACCACCCCCCTCCCCACAGCTCAAGTTCCCTAGTCACTAAGACATTACTTCAAAAGGCAACTGTAAACCAGCAGTATGAAATTTATCTGCACCCATGGAGGCTCATTAAGTCTTGCCAACTTAACCTAAGAGTTTCAAAATGAGAGAGTTCTCCTATCTCTTAAAAACAATCTGTAAGCCAAAAATCCATTCTCAGGTATTGTCCCCATGTGAAAGTGCAGAACTGAGCCAAGAAAATGAAAAAGAAGTCCAGTGACAAAAAAAAAAGGTGATAATACAATTCACTTCTGCACAGGCAGGACTACCCTCTTTTAACTTTCTGAAAACCTGGTCGTTAAACTAAACCAAATGCAACTGAATATACACATAAAACAGGTTGAGAAATTGTATTGCTAATGCACTGTCAGGAGTTAAATTATTTTTCCATTGTAGTAAAATTGTGTTCAGCTACAATAGCGTGATCCTGAACCATTAGGGCACTTACAGGAGGAAAAGGGGGAAAAAAAAATCAAGAGTTTTCTTTATGGAAACCAAGATAAGCAGTAATTGTAAGTGAATTATGAACTTGAACATGACTGATTTTTTTTCCCTTATACCACACTGAAGAGATAAATTGTAGTTATTTAAAATGGATTAGTTTTGAACTGCTATAATGAAGCATTCTCTCTTTTTTAATTCCTTGAGCTTCCTTCTGCAAAAGATGATTAACTACAAATATATTTTCACCTTTTGCAAAATCACCATATGAGTTTCCAGTAATCCCCTTATTTAATAAAACATTACTGCTGAGAAATGCATTATTTGAGTAACATTTGCTTCCAGGAGAAAGAAATATAGATTTATCATCTACCTGGGTTTGAATTAAGGCCTTCAGAGTCAGGATATAGGAAGCCCAGTATTTAAACCATGAGAATAATAAATTCTTGTAATTGGATTTCTTATTTTGAAACAAATTAAAAATTATTTTAACTACTTCTTTGAAAATGAGTCATTCAATAAGTAGTTTAAGCTGATACTGATAAAATATAAGGAAGACCATCTCTAAACAAAAAAGCTTTCTATAGTACAACTGCCTCTGTCCCCAAATCGTTAGCATTAAAATGGGAAGACTACTTAAATTATCTCCTGCACAGCACAGTATACTAGTCAAGCATGCCAAAACATATTACTGTGCAGTAAGTAGAATTGCCAACTTGAAGTTCATCATAATTAGTAGACCATAGGCAAGTATATTACTTTTGTAGTATTTTGAGATAATGCATGAAGTCGTGAATTTTTTCCTCATAAAATATAAGTTTTCATAAAATCTGTATAGAAATTTAATAGTTGGAACAGAACACTCATTTATAGTGTTTGCTAGAGAAGTTTGCCATGTTTGCTTACAAATGTAATAAATCAGGAAGCAGAAATGAAGTAGTGATAGAAAGCTAAGGAAAGTAAATTTATTTATTTTGTTCTCACTTAGAAGAACTAGATCTTAAAACTAGAGCCTGTCAGGAGACAATAATTGGTGATTATTTTTCTTGTTGTTGTGGTTTTTTTGTTTGCTTTTGGTTTTGTCTTTTTTCACCAAAAAAAAAATAAAAAATCAACCTGACCCCCCAACCCAATGCTTTAAAACACTTTTTTTTTTGATGTTGTATAAATACTTAGTTCATAGTTTTGAGCTTCTTTACCTTTACAACTAGCAACTTCCTGGTGAAATTTATCACTCATACTGCTGGACAGAAAAATTACAAAAGAATCACAATATTAAGCAATAACTCAGGACATGCTATCTGTACCTGTGATTTTTGTTAACCATTGTAGTTTACCTGCATTACACCTCGCTCATTACTGAGTGTCCGAAGTTCATCTGAATGTGCCATACACATCTCATGCAAGGCTGCCAGATATCGAGATAAGTCAGTTCTAGAGTGTTCTGTAGTGTCTGGAAGCTCAGGTACATTCTTTAACAAAAATTATGAGAGCAGACTTAGAATTGTGAGTAGCCAGGCATATGAGAAATTAAAGTACAGTTCTACAGACCCACCAACAGTTTTGATACTGCAATCAAGTACTGCAATGTTTTTCTTCACAATTAAGTCTTCTGTCCATGTTATCTAATACAAATTATATATTTCCTCCTCTCTACAAGCTCCTATTTTATTAAGACATTTTAATTATGGTAACACATTTCACATGGAGAGATTACTAAATATACAGCAATTCCTATTCCTACTAGGAGGGTTCTACTAAAAGGTTTGATGTTACTATGCTACCTTTGAGCTGTCCAAAAAGATGCTGAGAAAAGAAATTCATATTATGTCCTCCCCCTAAATGAGGGGGATCCATCCATTTGGGTTTTTTTATTAATTTAAATCAGACAATGGCAGCAACAAAAATGGACAGCAAAAAACCCCAACCTAAACTATCAAGTCAATAAATCCACTAATAAAAAATGTAATTAAAACAGTAGATTAATCAGTTACTTTTAAACCAAACAGTTTTCTGAGTCCTCATGCATAATCTGCCATTTAAAGAAAAAACTCAGCATATCATAATATGCAGAAGTTACCGTTTAACCAGAAAAAGGTGACATATGGTAATCCATCCGAATGACAGAATCATAGAATAGTTAAGGTTGGAAAGGACCTTAAGATCATCTAGTTCCAACCCCCCTGCCATAGGCAGGGACACCTCACCCTAGAGCATATCACCCAAGGCTCAAAACATAGATTATCGAAATAGTCTGAGATGTCTTCTAGGTCATGTTTAATGAATCAATTCAGGAAGCTAGACACATTTCTTTCATCTTCATTTTTAAAACAAATTCTTGGTTTAAACATATACATAAGCTCCTAACTCTTATTACTGTAGCGATAGGACAAGGGGTAATGGGTTTAAACTTAAACAGGGGAAGTTCAGGTTAGATATAAGGAAGTTCTTTACTGTGAGGGTGGTGAGGCACTGGAACAGGTTGCCCAAAGAACTGGTAAATGCTCCATCCCTGGAAGGCCAGGTTGGACAGAGCCTTGGGCGACATGGTCCAGTGTGAGGCGTCCCTGCCTATGGCAGGGGGGTTGGAACTAGATAATCTTTAAGATTATCTTAAAGGACCTTAGGTCCTTTCCAACACTAACCATTCTATGATTCTATGATTCTACAATTCTATGATTATAGCTATCATATACAAAACAGTAACAGTTTCAAAGTGAAGTGCAAATATTATTTTATTTTAAACTAAAATATCTAGAATTCATGCAGTGAGACATTTGGTAATGTATATCTGAAAATGAACATCAGTCTCAGTTCAAAACCATATGACAAATTACACATAATAATTTTGTTGTTTAAAATATTTTTTAAAATAATTGCTATTTTTGGACAAAAGCCCTAATCCTTTAGGAGAAGCTCAAATAGATCTCATGTCTAAAGCAGTGCTAAATGAATAAAATATTTCCAACTTGACATTTGATTGGTTTTAATTCTGTGCGACAGGCCAGCAATCTGCAGTTCCTAAACATGCATAAGAAAAATTTTTCAGTAACAAGCATTCAAAATTCTGTGGAAGCTGATGTATTTTTGAGCTAGTTAACAAGAACTATAAAGAATTTTAATTTACAGTGTTGATATACAACTTCCAATATTTTTTTCTTTTAAACCACTTACCCCAAGCTCATCTAAGAACATGATCATGCGATGTTTGTTACTCTTGATGAATGGATTTACTCCCTCCATATATGGCTCCTAGTAATTTTAAGAAGTATTTATTAGAACAAATCAATACCAATTTAATAGTCATACCTGGAGTTGAACACATTGTAATCAGAGACAAATGACAGTGCAAAACACAAATGTGTCATCTGGAGTGATTTTATTTTTTCAAGTGAATTTATAATGACTGGTGTGCAACCAGTCAAAAGATTACACTTATTTGTATTCCAGAGGGATTCTGAAATTGTTTATATATGCATTATGACAGGAAATTTTACATTTCTGAACTATTGAAGATGGACCCAGACAGACCTCAATAGGCTTGATAGGTGGGCTGGTGCAAACATCATGAAGGACATTCAACAAGGCCAAGTGCACCTGGGTCCTGCACCTGGGTCAGGGCAATACCAAGCACAAATACAGGCTGGGTGGAGAATGGGTTGGGAGCAGTTCTGAGGAGAAGGATTTAGAGGGTGTTGGTTGATGAGAAGCTTAATATGAGATAGGGGTAATATGTGTTTGCAGCTCAGAAAGTCAACTGTATGCTGGACTGCATCAGAAGGACCATGACCAGCAGGCTGAGGGAGTGGATTCTCCTGCTCTGCTCTTGTGAGACTCCAGCTCTGGGACCCCCAACACAAGAGGTATGTGGACCTGCTTGAGTGAGTTCAGAGGAGGTTCATGAAGATGATCTGAGGGCTGGAGCACCTTTCCTATGAAGACAGGCTGAGAGAGTTGGGCTTGTTCAGACTGGAGAAAAGAAGGTTCCAGGGAGACCTAGCAGTCTTTTAATACCTAAAGGGGGCTTACAAGAAAGCTGGAGAGGGACTTTTTACAAGGGTGTGTAGTGATAGGACAAGGGTTAATGGCTTTAAGTTGAAAGAAGGAAGTTTTAAATTAGGTATTAGGAAAAAATTCTTCACTATGAGGGTGGTGAGGCACTGACACAGGTTGCCCAGAGAAGTTGTAGCTGCACCATCCCTGGCAGTGTTCAAGGCCAGGTTGGAAAGGGCTTTGAGCAACCTGGTCTAGTGGAAGGTGTCCCTGCTCATGGCAGAGTGGTTGGAACTAGATGATTCTTAAGGTTTTTTCCAACCCTAACCATGCTACGATTCTATGACTTCTTTTTTCATTGCAGCTATATAATGGAGAAAGCACTTTCAGAGGTAACATCAGGACACAAGTGCCCTCCTTGTTCTTTTGTTAATGCTTACATTCCAAGTTGTGAGTGTCAGACAAATGGTTTTATAATGGCAGCCTGAACTCACTTTTGTTATGCTTAAGTCATCAGATTTTTATTGTTCAATCGTGTTGTGAATTGGGCACCAGAACAGACCGATTGTTGCTGGCATTCTTTTAGTGATGTAATAGAAACTTTATTAACAGCTGAGGTTTTTTAGTGCAACTTGTAAAACTGACTTACAATATTATGTCAAGCAATATGAAAATGAGTACAAATAAAAGGGCTGTTTCAAAATGCTGTATCAACAGAAAACACTAGTCTAAGGAATAAGTATAGGAAAAGTGTGTGTGTATGCTGGGAGCCAGAGGTTGGTAGTTATTCATTTGTTTCAGAATTAAAATACTCTATATCTGGGCTGGAAGTCTAATCCTAATTGGTCTTGATTCGAAAGTGATTTATTACATATAGTATATAAAAGAACATGGATCTGGAATGTATTTCAAGGTTCTGTACAGAGACATGCCAATATTACTGAAAGATGTCTCCCTATTTTGACATCAAATAATCAGTGGAAATGCAAAAAGGCTCCCATCATCTCCTTAAGGCAGACTATCCATCCTTGAATGGATTCTTTCTAATCACAGATTTCTACTCTAGCATTTCTCAGTTGTCTTTTTGATATGGATATTCCTAAAGAAAATTTACCCATTTTACCATCATATAGATGTTTTCTTTGTGGAGGGATGGCTGCCTGTCTGCCTGTCTCTCCTCTCACCCTTTTCCAACTCCAACATTCATCTAGCTGACCAAGGGAAGCCAGTAGATGCAGTGTTTTTGGATTTTAGCAAAGCTTTTGATACTGTCGTTCACAGTATCCTTCTGCATAAAATGTCCAGCTCATAGCTACACAAGTCCATAATATGTTGGGTAAGCAATTGGCCAATGGGTTGGGCTCAAAGGGTTATAGTAAATGGGGTTACATTAGGCTGGTGACCAGTCACCAGTGGGGTTCCCAAGGGCTCAACTTTAGGGCTGGTGCTCTTTAATGCTTTTATAAATGATCTGGATGCAGGAATCGGATGTACATTAAGTAAAAGTTTGACGATAATACTAAACTAGGAAGAGCTGTGCACTCCCTCAAGGGTAGAGGCCTTGCAGAGAGATCTGGATAGACTAGAGAGCTGGGCAATCACCAACTGTATAAAATTTAGCAAGAGCAAGTGCCAGATTCTCCCCCTGGAATCGAGTAATCCTAGTTATACATACAAATTGGGAAACAAAGAGGCTGGAGAGCAGCCCTGCAGAAAGAGATCTGGGGGTCTGGGTTGATGGCAAGTTGAATATGAGTCAACAGTGTGCTCTGGCAGCCAAAAAGGCCAACTGTGTCCTGGGGTGCAACAAGCACAGCATATCTAGCCAGTTGAGGGAGGTGATCGTCCCACTCTACACTGCACTGGTGTGGCTCCAACTTGAGTACTGTGTGCAGTTTTGGGTGCCTCAATATAAGGAGGATATCAAACTATAAGAGTGTGTCCAGAGGAGGGCAACCAACATGGTGAAAGACCTCAAGGGCAAGACTCAGGAGGAATGGCTGAGGTCACCTGGTTTGTTCAGCTTGCAGAAGAGAAGGATGAGGGGTGACCTCATCGCAGTCTACAACTTCCTCAAGAGGGGCAGTGGAGGGGGAGGTGCAGATCTCTCTCTGGTGACCAGTGATAGGATATGAGGAAATGGAATGAAGCTGCATCAGAGGAAGTTCAGATTGGACATTAGGAAAAGGTTCTTCACTGAGGGTGGTTGGTCACTGGAACAGGGTCCCCAGGGAAGTGGTTGTGGCACCAAGTCTTTCAATGTTCAAGGAGTTTCTGGACGACACTCTTAGTTATATGATTTAGTTTTAGATAGTCCTCCGAGGAGCAAGGTGTTGGACTTAATGATCCTTATGGGACCCTTCCAACTTGAGATATTCTATGAATACTAGAGTATGACTGCTACCCTTTTGGACAGACAGAAAAAACAGTCCACATACTTCCACTGTTGTCTTTGAAACAAATGCCTAAGTTTATCTGTTCTTATAGCATGAAAATATGGCTGCATCACTCTTTATAATACCTGCTAGTATGGTCATTGGTTCATCAATTATTTTAACAGGTCACTGCTGTTGTTCATACTACCAGATTCAAAATCTTCATGGTATGTACCAAATCATTCACATAAGTTTCTAGATGACCCATTCTCAAATGATTGACTCCTCTTTCCAATTCAGCCAGACTTTATGCTACTGTTCTGGATTAAATCAATACCCTGTTGAGCTCCAACTGAAGAGGATAGAAGAAACTGCAGGAACAAGGCCTCCTTGCTGATAAGACACCCAGGTCACACATCAGGATTTGCATAAGAAATAGCAACAGATTTTTGTCTGTATTAAACAGGAACATTGACATTTATTGGAAATGCAGTTCTAGACTGTTCTGTGTAAAAATTATATTCACCTTGGCTCCAAATTCAACCAGATTTGCTAAATTCTGCACAGACTTGGCAACGAGCGTCAGTGTTCTTGCAGCAGTAGGGGAAGGAGAATCTGATAGGAATACAAAGTAAAGTAGAGAGTTACTGGCTTAACATGAAAGTTAAGCTCTTCTACAATTTGTTATTTATCATGGAATTAAATACTTTGAATGCTGTAACAGAACTGCATGTGGAAAATATGATAAGTAAACTTTTGTTGGTTTAGTAATTATGTCCACAAAAATATTAATAAGCATATCTGACTTTATGTACTATTCACTTATAGAACAAAGTAAGCAAAGTAAGCAAACTAAAGTGTTCCTCAGAAGCCTAAGGTTAACAAACGTTTTATGAATTAAAAGTGAAAAGCCTTTTCACAAAAATCAAATGGCTCTCTTAAAAGGAAGATTTGTTGTTAGAATCTAATAAAATAATTTTTATCCTTTTCCTTACTTGCATATACTCATATTTGCATATAAGTAGGTCCTGCATTGTTATGCAAATTATACCATAAATTATGAGTACCAGGAAAATAGATTAAACATTACATGCAATCGTGGCTTGTACTTCCATGAAAGTATAGGTATTTACTGCACAAATCAAATGCTAGAAACTCCTGGTACAATCACTTGTTGAAAAAGTTGTTTCAACTAAGAGATTAGTGTCCAGCATAGGGGTTTTTGGTTTGTTTTTAAATAATTATAGTAAAATCTGGCTTTCCACTTGCAGGCCATTTAAGTGTTCCAAAATTGACATGGTTATTATATAAACTCTAAATTTCACAGTGCTTCATGAGAATGCTGTCTATCTGTATGTTTTGATCTTCTGTCTTTCTGCCCCCTTTCCCACTCAGCATTGCAATTAATTAAAAAATAGGTTCCAACTTTTTAGGCATAGCTGGAGCTTAGACTGAGGCACTAATCATACATATAATGTCAGTTGTTCATAGCATCTAGTGCTTAGTACTATACATCCCTTTGAAGAAGCAATGCTGAAAACATTATTAGTCTTAGAATTCGGAAGTTCAGGTGAAGTGAACTGATGTAAAGAAATGTATTCTTTTAAAAAAATCAACTAAGAAGGTTGAAATAAAGGACTTCTTTTTCAGTAAAGATTTTTGAGAACAGTCATTGAGGTGACAGGATAGGCTCATTGCTGCTGAAATTGAAGTCTATCTATCTCCACACCCAGCCTTCAGAATATTTCCCCTCCCCACCCCATTACAGCAAGGAAGCATGTTAAAAGCTTTGCTCCAAAAGAAAGAGGGCCCCCTTCCTTTTCTTTTTTATTTTAACAGCTCTAACAGACTTATATAAAGTCCATAAATTTACCTTAGCAAAAGTGAAGAATATTATCTGAACTTCTAAACAGGACTAGCACTTATAGACAAGCGTAAAAGGGATTACAGAAATTTATGGATAACAACTCCATTTACAGCTAAAGATACAGTGGTCTCAGTGCAGTCCTCAAGTTAGAAAATATGTAACTCATAAATCTGAAGATGATAAAAATACTAAAGGATCACCATATATGGGACCAGGTTCTAAAATGCTTTCCCCAAAGAGTGTATGAAAATTATTAAAAGAATTTTTTTGACTGACTCAGGCCTTCTCATTTAGTATAGCTTAAAGAGAGAGGACAGAAAACTTATGTTGTTTGAAAAGCTGCCTATAAAGGCAAAAATGGAAAAGATTTTCCCCCAAGGAGTTTCTGATACAAGTGATTTTGGATTTCTTCCTATTTCCAAACCAACATTTTGCAGGTAAAATTGAGAAAGTGTTAGGGATGGAAGGAGGAACAACAATGGCTAGTGCAAACCAAATGCCCTCTAGGTTGGGATGATCTTTGCCACAAAAAAAAAAAAGGGGGGGGGGGGAGAAAAGAAAAAAGGAAGGGGAAGAGTGTGAGGAGTCCTGCCCCTAAGGAGGAAGGAGTGGCAGAGACAATGTGTGATGAACTAACTGCAACCCCCATTCCCTGTCCCCCCCACGCTGCTTGGGAAGGAGAGGAAGTAGAAAAAATTGGAAGTGAAGTTGAGCCCGAAAAGAAGGGAGGGGTGAGGGGAAGGTGTTTTTAAGATTTACTTTTTATTTCTCATTACCCTACTCTGATTTGATTTGCAATAAATTAAACTAATTTCCCCAAATTTAGTCTGTTTTGTCTGTGACAGTAATTGGTGAGCAATTTCTTCCTGTCCTTACCTTGACCTGAAATCCCATCAACACAGCCTTATGTCTAGCACAACAGTAACACAGATACTAGTCATTGCATCTGTAAGACCTCAGCTATATCTGTAAGTTAAAATGCTCAGGAACATTTCTAGGTGCTTAAGCCAACTGCCATGGAATAATCCATGCCCTCACTGTTAAAGCTTCACAACAAAGCCCCACATCAACTGTGTCAGTTGTAGTCCCTGATGCATGCCAACACCCAATCACACCTAAGAACTGTTTAGGGGAATGCTATCTGATATCAGCCTGAATCGTGCTACAGATCAGTATAGCAATTTCACAATCCTGTACTACCAAACAGGAATAGTCCCTGTCACTGTTTTATTTGCTGATAGAGATTCACTCTACAAAGAGAGCATCAAAACCAAGGGTAACACTTTTGTACTGGGCCTGGCTAGGATAGAGTTAATTTTCTTCATAGCAGCTCATATGGTGCTGTTTTAGATTTTTGACCAAAACAGTACTGATAACACACTAATCTTATAGCTTAGGGAGAAAGTTAATCAGTTGATATGGATAATGTGACTTTGGACATAGTGTTTAAAAGACTTCATATTTTGCTAAATTAGGCACTAAAGTAAGTTCATGTCTATTACTACATACAGTATGAATTCAGTCTGAAGCATAGTCACCTGAGATTATATTAAACATCCTTGGGTTCAGGATAGCAGGACAAATCAGTCGAAGAAAAACAAAGCCACTGAAATGAAAAAAAAATGTTTTGTTCAATAATAAAGTTAAAGAATTAATGTAGTCTTTAAGCATTTAAGTCAGTGTGGAAATCTTTGTGAGATAGATAACAACCAACCAGCCTGTGTTCTTTGAATGTTTGTTAATTAAGAATGTCTTCTTATGATTTTGACTATGATAAAAACAGAAAAAAACCCAACCCAGGCATATTGATTTCCCAATTAAGGTGAACCTCTGAAACTACCTGGGAAAAGCTTAACTGTAAAGCCATACTGAAGCCTGTAGTCTAAGACCACACTAGCTTTAAAAATGGGGAGCACTTAATCTCCTGCCTCCTACAAGTGTTCCACTGCCTACTACAGCAAATAATTCATCCCACAGCCACTTGCTTCCCCAAGCCAACATAAGGAGAGAAAGAGTGCACAGTCAGAATGGAACCTCTCTTAGCCTTAGTTCAGCTTGGACTGATACATATTCTGATAACAGAACACTATTATCCTAGAAGAATAATACTAGATCAGCTATTTTCCTCACAGAAGTAATTGCTGTCACCCAGACAGTCTGCACTCAGTTTGACTGCAGAACCAGGAACTTATTAAACAGAAACCCAAAATAGCCTTCAGTTTAGCATGAGAAAAATCTAACTTTCTGTTGACAGCTGAAGTAAAAAAGTATCCATCTGAGGTTAACCATAATTCTGGAAGACTGCTACAAAATGAAGTCACATATGGACCAACTAAAGCAATTTAACTCACCTCTCATTTTGTTCAGAGTGTGTGGACACTACCAGCAGACTGTCTTTTCAGTACTGCAATACCAAAGCCTGACCACTTACTTACAAAAGTGGACCTTGCATTACTTTGCTTGTTAAGTATACAGTGACATTATTGTCCATTATTAATTGGAAGTGACACATGTAGCAGTAAGGTTAATACACCTTTCATGTATCCAAACTCTTGATTTCCAATATATACTGTTATAGAAGTTTCCTATTTCTCCAAGAACCATGGATTATGGGCTGACAAAACACTCCTCGCCCAATGTGAAATAAAAATATTTTTTGAGATGAACTTAAAGCTATGAGGAAGTAAATAATTTTGAAGTCATGGCACATATATCAGTTTCTCTTGTAGACAGCCTGAAGTTGAAGACAACTGGGGTATGAACCTAAGATGGACCTTGCAGATACAGAAGAGTTGGTGATTCTTACACTGGCCAAACTGTCTAAAATAAGAATGAGTCAATACCTATGCATGGATTTTTACAACCAGACAGAAATGGCAGCAATTTCAGAATGATATAGAAGGGAAGCTACCCAGACAACTTAAAAACTATCCACTTGTCTTTGAATATGTAATCATTCTTGGACCAAAACTAGTGCAATAAAAGATAATATTCTTCACTGTAGGCTGCAAAACCCCCTGTATTCTAGAGACAAATCACAAGTATCCACTTATGAAGGCTAAGATGATGAAAGGGACCAATATTTATAGTATCCAGCAGAGACCCCAGGAAAATTGTGAATGTCAGCTGTATTCACTTAAGGAAAGCCACATGGCTCTCTCGAGATGGGGACGAACAGAAAGAGACATGGTATTTGCTTCTAAGTTCTACACACTTGTAATAGGCTAGCCCCAACACCTCTGATAAGAGCAGCCTCAATTTGAAGGCAAAACCCCTGCAGAACATGGCTGGAATTTTATTAAAGATATTTCTTCAAGAAAATCTTGAGTCACTATTGTTACAAACACTAAATGACAGGGAAATAAGCATGGAAGGTACTGTACTAATTAACATTTACTGAAACTGAGGGAGAAAGAGCATCCATGTCTTCATTTCTGTCTCCAGCCAAAGTGATAAACAAAAGCCAATGAGAAATCATCTGGAAGACACTGCTCAATGGGAGATTAACCTCAGCAAATCATATCCGTGCCAGATACCAGTCTACCAGCAAGCTAGGCTTGGAAAAAACAGGTAAAGCAAATGTAGGAGAGATGTGGCTTTGATACCCTTAAACCCCCAGTATCATTTAGAACAACAGTGTGAGGACCTGATTTTTGTCAAAGATTTTTTTTTTACCTGCACTGGCAACTGATAGTGTTAAAGGAAGAACTATTTATTCAATTGATTTTTGAATGCAGACTGGAGCTTTTGTATTCAGTGCCAGTCTAGAGGAGACAGGTTCAGTAGCCTGCAACATTTTTACAGAGGCTCTGGAATGTTTCAACATGATTGGGCCGGAGCAGAGAAATTAAACAAATCTGGGACAGCATAGATGTACATATTTTCAGAAATGAACACTGTGTTGATTCTGAGTGATCAGCACTGGGAATCTTCACTAATGCAGAGAACTATATAATCCAATGCAGACAGTACCTCACTGAAATCTAATGACAGTCCAATCACCTTTCTGAGAAGGTATTAGTTTCCTTAACATGTTATGTCTGCATTTTAAAGGACATTCATCTTAGCATGTGTAAGATTTTTCTAATAATTAACACATATGTCATGATTTAAGCCCAGTCGGTAGCTCAAAACCACTCAAAACTGGGGGGAGCGAGTGAGTGGCTGCGTGGTTTTGAGTTACTGGCTGGGCTTAAACCATGACAGTTCTTTTCGGCGCCCAACGTGGGGCCCTAAGGGTTGAGATAACAACAGATCTGAGCAGAGTGTGTCTAATTGTATTTGTGATAAGCATTCATTGTTTTGGATTAATAGTCACTCGTCATAATGTTGATTTATTTGCTCTCAGAGTTGTTGTGCTTGGTCTCAGAGTTTCAGCATGTCATACCTTACTTGCAGCCAGCATTTGCTGTTTTAGTGTTTATCAGCTGGGGGGAGTTACCCAGAAGGCCCAGATTGCTGCTTGGGTGGGGCTGGGTATTGGTCGGTGGGTGGTAAGCAACTGTATTGTTCATCACATGTGTTTATTGTTTTCTTTTCCCCTTTTAGTTTTATATTCTCTCCCCTTGTTATTTCCCTTATCATGATTATTATTGGTGGTGGTAGTAGTAGTTTTGTATTATACCTTAGTTACTGGACTGTTCTTATCACAACCCGTGGGATTTACATTCTTTCGATTCTCCTCCCCATTTCTCTGGGAGTGTGTGTGTGGGGGAGTGGTGGAAAGGGGGGGAGTGAGCGAGCAGCTGCGTGGTTCTGAGTTACCGGCTGGGCTTAAACCACGACAACATACTACAAAGGAGTCCCTGGATAAGGAATGGTCCTCCCAGATGGCATGACAGGAACATTCTCTTCAGAGGTCACTGCTCTCCAGAGGTATCACAAAGGTTAACTATCACTTTGAGAGAACTTTTTCCCAAGATGAAAAAGGAAATGAATATTTTAGATTAGTTTGTAAAACTTAAAAAAATGCAAGTAAATTCAAAGTTAAAGCTATTAAGTATTGCTATACTGGCCTCTATAATACACCTCTAGCAAGGCTTCAACAGCATGACTAAGAATCTAGCAAGCTCTCAATCCTTAATTGGGATATCATGCCACAGTACCATAATAATGTTACATATTGTAAGCTATATAAGGTACTATAAAGTTTTGGCACTAAAAGAAAAAAATAGATAAGGACACTGAAGTATGACAGTAATAAGACGTTAAAAGATTATTTTCAGCATAAAGTGACAAGTAACTTACCTAACAACTCTTGTTCTCATTGTGGTATTAGCTGGCCACTTGCTTTGAACAGACTTTTGCAAGCATCCATAAATATATCTCAGTGTCCTGTAAAAATAATAGCTAATTAATCATTTTATTAAAAACCTTAATTGAATAAAAAAAGCTGGTCAGAAAGGATCTAGTCCAACCTCCTGCTTAATGCAGAACTATTATCAATGCTAAAATTATGATTCAGACATAATCTTTAAATTATTTTAAAATCTGCTATGACAGTCCATTTACCAATGGCAAAGAAAGTCCTCGACTAATACACTATTCTATTTGTGCAGGTAAAATTCTGATAATTCACATGTGCATTAAATGCTTTATGATTCTTTTTTTCCTATTTCTTAGGTAGTGTTTCCTTTTAAAAAAAAAAAAAAGATGGTTTGGTGGCTTCCCCCCCCCCCCCCCTTTTTAACTGAACAAATAACAATTTGTGCATCCATAAATACAGGTTAGGTGTTTAAAAATAGTTAAGCAATAGTCCTCTCCTATCAGAAAATGGGATTACTCTGGTGTATTTCAGAAAATGTTAAGACATGCATCATATACTTAAAAGACTGAAGATTTTAGTGCTAACCTTGCCATCACTGACACAAAAGAATCTTCTGTGTTATTCTGCCATTCTGTGGTGGGTTGACCCCAGCCAGCAGCTAAGCCCCACCCAGTCATCACTTGCTCACTTTCCCTCATCAGGATAGGGGAGAGAATCAGAAGGGTAAAAGTGAGAAAACTCATGGGTTGAGATAAAGACAGTTTCATAGGGAAAGCAAAAGCTGCACACGCAAACAAAGCAAAATAAGGACTTCTTCCCATTGACAGGCATCTCCAGGAAAGTAGGGCTTCATCACGTACAACGGTTACTTGGGAAGATAAACACCATAACTCCAAATGTCCCCTCCCTTCATCCTTCTTTCCCTGCAGTTTTATTGCTGAGCACGACGTCATATCATATGGAATATCCCTTAAGTCAGTTGGGAAAAGAGCTGTCCCAGCTCTGTCCCCTCCCAACTTCTTGCCCACCTCCAGCCTGCTTGCTGGGAGGGGGGGAGGAGAAGAAACAACCCTCAACACTGTGCAAGCACTGTTCAGCCAAAACACGGGTGTATTATCAACACTGTTTTACTCACAAATCTATAAAATACAGCACCATACAGGTTGCTATGAAGAAAATTAACTCCATCCCAACCAAACCCAGTACAAATCTCCACCCCTTATTCCATACCATTTGCATCATGCTTGGGTCCTACACTATCCAGTACATCATCATTAACCATCCCCACCCCCTTCCCATCCTTTAGTATACATACAGATATCATTCCCTTAGTCCATGCCCCCCCCCTCAAAGTGCCCATAAAATGTCCATTGAATTCATTTAATCTGTAACTTGGGCTCCATCTGTTATGGTGGTTACTCAGGACAGAAGAGGTGGTGTGTTGTGTGGAGTCATTAGGCACCAAAGCCAGTTCAGGATGGGTCACTGCTGCACTTGCCCAGCTTCTTGCAAAGCTCATCCACCATTAGCTCCGGTGGTCCCTGTTATAGTACTTCTTATAGCATACAACTCAAATAATCATTTAAACATATCCATTACAATCTTCACCCCTGGTCCTTTTGGACCAGGCTATAGAGTTTAACATTGCAATGAACTCCTCCCTTTGCCCCCTGCTCCAGCATGGATCCTACATGGGCTGCAGTCCCTTTGGGGGTATACCTGCTCTGGTATGGACTTACCTATGACCAGTCACTTCGACTCCAGCTCATACTGGAGTTCCTCCATGTTCAGTACGGCAACACTCAACCGTGACACGATTTCATTCAGGCTACAATAGGCCACTGTTACTCTCCACCCTCCATCAGACTTTTGCAGGCTATATGGAACTATTCAATGGTAACTGAGTCTTGCTGATCACTCCTTGACTCTCCAGTTGATGAATCAGTTCATGGAGGGGAACCAGAGAGTCTTGGTTTGTTGTGATATTACCGCTGGTTCAATGTTATGGTAGCAGTTGACACCTGCTGCTCTTCAACCTACAGCAACCTCACAACAGAAAGGGTCCTGCAAGAGGTTGGGCAAGGTAGACAGCTGTTTAATCCGCATCCATGGCTGCTACAACAAAGGCCCACCTTTTTGGGTTCTTGAAGTACCCTGTCCTGAAATAGTTTATGCCAAGGATACATGGAGCCTCCAGGCCAATCACAATAGGGTGCTTCTGCCACTTGTCCCCTGTAAGGCTCACCACAGCCTTCAACACAGGTAACTGCTGGGATCCCCTTGTCACTCCAGAAATCCAGATGGGTTCTACCCCCTTGGACCCTAATGGCATTAGGGTACACTGTGCACCCATGTCTACCAAAGTCTGATGTGCCAGGGCATCGAATCCACACAGTCCAATAAACCTGGTTGTCCCTTTCCTCTGCCTGGCCAGAGGAAGGATCCCTCTCTTGGTTGGAGCATTCACTACCCAACTCCTGTGACTGCATACCAGAAGTCCCTTCATTAGGATCAGAAGGAGTATCAGTGCATGATGAAGCAGGCTCCTGGCAGGACCTGTGATCCCATGGAGAGAGGAGCCCATGCTGGGGCAGGTTTTCTTCCAGGACCTGTGGCCCTGTGGGGGACCCATGCTGGAGCAGTCTGTTCCCGAAGGACTGCACCCTGTGGAAAGAACCCATGCTGGAGCAGTTTGTGAAGAAGTGCAGCCTGTGGGAAGGACCCACATTGGAGAAGTTTGTGAAGAACAGTCTCCCATGAGAGAGACACACTGGAGCAGGGGAAGAGTGTGAGGAGGAAGGAGCAGCAGTGACAACATGTGATGAACTGACCGCAACCCCCATTTCCTGTCCCACCGCACCACTTGGGGCAGAGAAGAGGTAGAGAAAATTGGGAGTGAAGGTGAGCCCAGGAAGAAGGGAGGGGTGGGGGGAAGGTGTTTTAAGATTTGTTCTTATTTCTCATTACCCTACTCCAATTTAATTGGCAATAAATTAAACTAATTTCCCCAAATTAATTCCCATGAGCCTGCTTTGCTCATGACAGTAATTGGTGAGTGATCTCTCCCTGTCCGTATCTCAACCCACGAGCTTTTCATTATGTTTTCTATCCCCTGTCCAGGTGAGGAGGGGAGTGATAGAGCATCTTTCTTTGGTGGGCACCTGGTATCCAGCCAAGGTCAACCCACTGCATGTGCAAAAAGCACAATTCATTCAAGTGTTGATGTTTCGGGTTTTTTTTTCTCTGTACATATAACAGCTCTAAAGAAATTAGTCTTAAGACTGATTAGTATAAGATAAACCAATAAAAACAATATTTTATGGTGCAATGTAAATCACACAAACAGGAATTTTCAAGTGCAAATTTGAACAGATTGCAAACTTACGGAGGTAGTATCTCTGCAGCCATGAATATTTTCTCCAACAATTCTGAAAGTATACTGAGTAGATGTGCCAAATTAGTGTTTACATCTTCATTTTTTTCTAATTTCGAGGGATTTAACTAAAACCAAAGGGAAGAATACTAAGTTTCTTTTCTTGAATAGAACTACATGTATAATTTTATAATATTACACACTGAATACTATTTCAAAATAAATTAAATCTTCTACTGCTGTACAAATCTCAGAATTGTACAGAAAATACAAATCTGCTTCAAGGGCTAGCCAGGAAACTAATGTGAAAAAGCAATGTTTTTAAGTTCTAGTGCACTATGATTTTAACAGCACAGGCATTTAACACTATCCATAACTGCCCATCTTTTTTTAAGCACATATATTTTCATATCTTTTAATCCAGTCTTCTGAGGACACCCTCCCCCCACCTTTCCATAATTAAGTTCAAATGGAACAGAAGTTAGGAGGGTCATTTTAGAAATAAATATAGGATCTAACACAAGCACTTAAGGTAAGGGAGTTTTAAAATGAAACTAAGTTCAGGCATTGACTTTAGTATATCTGGAGCTTAACACAAGTTATTTAGGGTAGACCATTCAGTAACTGCTACAAAAGAACCTACAATTGCTAAAGAATAAATACATAATTTAAAGAAATTTGAGTTTAAAAATGTATTTAAAAGTGATGCTATGAACATTGTTCAAGCTAACATTTAGAAAAACTCATAATCAGTTCAGTTCTATTATTGAAATTATTTCTGAAGGATTAATAAATGCAAACAATCAGTAGATCATCATTTCAACAAATCAAAATAAAAAAAAAACCACACATATTTCAAGGTATCACCTCACAGGACTGCTTGCTCTCCATTATCTTTAATATACTGTCTTTCAGTGCATGGTGAACAAAACGTGTTGCTGTGGCTTTCATATATTGCTCCATTAGTGTACTTGCTAAAGTGGTAGCACGAAACAAAGTAGTAGCTTCATCTGAAAAAAATAAAGTGAAAAGTCGGGAAAATGAGACAACAAAAAGCAGAGGAAAAAACATGCTGTGTTCATAGTTTGATATATGATGTAATTAAGGAAGGAAACAGAAACAAAGATGTAGGAGCCCTTCCCTTCCCAGAACTTCAGTAAATGTTAGTGTAATTGGAACAGTACCTTCCATGCTTATTTCCCTGTCATTTAGTGTTTGTAACAATAGTGACTCAAGCTTTTCATGAAGAAAAATCTTCAATAAAATGCCAGCCAACAGTGTTCTATCCTGTCCACAAACATGTGATAAGGCATAGACTACATGCATCTCTTTCTGGAGTATAAGCTGAAAGAAAACCGGAATAATGTTCAGAAATGTGTCCTAACATAACAGTCACTACAAATACTACTTAGTAATGTTTATTAGTGTTATTGAAATCTCTCTCAATCAACGGAGAAAGTGAATTTTGACAGAAAACTGAGGAAACAAATGTAATACCTCTTTAAACTCACTGTACTCCTCTTCTGGCATGATCTTCTCCACAGAATATCGTGCTCGAACACGCAAAGATCCTGGCTCAGTACCCTTCAGTGGTATATGGGAACTGAGCTGAAACCACTCATCTGTTGCATGTCCTTTCTGTAATCGGCTTAATTGGCAACGCATAAACACTTTAGGAAAAAAAGCATGGTTAAGTAGGTTATGTCCAGCAAAACAGTGCTAGTATTGAATAAAAAAGTTTGTTTTCAGCACATCATCTTGTTTCAGCAAGAGTATTAATAAAAACAATCAAAATTTGTGCCATGAAGTATATTGACAGATTATCTCTTAAATGGTTTCAGACTCCTGAAAACTGAAGCTGAAATATAAAGCATGCTGTAAATAATGAATACACAGAGATCATAGAATCATAGAATAGTTAGGGTTGGTTATTAACAAAGTTTTCTTTTTAACACCCAAATAGGGGGAAAAGCCCCCCTCTCCCCCAGCTACCTAGCAAACCTAGGAAGAAATCAGAAAATTAAAACAAGGAAACTGATTAGAATTCATTGTCCTCTTTTGAAGCCTTGGGTTCATACTGCCATCAGGTCTGCTCTTGAACCACTTTGTTACTGTTTGTAGTATTTATTATTAGCATTACTACATCTTTCCCAAATGTTGCCAGATGTATTTCTTTAATACTTAGGAACTCCCAGATTAAGGCTGCAACAGTTTATGCAAACCGTATAAAAAAACCATTCCCAGTGGATAAACAAATTCATCATCATCTACTACTTATCACAAGTGTGGATTAGACTGTCTTTAGACCAGATCATCAATTGACTTTCCCAAAATATTTCTTATGAGCAAAGCTCTCATGTCCTCAACTGTGCAACAAAACAGCATTCTTGTTTTGCTTGTGAATATAAGGCATATATCTCATTGACAGGAAGAGTGAGGTACAGGATTCAGAATAACCTGATGATTTAATTTTCCCATGGTTATACAGTAGCACTTCCTAGCAATAATATAAATACTATAATCTTGCTTTGATCTTAAAAGATCAAACCAGAAATATCAATATATGGACTGCAGAATACTTGTTATCATCATTTATATTCAAAGACTTTAAAGAAACACTTTCTGCTACTTAGCAACATATATCAAACTATTAGGCTATGTTCAATAAGAGACTGTCATTGGATGAGAATTTAAGGATGTTTATACTTTTCAATCTAGAACATTATGATAGAATAACAAATATACAGAAAAAAATCAATAGTTGATCCCATCTTTGCAAGAACTGTTAAGAACTATACAAAACAACCCTGATCCAAGAATATTTTATATGATGAACATTACCACAAAAAAAAGGTAAGACTGAGGTTTCTTAATGGTTTATTTGCAAATAAAGCTTAGGGATTAATATTTAGTAACAAGTTTATATTTTGATGATTAATACT
This sequence comes from Strigops habroptila, assembly GCF_004027225.2. Lineage (NCBI taxonomy): Eukaryota > Metazoa > Chordata > Aves > Psittaciformes > Psittacidae > Strigops > Strigops habroptila. The sequence continues at coordinate 36,192,363 of NC_044301.2, read as the reverse complement.
TATAACCTGAAATCAAATTTACGTTTTCCTCAGAATGGAAATGAACTTAAGTTTACACTGAAGCCTTTGTTGAACCTAACCAGACCCAACCAAAATCATCCACTCCTTCAAAAACCCTAAAAACATTTACAGCTACTGAATCAGAATAAAAGCCTATCTAAATGTTGACAAAGAAGAAATTGCTCAATACATGGACATACTAAATCCTGGCTTTCCCACTCACAGCTGATATGTTAGCACAATCCATTTACAAAGCAGTGAGGAGCTGTTGAGGACTAGAACCTCTTACACTTTGTCCTTCAAAGAAGTAGCTGTCAACATCTTATTTTTGGTACCTAGTGTTGGTAGACAGTATGTTGTTACTACCATTAACACGTGCCTGATAGGCTCCATAGTTTTTCCCCTTTGTCCAAAGTCCACCCATGTCTATGTGAGTGTTTACATACTTTGCACTTAATGTGTTCGGTGCATATTTCCTGGAGAGTATGGGAGGGAAGGAACCAAGTCTATAACCTGCCATAGTAGGCTTATTTCCCAGTGCCACAGAAGTGATAAATATGTAGTACAGCGACATATTTTTCTTCCAGCTGCATATTCTCAAATAACAACTTCAAAAACAAGCTGTGGCACTACTGCAAACACAAACTGCTTGAAAGAAGAGACAGAGGTAATGTGCACTCACAGCCCAGAAAGCCAATCATAGGCTGTATCAAAAGGAGCGTGGCAAGCAGACTGAGGGAGGAGATTCTCCCCCTGTACTCTGTTCTTGCGAGACCCCATCTGGAGTACTGCATTCAGCTGTGGGGCCCCCAACATAAGAAGGATGTAAACCTGTTGGAGCACATCCAGAGGAGGGCCATGATGATGATCAGAGGGCTGGAGCACCTCTCCTATGAAGACAGGCTGAGAGAGTTGGGGTTGCTTAGCCTGAAGAAAAGAAGGCTCTGGGGAGACCTTATAGCAGCCTTCCAGTATTTAAAGGCTTAAAGGGGACCTACAGGATAGATGGGGAGGGACTCTGTATCAGGGAGTGTAGTGATAGGATGAGGGGTAATGATTTTAAACTGAAAGAGGGTAGAGTTAGATTAGATATTAGGAAGAAATTCTTTACTGTGAGGGTGGTGAAGCACTGGAACTGGTTGCTCAGAGAAGTTGTGGATGCCACATCCCTGGAAGAGTTCAAGGTCAGGTTAGATGGGAGCTTTGAGCAACCTGCTCTAGTAGAGGATGTCCCTGACCATGGTAGGGGGGTTGGGACTAGATGATCTTTTAAGGTCCCTTCCAACCCAAACCATTCTGTGATTTTGCTCTACGGACTTGCCTGCATGAGGCGACAGCCTCTAGTATAAAAATATTTTCTTTTTCAACAGGTATTAATCTGGAATTAGCCAACTATCCTGGTGCAAAACCAAACCAGAACTTCCACTCCAGCTGAACCCCATTTGGAACTGCCCTGAAACAGTTACTGATTTAACTGTCTGATCACATTTCAGCATTCCGATTTTCAGTAGCATATGAAATCTAGCAATATATTCCAGAGGTTTTGCTTTGGGGTTTTTTTTTTTACCCAAGCAATATTTATATATTTATTCGAATAATTTACTAAAAAAGTGTTAGAGAAACAAAGAAAACAAGTAGAACTCATGCTAAAATGTTTAGTATAATTTATGAATATTTGAAATATCTCTTAAAAGCAAAAATACAAAACCAGTAATGGAATGAATACTCATAATAGGCAAATTTCAAAGTGAAAGACTTGAAAACTAAAGAAATATTTTTAAATACTCATACTGGGTCTGGCTGGGATGGAGTTAACTTTCCTCATAGCAGCCCTCATAGTGCTGTGCCCTGTATTTGTAGCTAGAATGTGTTGATAACAAACCAGTCTTTGTTTGTAACAAAACATACTTTGTGTGATTTCTCACTTCATATAGATTGTTAGCTGCGTGTGCAAATGTAATCAATAAGGCACATGTGCTAGATCTTTGGCCTATTGGATAAAATTTTGTCCAAAGGAAAGATGCTAGCCAGCCAAGGTCAACCCACCACAAATACTTAAAAAAAATAGCCCTTATGCTTGCATAATTTGGGTATTTAGTTTTGTGTTACAATGGAAGAGAAAGCAGTGAATCCGATACAAGATTTTTGGGCCGTCATTCTGCTTTATATGACAGAAAAATAAGCAGGAAAATTGACTTAATGGGTTAGCTGGGAAGATGAGCCTTACATTACTCCCACTTCAGAGCAATCCACATTTAATAATTGTGGCTACAAAGGAGAAATGTTCAGATAGGTAACCAACCTATTTTTTTGTTTTTGGAGATGGCAAGGGTTTAGGCAACACAGCACACAGGCAAGTTGAATAAGGTCTCTTTTAGCTCAATTTTCTTCCCCATACACTTCAAATATTTAATAGGGATGGGGATGTAGGCAGAGATGCTTGTTAATTCAAATTGATATGGTCTAATCCTTATCCCAAAATGAAAGGACTGTTAGGCTATGCTCTAAGAGTCTACCTAACCATAATCAAGAAACATTGCCAATCCTCTTGACCTAGATAAAGAAAAAAATCTATAACCTTCCACCAGTTGGATACATCTAAAGGTAGCACACATGATCTCCATAATCTGGACAGAGAGAAGGAAACTACAAAAATGCTTTAAAAGGAGTTACCGAAGTATTCCATTCATGAATTATCCTTTAAAAAGTTCTTTTACTAACCAAAGCTTTGGCCCAGATAAAGAATTTTCTAGCTCAAATGAATAAAACTGTGCAAAACCAAGGTCACAACTGCAATTAGAAAGTCCTTTTGTCTGTCAAACAATATCTCTTTTTTCCTTCTGCTATGCAGAAATTTTTCTAGTCAGAGGAAAGGGCAAGAGTTTTGAAATTTAGTTTGGTTCTGCAAGAGCATTCAGTCTTAGAAGTAATTCTAACTTTGGTCAAGGCTTCCCTACAAATCTCTGAGAGGAAAAAAGAGAAAGAGGCAAACATAACAGGCCAGTAACACAATAGATGCAAACCAAAACCAACAGCAACAGATTATAAATACTGTGCCAGGCTTTGGGACAGGTCTGAACACAACAGAAAAGTACTTGGAACAAATCTTGGGCAGGGGTGGGGGGTGTGTGTGTCTGCATTGCAGACAACAGAAAGGAGGCAAAGGGCTGAAGTTACATGACAAGTATGGTGGGAAACAAAATACCTTGAAAGCAAAAAAAACCCCAACATTGTGTGGCTCAGAATCCAGGCGTGGGTTTTTTGGGGAGAGTTTTTTGGTTTGGGTTCACTTGGGGGGTTTTTTTTTTTGGAAAGCTGATATGTCTTACCATCTTGCTAGTAGTTTGCTGTAATAGGAAAATAGAAACAAACCAGCTGAACAAGGAAAGTAACTGTCGTGGTTTAAGCCCAGCTGGTAACTGGGCACACAGCTGCTCGCTCACTCCCCCTCTTCTACCCCCCCACTCCTGCAGGGATGGGGAGGAGAATGGGAAGAATGTAAATCCCACGGGTTGAGATAAGAGCAGTCCAGTAACTAAGGTATAATACAAAACTACTACTACCATCACCAACAATAATAATGATAAGGGAAATAACAAGGGGAGGGAATACAATTGCTCACCACCCACCAACTGATACCCAGCCCAACCCGAGCAGCGATCTGGGCCTTCCGGGTAACTCCCCCCAGTTTATATACTGGGCATGACGTGCTGTGGTATGGAATACCCCTTTGGCTAGTTTGGGTCAGGTGTCCTGTCTCTGCTTCCTTCCGACTTCTTGTGCCCCTCCTCCCCAGCAGAGCATGAGAGACTGAAAAGTCCTTGGTCAGAGTAAACGTTACTTAGCAACAACTAAAAACATCGGTGTGTTATCAGTGTTGTTCTCAGGCTAAAGTCAAAAACACAGCACTGCACCAGCTACTAAGAAGGAGAAAAAATTACTGCTACAGCTGAACCCAGGACAGTAACCTCCTGAGAACACAGATCAGATAGAATGGGGGCGGAAACAGGATGACACAGGACTGAGGCAAATTTTGTTCTACAGACCATCAAGATGTCATATTGGCTGGATGCCCACATGCAAAGAGTTGTGGTCAACGGCTCAATGTCCAATTGGAGACCAGTAACGACTGGTGTCCCTCAGGGATTGGTGTTGGGACCAATCTTGTTCAACATCTTTGTCAGTGACATGGACAGTGGAATTTAGTGCGCCCTCAGCAAGTTTGCTGACGACACTAAGTTATGTGGTTTGGTTGACACACTGGAGGGAAAGGATGCCATCCAGAGGGATCTGGACATGCTTGAAAGGTGGGCCAATGCCAACCTCATGAAGTTCAACCAAGCCAAGTGCAAGGTCCTACACATGGGTTGGGGCAATCCCAGGCACAGCTACAGGTTGGGCAGAGAAGAGATTCAGAGCAGCCCTGAGGAGAAGGACTTAGGGGTGTTGGTTGATGAGAAACTGAACATGAGCCGGCTTCAGTGTGTGCTCGCAGCCCAGAAAGCCAACCGTATCCTGGGCTGCATCAAAAGAAGTGTGACCAGCAGGTCAAAGGAGGTGATCCTGCCCCTCTACTCTGCTCTTTGTGAGACCCCACTTGGAGTAATGTGTGCAGTTCTGGTGTCCTCAACATAAGAAAGACATGGAGCTATTGGAGCATCTCCAGAGGAGGGCCATGAGGATGATCAGGGGGCTCAAGCACCTCCTGTATGAGGACAGGCTGAGAAAGTTGGGGCTATTCAGCCTGGAGAAGAGAAGGCTGTGTGGAGACCTCATAACAGCCTTCCAATATCTGAAGAGGGGCTACAAGGATGCCGGAGAGGGACACTTCATCAGGGACTGTAGTGACAGGACAAGGGGTAATGGTTTCAAACTAAGACAGGGGAAGTTCAGGTTAGATATAAGGAAGTTCTTTACTGTGAGGGTGGTGAGGCACTGGAACAGGTTGCCCAAGGAAGTTGTGAATGCTCATGGTTTAGTGTGTGGTGTCCCTGCCCATGGCAGGGGGGTTGGAACTAGATAATCTTAAGGTCCTTTCCAACCCTAACTATTCTATGATTCTATGATTTTTATTTATTTAATTTTAAGTGAGGAAAGTACCTTTCCTCCCTCTTTCTCACTGGAAGCAACAAAAAAAAACCAAAACAAAAACCAAACCTGAGAAGGACAAAATAAATTCCACACAGTTGGTCTTAAAACAGGTTAAAGAAATAAACTTAGTGGAATGTAACATTTCATGGAGCGGATTAATTCTGACAGATTCTCTTTCCCTTTTTTTTTTTTTTTTTTGGGGGGGTGGTGGTGGATAAACATGGTCACAGTATAACATAATAGGTGTACTGGAATAGATCTATAAAAGCCATCAGATACATAGGATTGGATTATTGTGTGTTTTACTACTAAAAAACATGCAGGTTCTTATTGTAAAAACATTAGTGTCAGTAACAGATATCCAAAACATACCAATACAGCTGTATGGTAATCAGAGAATATACTCAATTTTCTTTTGACAGTGTTTGACAAGAGCAATGAAATTGTTGCAATATATATGCATCTTTTACAGAAAAAATACTTACGTATATCTGGATCTTTACTTTTCTTTGTTTTATTACTAAGACTTATCTCAAATCTATTAATATCAGATGAAAGATCACTAGGGGAAAAGACAGAAAGCCTCAATTAATACTATACTTAGCCAACATTTAAACTTATTCTAAAGTTATTTCAATACTGAGTTCTCATGATCAGGCAAAGACAATTATATTAACAAAGATACTTATATGCATACATAAGATTCTACCCATGCATTTATGGCTGCTATATAACCATGCATACAGTATTTTTTAAAAGCATATGCAAAACAGTACAGCATAAATAATCTTAAATGAAATGCAATTTTCAAGTGAAATTCAGTAATTCAATAAGATTAAGACTTACTCAAAGACAAATTCTTCTGACCATACAGGGTTCTGCCCTTCCCTGATATGTGTTTTTGCTACCTGGACACTGTTCAGGTAGATGTTACAATATGGATTAGTAAAATGTTTTACTGGGAGCGTATGAGCTTCTTCTACATGTAAAATAAGACTGCTGACCTAAAGAAAATACACAAAATTAATCTTTTTATTTTTAAAGAAAGAATGGAATTTCCTCCGATGTGAAGGCTTAATGTTAATGTATAAATATTAAATACAAAATATAATTTCCTAATAGAAAGAGCAGGGAACAGGAATAATGGAACAAGATTTTAAGAGGCACCAGTGACAACTTAAGAGCAACTCAATGTGAAAGTAAACCATAGTTTTAATTCATTTTTTACTTTCAAAACCATCACTATGAGACATTAAGATTTGCAAGTACAAACTTTTCTATGTATAGAAAATTCTACTGAAGTCAAAGAAAGACTTGTATCTTGAGTAAGAGCCATGGACAACTCCAAACACAATGCCATATTTGGTACTTTCCTAACAGATTAGGCTCAGTATGAGTCAGCAGCGTGCCCTGGCAGCCAAGAGGGCAAACTACATCCTGGGATGCATCAAACACAGTACGACCAGCCAGTCAAAAGAGGTGATGATCCTCCTGTATTTAGCATTGGTGTGGCCTCACCTTGAGTACTGTGTGCAGGTGGACCCCACAGTTTAAGAACTACATTAATGTGTCCAGAGGAGGGCAACAAAGCTGGTGTAGGGGCTGAAAGGCATGTCCTATGAGGAGTGGCTGAGGACCCTGGGTTTGTCTAGTTTGGAGAAAAGGAGGCTGAGGGGTGATCTCATTGCTCTTTACAGCTTCCTGAGGAGGGGAAGTGGAGAGGGAGGTGCTGATCTCTTCTCCTTGGTATCCAGTGGCAGGATGTATGGGAATGGTTCAAAGCTGTGTCAGGGGAGGTTCAGACTTGACATTAGGAAGCATATCTTTACCAAGAGGGTGGTCAAACACTGGAACAGGCTTCCTAGAGAGTTGGTCGATGCCCCAAGCCTGTCAGTGTTTAAGAGGCATTTGGACAGTGCCCTTATTATTATGCTTTAACTGTTGGTCAGCCTTGTAGTGGTCAGGCAGTTGGACTAGATGATCACTGTAGGCCCTTTCCAACTGAAATATTCTATTCTAAACAACAGTAGATTACATAAAATTCCCTTGTTTAACACACTACACTGTTTTCTCCCTGTTAAAAGATATTAGACTACTATAGATTATCAAAATAATAGCACTTGGAAGATCAATTTCCAGAAAATGAGAATTCTCTGAAATCATTTATATTAAATACATTTTAAACAGTCTACTATTTTACAAATTTCTGACTTACATGCAATTCATAGCTTAATCAAATATCTAATGATATCAACTGAAGTCAATTTAGACAAATACAGGAAATATCATACTTGATCAGGTCAAAATTCCATTTAAATCCAATTATTCAGTACCAGAAGTTTCAAAGGACAGTTCAAGAAACCCTGAAACTGATAAAATTTCTGTAAGAAAGACAGTCATGGAAGTATAATTTTTGATCTTTATATGCTTTATCTACCTTGATCTTTTCAAAGCTTTTTATACTTTTCACCTCTCTAGATAGTCCAATATTTCCCACACTTATTTACTTGGAAATTCTTTTACTCATTCCAGCCTATAATGAAAATAATTTTCTCATTTCCTTTATGCATTTTGATATAAGATGATGAAAACTAACTGTATACTAAATGAGAATACCATAAATATTAAATAGAACCTATTTTCTATTCTATTCCTTCATGCAGCCTAACAATTTCTTTGCTTTTGAAAGTACAGAATTAGTTCAGATGATCACTCTGTAGGTGCTTCACTTTTGTGGCTCCCAATTTCTTCTGCCAGTTCATATATCAATCAATTTACCTAATTTAGTTTGGTTCTTCAAAAATATTCAATCATCATCTTTAATGTTGACCACAGAATAATTGTGTTTCCTAAAAAAAAATAATTTATTCCTTTTTCTACACACTGATAAAACAGCTACTTCCAACATTCACAGCATTAAAAGATACCAGGGATTCTTGACTCCTGTTATTCTTCAATCACTGCTGATGTAGCTATTTATGACTAACTGTCCTTTATATCTGAAAGAAATTCTGGCCACAACAGTACTCTCAAGAGACCAAAAGAAATTACACCATAATCACAGTTCAGCATGTATTTGTCACTGAAAAATGAATAATATTAGTTATGCTAGTATTTTGGTTACATGTGACATAATTCTGTTAAATCTGGTCAACTGTAAGAGTTAATACAAATACTGAATTCTTGACACATTTACTCAAATGTGGTCAGAAATTAATACCTAGCAAAGCATCTGCCAATTGTCTAAAAACATTTTGTTCTTGTGTATATAGATATTATAATAAAGTGGAAGTCATTCCATTTGGTTTAACAAAGATAGATACTGTATAAATCCAAGAAAAAGAAAGTACATGCAGGATTTACTATTGTTGAAAGGGAAGTTCTGAGATGTATCATCAGCATTTTGAAACAAGTATCTGCTTCACCTGACGTAGACGTTTATTTGATGTCCCTGGACTGTTTTTTCTTAAATTGCAAAACATCTGCAGAGCCTTCATCCAGTCCTAAGAGAGAAAGGCAGAAAATACTGTAACAAAAAGTCAGATTCAGCTTCTTGCAGTAGAATAGATGTGTCTAAAAAAATATAAAATAATAATACATTGAAGTATCTGAAGTTGGTTTTTTAGCTTAAAAAGAACTAACTTGTATTGAATTCAAAGTATGAAAATTTTGAATACTAAAGCAAAATTCATATCTTTTTCAGTAAAACTAAATAAACTTTTGCAAATTTGAAAGTTTCTCTTTTAGAAAAATCAAACATTACTAATGGATATAAAGTGTGACCTTTATCAGTTTTCCAGATTAGTCAGATTGAATTAAATACAAAATGGTATATCAAATGAAGCAAGACTTGGTTAATTATGAGAAAATAACAGTAAACAAGTCCAACTGTTCTGATCATTCTCTCTTTTATTTTTATATTGCAGTTGTAGCTTACTCCATATGGTTCAAACAAAAAACAAAGCAGCATTAACAGAAAAACACCAAAAACTATAACCTACACTCCCATTCTCTTGGCTCCCAAATACATAAAACAGAGTAAATACTTTGGAAGGTGGAAGATATGCTATAACCTCACTCTCATGTTTTCACACCCCAAGCCCCCAAATTTTGTAAGCTCTTATAAAGCTCAAAATTCAGGCCTTGACTAACATTCATAAGGGTGTAGCTCAAAGATCTGCTACCTACTCTCAAAGTACAATTTAAAACCATTAAAGAAAAAAAACCATTTTTAGTCTGTCCTGGGTTCAGCTGTAACAGTTACTTTTCTCCTTCTTAGTAGCTGCTGCAGTGCTGTGTTTTCGACTTTAGTCTGAGAACAATGCTGATAACACACCAATGTTCTAGTTGTTGCCAAGTAATGCTTACCCTGATCAAGGACTTTTCAGTCTCTCATGCTCTGCCAGGGAGGAGGGGCACAAGAAGCCGGGAGGAAGCAGAGACAGGACACGTGGCCCAAACTAGCCAAAGGGGTATTCCATACCACAGCACGTCATGCCCAGTATATAAACTGGGGGGAGTTACCCGGAAGGCCCAGATCGCTGCTCGGGTCAGGCTGGGTATCGGTCGGTGGGTGGTGAGCAATTGTATTGTGCATCGCTTGCGTTTATTGTTGTTTTTTCCCCTTTCTTTTTTAGTTTTATATTCCCTCCCCTTGTTATTTCCGTCATTATTATTATTACTAGAATTTTTGTATTATACTTTAGTTATTGGACTGTTCTTATCTCAACCCGTGGGGTTTACATTCTTTCAATTCTCCTCCCCATCCCGCCAGGAGCAGGGGGGGAGAAGGGGGGGAGTGAGCAAACAGCTGTACGGTTCTGAGTTACCAGCTGGGCTTAAACCATGACAGTCCTTTGTGATGCCCAACATGGGGATCAAAGAGTTGAGATAATGACAGATCTGACCAGATTGTGTCATGTCAAAACGTATTTGTCATAAGCATTCATTGTTTTGGATTAATAGTCACTCACAACAATGTTGATTTATTTGCTCTTGGAGTTGTTGCGTTTGGTCTCAGAGTTTTATTATGACACACCTTACTTGCAGCCAATATTTGCTAATTTAGTGTTTATCGGCTCTGGGGCCTAGGCTAAGGTTCTCGTTTCACTGTACTTTATGATAATGGCCTGTAATACAATAGAATTATTGATTGTAAAACTGATCTGGTATGCATTGTCAGCGTGACCACCACCTCTATACGTTGGGAGGCATGTAATGGGAATTGTTAAAAATTACACCTCTTTTTTCCCCCCCTTGGAGGGCCAACATACGAAAGAGACAGCCTCTCACACCTTCTGCTCCCCCACCAGGCTATTTACAGTAGATTTTGGGAATTTTAAAGATTTTAAATATGCTTTGAATACCCTTGAAACCAGCCTGCTCCTTTTGCTGGGAATATACATGTTGCTGCATATACTGCATATGTTCTACCTAGGGCCATACCACCCCAAGAACTCCCAATCTTGCCTGATCATCTCGGAAGCTAAGCAGGGTCAGGCTCGGGTCTTGTCTAAGGTTAAATGCCTATTTAAGAATACCACCAAGAGATCTTCCCTGAGGCTGGACAGTCATGAGTGGTAGGGAGTGTGGGATTGTATGGGCAAGTACCTAGGCCAGTGGGCCCCTCCAGTGCTTTGGAACTTCATCCCTGAACAGGTGTGAAATCCAGAAAAATTAGCAGAACACTTAGACAAGGTGTGCTGTTGTCCTGGCAATACCAGAGAGGAATAAATCACCGCGATGTGCTGGGGTTTGGCCTATGCCTACAGAGCCCTGCTCTGTAAGGAGCAGGAAAAAGATGTCTCTGGATCTAATGGCAAAGCAACAGACAACATGGCTGCTCCATCCCCAGCAATAAGCACAGCAACCACTCCAACCCCAGTGAAAGACACTTCAGCCACTCCAACCCCAGTAGCAGGCACTGCAGCTGAATCAAAGGACCAAACCATGCCACTATCAGTAGCCCCTATAAGAAAGAGGAGATGCAAATGAAAAGCATGAAGAGCAACTCATGTAGTGAAGGAAGATGAAGAAGACTCAATGCGTGAACTAGAGGGGGTGACATGTGAATGAGAGGAATGAGAGGAATTAGTACAAAAATCAGAGGAATAGGAAGAGGTAACCTCTATCCACAGCTACAGGTTGGGCAGAGAAGAAATTCAGAGCAGCCCTGCAGAGAAGGACTTGGGGTGTTGGTTGATGAGAAACTGAACATGAGCCGGCTTCAGTGTGTGCTCGCAGCCCAGAAAGCCAACCGTATCCTGGGATGCATCAAAAGAAGTGTGACCAGCAGGTCAAAGGAGGTGATCCTGCCCCTCTACTCTGCTCTCATGAGACCCCACTTGGAGTAATGTGTGCAGTTCTGGTGTCCTCAACATAAGAAAGACATGGAGCTATTGGAGCATCTCCAGAGGAGAGCCACGAGGATGATCAGGGGGCTCAAGCACATCCCGTATGAAGACAGGCTGAGAAAGTTGGGGCTGTTCAGCCTGGAGAAGAGAAGGCTGTGTGGAGACCTCATAGCAGCCTTCCAATATCTGAAGAGGGGCTACAAGGATGCCGGAGAGGGACACTTCATCAGGGACTGTAGTGATAGGACAAGGGGTAACGGTTTCGAACTAAGACAGGGGAATTTCAGGTTAGATATAAGGAAGAAATTCTTTACTGTGAGGGTGGTAAGGCACTGGAATAGGTTGCCCAAAGAAGTGGTAAATGATCCATCCCTGGCAGTGTTCAAGGTCAGGTTGGACAGAGCCTTGGGCGACATGGTCTAGTGTGACCGATGCTGGGACAATGGGGCATATAAGAATTATAAGGTAGGGAAGCCAAGCAACTGGGATCACTTCCTAGGGAAGGAGAAATTGACGAAGTGACTGTGAAAGAGAAATGAGTCCTCAGCCTCTGGAGGCTGCTCTTGGCAGCTGTGAAGGAAAGGTATCCCTACAAGGATGATGTTATGTATCGCCCAGGCAAGTGGACCACAATGGAGAAAGGCCTCCAGTACCTGAGGGAATTAGCCATTCTAGACATAATTTATCATTAATTGGATGCTGGGAATAAACCTGTAGATCCAGATGAAGTCGAATGTACAAGACCCATGTGGCAGAAATTTACATGGAGTGCACCATCATCATATGCCCACTCATTGGCATCAATGACCTGGAGGGATACAGTGGCACCAATAGTGGATGACGCGAGTCATGAGCTCCAGGAGTTTGAAGATAATTTCGCCCCTTCCATCATTTCAGCTGTGGAAAAACACCTTTCCCAGGATGGCTTGCAATTGAGATACGATCTATCCAGCTCCCCATGTGTACAAACCTGTACCTCAGCTATTAACAGAAGGCACCCTATGGCTCGAGAGGGAAGATACAGGGTTTACTGGACTGTGTGGATCAGATGGCCTGGCATGTTGGTCCCACAGGAATATAAGGGTCTAGTAGATACTGGTGTATGGTGTATAGTGTACCCTGATGCCATCAAGCTATAAAGGGGTAGAAACCATTTGTATTTCTGGAGTCACAAAGAGGATCCCAACAGCTGACAGTATTGGAGGCTGAAATCAGCCTAACTGGGAAGGAGTGGCAAAAGCACCCCATTGTGACTGGTCCAGAGGCTCCATGCATCTCAGGAGAAGGTACTTCAAAGACCCAAAAGGGTACTAATGGGCTTTTGGTACAGCTGTCTTGGAGATGGAGGAAATTAAGCAGCTGTCTACCTTGCCTGGTCTCTCAGAGGATCCTTCTGTTGTGGGGTTGCTGAAGATCAAAGAACAACATGTACCAACCGTGACCACAACAGTACACCAGGGGAAATATCGCACCAACCGAGACTCCCTGATTGCCATCCATAAGCTGATCTGTCGATTAGAGAGCCAAGGAGTGATCAACAGGACCCAATCACCTTTTAATAGCCCCATATGGCCATTGGGAAAGTCTAATGGAGAGAGGAGACGGACAGTAGATTATCGTGGCCTGAATGAGGTCACACTGCCAGTAAGTGCTGCTGTGCCAGACATGCTCAAACTTCAATATGAACTGGAGTCAAAGGCAGCCAAGTGGGATGCCACAAGTGATATTGCCAATGCATTTTTCTCAATCCCTTTGGCAGCAGAATGCAGGCCACAGTTTGCTTTCACTTGGAGAGGTATCCAATGCACCTGGAATCAACTGCCCCAGGGGTGGAAACACAGCCCTACAATCTGCCATGGATTGATCCAGACTGCACTGGAACAGGGGCAAGCTCCAGAACACCTGCAATACATTGACGACATCACTGTGGGGTGATACAGCAGAAGAAGTTTTTGAGAAAGGGAAGAAAATAATCTAAATCCTTCTGAATGCTGGTTTTGCCATAAAACGGAGTAAGGTCAAGGGACCTGCACAGGAGATCCAGTTTTTGGGAATAAAATGGCAAGATGGACATAGCCAGATCCCCACAGATGTGATCAACAAGATAACAGCAATGTCTCCACCAACTAATAAGAAAGAAACACATTCTTTCTTAGGTGTTTCGGGCTTTTGGAGAATGCACATCCCAAATTACAGTCTAATTGTAAGCCCTCTCTATCACGTGACCCGGAAGAAGAATGATTTCAAATGGGGCCCTAAGCAATAAGAAGACCGTGAATAAATTAAACGGGAAATAGTTCATGCAGTAGCCCTTGGACCAGTCCAGAAGGGGCAAGATGTGAAATATGTGCTCTACACAGCAGCCGGGAAGAATGTTCCTACCTGGAGCCTCTGGCAGAAAGCACCAGGTTGAGGTCAACCCCTCAGCTTTTGGTGTCAGGGATACAGAGGATCCGAGGCCAGCTATACACCAACTGAAAAAGAGATACTGGCAGCCTATGAAGGGCTTTGAGCTGCTTCAGAAGTGACTGGCACAGAAGCACAGCTCCTCCTGGCACGCTGGTTGCCCATGCTGGGCTGGTTGTTCAAAGGCAGGGATGCCTCTACACATCAAGCAAGTGACGATATGTGGAATAAATGGGTTCCACTGAACACAAAAACGAGCTTGAATAGGAAATCCTAGTTGTCCAGGAATCCTAGAAGTCATCATGGACTGGCCAGAGGGGTAAGATTTTGGAATGTCACAAACAGAGGAGGAGGTGATGTGTGCTGAAGAAGCCCTACCATATAATAAACTGTCAGAAAGTGAGAAGCAATATGCCTTGTTTACTGATGGGTCCTGCCATATTATGGGAAAGCATCGGAGATGGAAGGCAGCTGTGTGGAGTCCCCTGCCACAACTTGCAGAAAGTGCTGAAGGAGAGGGTGAATTGAGTCAGTTTGCAGAGGTGAAAGCCATCCAGCTGGCCTTGGACATTGCTGAACGAGAAAAATGGCCAGTACTTTATCTCTCTACTGACTCATGGATGGTGGCAAATGTCCTGTGGGGGTGGTTGCAGCAATGGAAGCAGAGTAACTGGCAACGCAGAGGGAAACCCATCTGGGCTGCTGCATTGTGGCAAGATATCGCTGCCCGGGTGCAGAACCTGGTGGTGAAGGAATGCCACGTAGATGCTCATGTACCCAAGAGTTGGGCCACTGAGGAACATCATAAGAACCAGTAGGTGGATAAACCTGCTAAGACTGAAGTGGCTCAGGTGGATTTAGATTGGCAACATGAGGGTGAATTATTTTTAGCCCTGTGGGCCCATGACACCTCAGGCCATCAAGGCAGAGATGCAACATATAGATGGGCTCGTGATCGAGGCGTGGACTTGACCATGGTCACTATTGCCCACGTTATTCATGAATGTGAAACGTGCTGCAATTAAGCAAGCCAAGTGGTTAAAGCCTCTCTGGTTTGGAGGATGATGGCTGAAGTACAAGTATGGGGAGGCCTGGCAGATTGACTATATCACACTCCCACCAACCCACCAAGGCAAGCGCCATGTGCTTACCATGGTGGAAGCAACCACCGGCTGGCTGGAAACACACACTGTGCCCCACCCCACTGCCCGGAACACTATCCTGGGCCTTGAGAAACAAGTCTTGTGGCGACACGGCACCCCAGAGAGAATTGAGTCAGACAGTGGGACTCATTTCCGGAACAACCTCATAGACACTTGGGCCAAAGAGCATGGCATTGAGTGGGTATATCACATCCCCTACCATGCACCAGCCTCTGGGAAAATCGAACGGTACAATGGGCTGTTAAAAACTACAGTGAGAGCAATGGGTGGTGGGACTTTCAAACTCTGGGATACACATTTAGGAAAAGCCTCCTGGTTGGTCAACAGTAGGGGATCTGCCAACAGGGCTGGCCCAGCCCAATCAGAACTTTTACATACTGTAGAGGGGGATAAAGTTCCTGTGGCACACATAAAGAATTTGTTGGGGAAGACAGTCTGGGTTATTCCTGCTTCAGGTAAAGGCAAACCCATTTGTGGGATTGCCTTTGCTCAGGGACCTGGATGTATGTGGTGGGTAATGCGGGAAAATGGGGAAATCCGGTGTGTACCTCAAGGGGATTTAATTTTGGGGGAAAACAGCCAATGAACTCAATTATATGCTATTGTCTGCTATATAACACTTCTATAGCCCATCAGCTAAATGCCCTTCTCCTCCACTCTGGGCTTTGAAAAGAAAATATGTGCTGTCATGATCGTCAGCAGAGCATAAAGTCATGGGAAAAGCCGGCAGCAGCAGCAGGAGTCTCCCAGTACTGTCCTCAGGTCATCGTCGAGTGAACCTGACTTCCCTCTGATCATCACCCCAATAAAGAATGAATTTTGGTGAGACCAGACGAGTTCAGTAGTGTCATCAGCAGGCAACAATCCAGCACTACACACTGTCTCTCCTGCCCTGAAAGACTCTTACAACAGATGAAGCCCGACATCATGGACTTAATGAACTCAGCAAAATTTTTAGGGATGGTCCATGGACTAAGGAATGATATCTGTCTCTTTGTGTGTGTGTGTATATATATGGGGGTGTATATATATATGTATCGAGACAAAAAGCGATGGTAAATTGTGGGACCTGAGCATGACGTAAATGGTATGGAATAAGGGGTGGATACTGTCCTGGGTTTCAGCTGTAACAGTTACTTTTCTCCTTCTTAGTAGCTGCTGCAGTGCTGTGTTTTCGACTTTAGTCTGAAAACAATGCTGATAACACATCGATGTTTTAGTTGTTGATAAGTAATGCTTACCCTGATCAAGGACTTTTCAGTCCATACTCTGCCAGTGAGGAGGGGCACAAGAAGCCGGGAGGAAGTAGATACAGGACACCTGATCCAAACTAGCCAAAGGGGTATTCCATACCACAGCACATCATGCCCAGTATATAAACTTGGGGGAGTCACCCAGATGGCCCAGATCGTGGCTCAGGTCGGGCTGGGTATTGGTCGGTGAGTGGTGAGCAATTGTATTGTGCATCACTTGTGTTTATTGTTGGGTTTTTTTTCCTTTCCTTTTTTAGTTTTATATTCCCTCCCCTTGTTATTTCCCTTATTATTATTAGTAGTAGTAGTAGTAGTTTTGTATTATACTTTAGTTATTGGACTGTTCTTATCTCAACCCGTGGGGTTTTCATTCTTTCAGTTCTCCTCCTCATCCCACCAGGAGTTGGGGGGAAGAAGTGGGGGAGTGAGTGAGCGAGCGGCTGCGTGGTTCTGAGTTACCAGCTGGGCTTAAACCACGACACAGTCTTACCCTTTACATTACCTTCCACATTTTTAAAATATAGGTACATTCTATATTGCAGCTGTTCTCAGGTAAACTACTTTGGGAGTAAAGTTTTGTCTTTCAAAACCTTCCACAAAAGGAAGAACTGCCCGCTATGCATCACATTTTTATTAGCTTGATTTCTTTTTCAGATAAGGAAAAATAAATAAAGAACCATAG
The DNA here is from genome assembly GCF_004027225.2 of Strigops habroptila. Lineage (NCBI taxonomy): Eukaryota > Metazoa > Chordata > Aves > Psittaciformes > Psittacidae > Strigops > Strigops habroptila. Next base: position 36,175,415 of record NC_044301.2, on the reverse strand, counting down.
TACCTACTAAATACTCTAAATATTTCCTAGATACAAAGTCATCTTTATTCCCCTTACTAACCGGGAAACCTATCCCCTTAAATAACAAAATTTAAAGCATCAAGTATGAACAATGCACTATATTGTGCACAATGACATTAGCATATGAGGCTAACACTCTACATTACATTCGTTTAATGGTTTGTACAAACCTCAGAAAACATGCAATCCGTTGGACAACTGCTGTGATATTCACCACATTATATCAAATCCATCAAGCTTTCCTTAGTATACCAACAAAACTATCCTCCTGTGAAATGTTACAAGGTATAGACAGCTCTATCTTCTGAGAACAGAAGTATCAGTAAAACATCTGACTTGCCTGAACCAGAATAATTTTATAAAAGAAATCCTAGTATTCTATATAAATGCAGTGAACAGCTCAAGTGTTAAGCAAATGTAAACCAAAAGCAGATTATACCAAATGTTCAGAAAACAGGACAGGATATTCTGCCTACTACACATTCCTAAATAAAACAAAATGCATAGCCTAACTTCTAACACAACAGGTATATTTCAGAGCTCTGGAATACCAAAACAACTTTATGAATAAGAACATTATCACATCTTCCATATGCTCTCCTGGTGGTGAGTGACTTTTAGAGAATCAGACTCCATTACTACAATTTTTAATCAGCGAACATTAACTGCTAGTGAGCTAATAACTTAATGATACCAATTTAAAACAAAAAACACCCCTTATTTTTCATGCAAGAGCAGGGCCTAAGACTATAAACAATGACCAATTTATGGACAGGACAAATAACTGTAAAATGCTCAATAGATTCTGATTGGTGGGCATACCTGCATTAGCATTTTAGTTCAGAATGTGCTCTTGAAGCAAAACTCCCACTTATCATGCTCTGGTTCATTACATGGAAGAGTGTTGGAGAGCAAACAATTTTTTTTTGGACTGAACTAGTATCATGGTTTAAGCCCAGCTGGTAACTCAGAACCACGCTGCCACTCGCTCATTCCCCCTCTTCTTCCCCCCCCCGCTCCTGGAGGGATGGGGAAGAAGGGGGGGAGTGAGAGAGAGGCTGCGTGGTTCTGAGTTACCAGCTGGGCTTAAACCATGACAGCTCTTTTTTAACTGCTACAGTTGAACCCAGGACAACTACTCCAAACGATATTCTCCAGAAATATTTAATGGAAACAGAAACTAATGGAAGTTGAGTCCATGGGACCAGATTAGAACTTGTCCAAAGTAAAATCCCTAAAGTGCAGGTAATGTATGTACTGGATTCACAGCACCAACTATTTCCCTTACAGATCTGTTACTATTGCATGGTAATATTTGCTAATGTAAACATAGCCACCATCTGTGGTATGCTTGCTTTCTATTAGAGAAGGATGATATCATTAAACACTACAAAACAAAAAAAATACTTTTAAAATTATATTTACCAACAAAAAATCTCACCTGTGCTTGTTCTGGAGTTTCTCCTGCAAAGTAAAAGATGTAATGCTCTTCACTGAAGTGCTGAACTACTATCTGAAAACAGTTTGGCCTTAAAAACAAACAAAAAAAAAAAGTAGGGAAAACCCCAAGAAGAAAAGTTTCTACATGCTTCAAAAGTGCATTTTGGTTTGAATGAATTATGTAATTTCAAGAAAATTTCACTGCAGTTCAACTAATTTGTTTAAGAATATTTAAGAAACTTGGAACAGTGTGTATTGAATATGCATGTACACTGACTTATAGTTGAGGCAAAATACACCTGATAACATTAAAAGACTTGTTAATGAAGACTATTCCTCACAAACATTTTAGATGATGCACGGGTTCAGCATTAGTTCCCAACCAGTTAATCATGCATTATGGATTTGTTGTTTTAGGAGTTGAGCAATCTATATTAACATAAGGAATTCCTTATTGGGCCAATGCCAACCTCATGAAGTTCAACATAGCGAAGTGCAAGGTCCTACACCTGGGTTGGGGCAATCCCAGGCACAGCTACAGGTTGGGCAGAGAAGAGATTCAGAGCAGCCCTGAGGAGAAGGACTTGGGGTGTTGGTTGATGAGAAACTTAACATGAGCCAGCTTCAGTGTGTGCTCGCAGCCCAGAAAGCCAACCATATCCTGGGCTGCAGCAAAAGCAGCGTGACCAGCAGGTCAAAGGAGGCGATCCTGCCCCTCTACTCTGCTCTCATGAGACCCCACTTAGAGTACTGTGTGCAGTTCTGGTGTCCTCGGCATAAGAGGGATATGGAGCTACTGGAGCAAGTCCAGAGGAGGGCCATGAGGACAATAGGGGGGCTGGAGCACATCCCATATGAAGACAGGCTGAGAAAGTTGGGGCTGTTCAGCCTGGAGAAGAGAAGGCTGTGTGGAGACCTCATAGAAGCCTTCCAATATCTGAAGGGGGCCTACAAGGATGCTGGAGAGGGACTCTTCATCAGGGACTGTAGTGATAGGACAAGGGGTAACAGGTTCAAACTTAAACAGGGGAAGTTTAGATTAGATATAAGGAAGAAATTCTTTACTGTGAGGGTGGTGAGGCACTGGAACAGGTTGCCCAAGGAAGTGGTAAATGCTCCATCCCTGGCAATGTTCAAGGCCAGGTTGGACAGAGACTTGGGTGACATGGTCTAGGGTGAGGAGTCCCTGCCCATGGCAGGGGGGTTGGAACTAGATGATCTTAAGGTCCTTTCCAACCTTAACCATTCTATGATTCTATGATTCTATTATCTGAATGATTTCCACAGCTCTCACCACCAATCGAACGTGTATTGGATCACATACTAATCATTAAACGTGTGATATAAACTTCTAAAGCTTTAAATGCAATTATAACATCTTTACCATTTTATATATCTACACTAATTTGTTAGGAAGTATTAAAAATATTTTGTACTGCTACATTACAAGCTAAAGTGCACACTTGATTCATGGCCTTCCACATTACCTTCAAGGGAATTTAGCTCTCCCAAACACAGGGTTACATGAAGTACCTTACTTCACTTGCAAATGATGTTTCAGTTTTCCTTTCCCCCCCTCCATTGCTTAGGGAAATACTGGCATGGCATTTTGTGGCCACACCCACAGGAGGATGGGGGAGGGGGACAAGAAGTAGCCAGGTCAGGGGCTACTTAAATCATTGTCACCAGAGACATGTGAAGCTACAGCCCTCACTGTTCTTCTGAGAAAAGGGGAAAGGTAGTTTTTACCACCTACTTAAAATATAAGAGGAATTTTGTCTCCACTACACAGTACAGCGTTTCTTAGAAGCTGCTTAACAGACAGTCACCATTAACCAAAAATGTTCCTTGTTTACAGTTTACACCAAAGCTTCCTGCATAATTTCCAACTTTCATGAGGAACATTTCGGTAATTATTTTTTTTAATGGTACTCTCATATCTATGGCTCCTCATTGCAATAGTTGAGTAAATTTTTCAAAATGATTGAGAAGTGTATAAAAATTAGATGTTGCAACAACACCAGATCTTTGCATCTTAAGGAATGTCACTAATTTTAAACATCTATCTTCACATTATCTCTGTGAAAAGACTTAAAGTTGATTAAATACTTTTAATATATATTAAGATGCATGGAATAATCAGAGCATCTGTTTAATGCATTTTTCTCTCTGTTATAAAAAAATAATATTTGTAGAAGTAAATGCATCTTTTTCTTCTATAGCACACAGGAATGCACTTTTTTTTTCGTAATTAACAATTTTAAAAAATAAAAGATGTGACATGTTTCATCTTAGTTACCAATGATATAGAAAGTGTTTTGATCCCTGCTTGACCAACCTGATCTCCTTCTATGAGAAGGTTATCAGCCTGGTTGATGAGGGAAAGGCTGTGGACGTTGTCTATCTGGACTTCAGTAAAGCATTTAACACTATCTCCCACAGCATTCCCCTGGAGAAACTGGCTGCTCATGGCCTGGATAGGTGTATTCTTCACTGGGTTGGAAACTGGCTGGATGACTGAGCCCAAAGAGTGGTGGTAAATGGTATCACATCTAGTTGGCAACCCATCACTAGTGGTGTCCCCCAGGGCTTGTTATTAGGGCCAGTGTTATTTAATATCTTTATTGACGATCTGGATGAGGGGATTGAGTGCACCCTCAGTAAATTTGCAGGCGACACCAAGTTGGGCAGGAGTCTTGATTTGCTGGAGGGAAGGAAGGCTCTGCAGAGGCATCTGGACAGGCTGGATCGATGGGTTGTGGCCAATGGTATGAGGTTCAACAAGGTTAAGAGCTGGGTCCTGCACTTGGGCCACCATGACCCCATGCAACGCTACAGGATTGGGGACAAGTTGCTGGAAAGCTGCCCAGTGGAAAAGGACCTGTGGGTGCTGATTGACGGCTGGCTGAATATGAGCCAGCTTGTGCCCAGGTAGCCAAGAAGGCCAATGGCATCCTGGCCTGTATCAGAAATAGTTTGGCCAGCGGGACTAGGGCAGTGATCATCCCCCTGTACTCGGCACTGGTGAGGCCGCACCTCAAATCCTGTGTTCAGTTCTGGGCCCCTCACTACAAGAAAGACATTTGAGTTGCTGGAGCGGGTCCAGAAAGGGCAACAAAGCTGGTGAAGGGCCTAGAGCACAAGTCTTATGAGGAATGGCTGAGGGAACTGCGGTTGTTTAGTCTGGAGAAGAGAAGCTCAGGGGGACCTTATCGCTCTCTACAACTTCCTTCCTTGAAAGGAGGATGGAGAGAGGAGGTGGCTGGTCTCTTCTCCCAAGGAACAATTCATAGGACAAAAGGTAACGGACTCAAACTGCATCAGGGGAGGTTTAAATTGGATATTAGGAAAACTTTCTTCACAGAGAGATTAGTCGGTTATTGGAATGGGCTTCCCAGGGAAGTGGTGGAAGCACTGTCCCTGGAAGTTTTCAAAAACCATGTAGATGATGCCCTTAGTGATACGGTTTAGTGGTGGACTTGGCAGTCCTGGGTAAAGGTTGGACATGATAATTTTACAGGTCTTTTCCAACCTAGTTGATTCTATGATTCTATGATAATATTTTTAATGCCTGTAATATGAAATGTGGAACAATTAATACACAATATTGAAAAATGACAATGCAAAAGGCCAAATCATTATCACATTGTATTACATGAGAAAATCTTAAGACTAAGTTCTAAAATGTCTTACTAGAAGTTGTTTATGAACAGTTGTTAGCAATCAAGTTGCCATGGCTTAACAAGTTACCATTAATCAGTTAAATATGTCCACATATGCTCTTGCAATCCACACCAAGTATGGAATAAAATGCAGTTTGAAACAAGAGTCACAGTGCTTTCATTTCACAATCAGCAAAACCTAAAAAAACCCCACACGCTGACAGTGACCAGGACTCAGGTGTCAAAAAGCAATTTATTGTGCCAGGCCAACTTGTTCATTAGTGATGTATTGTCTGTATCTTGTATATGCCTCAAACTAGTAGTTAACCATCCTGCTGCATGTACAAGAATTAAAAAACAAGAGTCCTACCTGCCAAATAAACTGTCATGTACTCCATAGACTGAACACACACTAAGGTCTATTAATCCTTTAGGCTTTGTGGCTCGTTTTTCACTTTCAAAATAAATAAGTTGGGCATCATTTCCCTCCAATATAAAATACAAGTTTTTCCATCTCTTTCCTTTACCTGTAAGGAAAGGAAGTAAGAAGTTACAATATTGTTTTAAAGAAAATGTAGATTTTGTAAATGAAGAAAAAAGGGCAGTAAGGTTTTTGTCAAAACACAAACAGAAGAACAATGTACAGTTAATCATGCTTAAGCAATAACATCAGTTATACATACTCAATTTTTTGTAGCATGTAGTTAAAACTAGACTCTCTTCATAGATTCAAGTACAATTTTAGATGGTCCTCTAAACATTTTCATTAATGTCAGCAGGATTAAGCAAGTGCATATGAGCTCCGTTCATATCAGTGGGAAGACTGTCTATACAGTTTGCAAATAATGTGTGATGCCCTGAGTGATCCAATTTATTATGGTTATTTAAATTAAGAAATAGATTTCCCTTGACATGAAAAAATTATTCATAAACTCTAATCAACTGATCAGCATAATAGATTGCATCACAATATCTTAAATCACAAAGATTGAATAGAAATGGGAATACAATATATACAAACATGCATCAGAACCATGCCTCAAACACACCTATATCCAAAAATTTGACCAGTTCCACATGTTTCAAAAAAAAAAAAAAAAAAAAATTTAATAACTGGAGATTTATATGTCAAGGTTTGTTGAAAGACACGTTAGATGTATCTGTAAAAATATGGATTTAGCCACTGACTAAACCAAAAATAAATCATGCATTGTTTAATGTCCTCTGAATTACAACTGATAAGGAACTTTCTGCAACTAATTCATATATAAATCACAGTACCTTTTAGAAAAACATTCAGCTTTAATTTTTTACTTGATCATCATAGATCCACCACAGCCCTTCATAAATAATCACTAGTACAGTTTTGGAAAACTAACATCCAGTTATTATACTCCACTAGATGGAAGAGTGTTTTTATTAAATTTCTGCTCTATATGCAGGTATGTGCATCTCTCCACACCTACTCAGCACTCCTGCTTGCACATTTAAAGTATCTCATTATCCCTTTTAGGGATAACTTAAAGTTCATTCTCAGATGATTCCTCACCCTACCACATCCCTCTACACCTCTCAGAATTAGCAATCTCAAGAGATGCATTCCTTGCTTTATTCAAAGGTTCTAGTTTTTATTGCATTTGAATGAGTCTCCTAAATTTGGCCATATTTAAATGCTTACCTTCTTTCTCACTTTTGCTTGCTATCCAGATCACAATCTGGTAACTTATTGTTTTAGCTACTGTCTTTGTCATATGCAGAAATGTTAATATGTTTGGGGTTTTTTTTTTTATATCAACTTTTAGAAAAACTAAAATAATGATACTTGGAAAGGGACTAGCTTCCTTGGAACTTCAAAATCTTGGTAATCATCTTTCAATGATATATTGAAATGAGTCAGGCAGCTTTTAATCCAATTATTCTATGCTATGTTGACCGTGTCAGTGTTAGAATCTTAAAAAAGTCTCAATGTACCTTGTACACCAGAATATACATTTTAAATTAAACATATCACCTAAATTGGAATAACAAAATTAAACCAGCTCTGGTCTCCAATGAATGTACTGATTTACATTAATCTAGTTCTCTTTAACCCATGTGATCAGCTTAAATTTAAACAAGTTGTGTATTAAATATGAATACATTTTATCAAAATGTACTTCATTTAATGAGTCTAAACATTTCCTTTGATAAAAGGAGCTTAGTTTTTGTCATGTTTTCTGATTTTTTTGGCAAGAACTGCCAATCCGCATCTTTATATTGTGTGTCGTTTTATGTATTATATCTTTCTATCTATGTACTTCTTAAGGAAAAAGAACCTTTCATACAGGCTTTCTACCACCATTTGCTCACTTCAATTTTGCCTCCATTAGTACCAGTACTACACAAAATATGCATCCATATCTGCATTTTTTTAGAGAAAAACATTTCATAGAAGCAAACGGAACTCACTTTTTTTCAGAAGATATCCTTTCTTGACAATATTTTTATAAAAAGCATCCTTTGTTTTGTGACGAATTGTATTGTAGATTTCTTTTCCATCCACTGTATCATCAAGCACTTGTTCTTGATACTGGGAAACAAGGAAGAAACCAACATTTTTTTAAGCTCAGAAATCACCATGAAACAATTGCACAATATGAAGCTGCAACTGAAATTTTATTGAATGCTACCAGTTATTTATTATTATTCTCTTATGTGTCTTTCTTAACAAACTAATATAATTTAATACAATACCTTTGCCAAAAATGTAATATAACTATTTAATGTGGAATGATTTGGCCAGAATTATAATAAGAAAAATAAGGTATAAATACAGACCAACTTTCACTAAGCAACATATGTATTTATTTTTTTAACACTAAATAGAAAGCAGCATCTTTCACGGTGATTTATGCAAAATTTACACAATGTTATTTAGCTTCTAACTGTCTTCTACCAATGTTTTTGGGACTGAGTAATTAAGGATAAACTCTGAATCAACAAGAATGATGCAGATCACAATTAAAATTGAATGATTAACACACAAAGTTACACAATCCGTCACTAATCTTATTAGCACTCATGTCCTAAATGAGTATCATTCTAACAAAAAACAGTAGGAGAAAGTAGAAACAGGAAATAGAAAAAGGATAAATTCACATAGAAAACTATGATCTGGAAATGTAAATACCAAGCTAGAATGGCCAAAAGGCAAGCCAAGTTTGATCTTAACGAGTCAGGTGATCAGCAAAAAAATTCTTTAGCCATAAGAAACAATGAAAAGCAAGACTGTCAAGCAGCAAGAATAGTATTGAGAAGTGATATATGCACTGGCTCCATAATAAACACTCTACATTTCTCCCTTCGCCCCCATATATCTAAAAGAATTATGGTTTTGAACAACATGACAAAGGCAGGATGACAGGATACACACTCTTCAGGAAGGACAGGCAGGGGAGACAAGGAGGAGGTGTCACCCTATATGCAAGGTACCAGGTGGAGGGCAGAGCTCCACCTGGGGATGAATGAAGAGCCAACGGAGAGATTACAGGTCAGGATTAAAGGGAAAGAAGGGACAGGGAACATGACAGTGGAGGTCTGCTACAGGCCACCTGACCAGGAAGACCGAGTGGAGGGGGCCCTCTGTAGAAGGATAGGTGCAGCCTTGCATTCACAAGTCCTGGTCCTCATGGAGGAATTCAACCACCCTGATATCTGATGGAGGGACAACACAGCAGGGCATAAGCAATCCAGGAGGTTCCTGGAAAACATAGATGATAACTTCCTTCTCTAAGTGATAGAGGAACCAACGAGGATAGGGGCTATGTTGGACCTTGTTATCACCAAAAGGGAGGGGCTGGTGGGGAATGTGAAGCTTGAGGGCAGCCTTGGCTGTAGTGACCACGAAATGGTAGAGTTTGCGAACCTTAGAGCAGCAAGGATGGTGTGCAGCAAGCTCACTACCCTGGACTTCAGGAGAGCCAAGACATTATTCATCATATTTGAGAAGTTGTGGCAGTCCGGTGAAGTTCCTGCTGACTGGAAAAGGGGAAATATAACCCCCATTTCTAAAAAAGGAAATAAGGCAGACCCAGGGAACTACAGAACAGTCAGTTTCACCTCAGTGCCTGGCAAGGTCATGGAGCAGATCCTCCTGGAAACTTTGCTAAGACACGTGGACAATAAGTGGGTGATTGGTGACAGCCAATGTGGCATCAGTAAGGGAAATTGTGCCTGACAAATTTGGTGGCCTTCTATGATGGGGCTATGGCATTGGTGGATAAGGGACCAGCAACTGAGATCATCTACCTGGACTTGTGCAAGGCCTTTGACACTGTCCCGCATGACATCCTTGTCTCTAAACTGGAGAAGCATGGATTTGAAGGATGGACCACTCAGTGGATAAAGAATTGTCTTAATGGCCACACTCAAAGAGTTGTCGTCAATGGCTCAATGTCCATGTGGAGATCCGATTAATAAAATAGATCTAACAAAGGGGTAACTATTTAGGTTGGAAATTAAAGCCAAATTCTAACCATCAAAACAGGAAAGTTTGAGAATAGATAGGGAACAAAGTATAGAAGTACTTTAGAACTAGGTATAACTTTATGAAAAACTAAACAATGTGATTTGTTTATTATCGGTGATCTCTTAGAATGAATTTATGCTACAGGGCAACAATGTTCCAGAACACACCCTGCCCCCTGATCATCTCTGAAGCTTTTCTGTGCATATAGGTTTCCTCTGGGGGAGAAAAGATACCAGACACAGAAGAACGGAGGGCAGCCTATTTCCCCCAACCCCAACAGAGTATTAAGGCACAGAATTGGTTCAATCAGGGACCAGAGCTGGGGGCACAAGACAAAGCATTTACACCCCAGAGCACAAACAAAGCTTACCATATCTTCTGTTTCTACAAGCCAATCTCAGATAAGTGAATGCACATGAGGATAAAATGAAAGAAACACACAAACTCAAAACAAAAATTCAAGATGGGATTATGCTGTTTAAATATCATGGATACCTCTACTGCAATCCTCAAATATTTATAAAATAGGAACTGAATTAAGTCAATATCTTCAATAACAAGTGCTCAGAGATAAAATTTTACCTGCATTGGAACAGGATCTTTAAGGTAATATCCTTCAACAATCTGTTCTTTTCTATAATGTTCAATGATCTCAGCAATACTGTTCAAACAAAAAAAAAGATTTAAAATGTTAAATCAGTTAGTTTTTCCTCTGTATGAGAATTTGCTTTTCCATGCAATCACACTACATTTCCTCAGAAATTTATAATAAAACTCGTGTTAAACATCATAATCTTGAGAGCGATGACAATTTACTAATACGTTGAAGTCAAGAAAATTCACAGAACTGTACTCATGATGTATTAATTCTAAACTACACAGAAAATTTTCAGGCAGTTGTTCAAAATTACTGTATTGGGATGGAGTTAGTTAACTTTCCTCATAGCAGCCCTCATAGTGCTGTGCCCTGTATTTGTAGCTAGAATGTGTTGATAACAAACCAGTCTTGGCTACTGCTGAGTAGTGCTCACACGGCATCAAGGCTGTCTCTCCAACCCCACTCCTCAAAGGCCAGCAAGCTGGGGGTGGGCAAGAGGTTGGGAAGGGACATAGCCAGGACAGCTGACCCAAACTGACCAAAGGGATATTCCATACCATATGATGTCTGCTCAGCAATAAAAGCTAAGAGAAATGAGGAGACGGGGCATTCGTTATTAAAGCGTTTGTCTTCCAAAGCAACTGCTATGCTCACTGAGGCCCTACTTCCCAGGAAGTGGCTGGACATCACCTGCTGATGGGAAGTAGAGAATAAATCTTCTTGTTTTCCTTTGCTTCCACATGCAGCCTCTGCTTTTCTTTATTAAGCTGCCTTTTTCTTGACCCATGAGTTTTTAATCTTATTTTCTCCCCCTGTCCCACTGAGGAGGGGGAGTGAGAGAGGGACTTGGTGGGCACCTGGCAGCCAGCCAAGGTCAACCCACCACAATGCCCAATGAGTACACTTTCTGTTCTACATTCAAGCAACACGTGCATTTCCCAGCTCTCTAATAGCAAAACTGCTATTTTATTGTTAATAATTTTCAAAGCCCTAGAGTAACTAGGGAAGGGGAATGGGAGATACTTAAAATTGTGTAAAGCAATTTCTTTGAAAGAAGACAGGAGTAGGAAATAAAAAAGTTTTTCAACATGGATTATGCAGGCTATACTTCAAAATCACTGAGCTATCATGTTAAATTAACTACCCAGTCAGTAACACTCCTCTACAGGGAAGCTTGCATTCCAATTACCAGAATCAGGTTTAAATTGTATTTTGAAGGATCGGGAGAGAAGTAGTGACAGATGCAAGTTAAAATACAACGTATCTTTGAGTTGCTCTTATTTTTGCAGTTATTGAAAGTTACAATGTAATAAAGAGAAGTAACATTAACATCAATACAGTTGAATTATTCACATACAAAATAATAACCTGAAAATAAAGAGCCAAGTAATTAAGTGGAGAACAAAAACATACTTTGTGTGATTTCTCACTTCATATATATTGTTAGCTGTGTGTGCAAATGTAATCAATAAGGCACATGTGCTAGATCTTTGGCCTATTACAATTGGATAAAATTTTGTCCAAAGGAAAGATGCTATAAAAATGATCATAAAAGCATGCAAATAAACCAATAGAAAGATGTTTGCTTTTTCTCTATCTCATTCTTCTAAAGCTATGAACTACTTATGCTTGTTAAGTAAGTCAATGAATCTTCTCAGAAACATTTTTATTTATCAGGTTAAGTGACTTGAATCAGCATTACTAAAAATCAAATAATTTTAAATTTTTATTGATATGCAATATGCATATGCCATTTTCTCCATAGAAATTTAAGCTTTACCATACTACATAAAATAATAATAGAATCATAGACTGGTTTGGGTTGGAAAGGACCTTAAGATCATCTAGTTCCAACCCCCCTGCCATAGGTAGGGATGCCTCACACTAGACCATGTCACCCAAGACTCTGTCCACCCTGGCCTTAAACACTGCCAGGGATGGAGCATTCACCACTTCCTTGGGCAACCTGTTCCGGTGCCTCACAGTAAAGAACTTCTTCCTTATATCTAACCTGATAATCACTCATTGTATTTTGCATCTTGAACAGCTATTACCAACATCTTGTTATGAGGGGAAACTGTGATAAAGCAGCTTTATATATTTTTTTCCTTATTCATCAAATTGAGAATACTTTGACTGTCAATGTCTCCTCTCCTTCCTTGGTTAATAAAACAGTAGTCATCCCTCAACATGAGGCAATTTCCTGATTTCTTCCAATGTCATAAAATAAGCTGAAGAATAAATTGAGTTGTATTTGAAAACTCAGACTAGAACCTTATGCCTCAATGGACTGATTATGATGTTTTTTTTCTTTATCCCTCTTCTCCTCCATACGAACTCAATTCAGATGACCACTGTATATTGTCTTACCACTAAAGCAGCCCAAATGACTGAACAAGCCAAAAATTGCAAACAGAAAGATAATCACATATCTTGAAATACACTTGAGAATAAATATGCAAGTGATCCAAGTTGTCTAACATGTAAAATGTAAAACGTAATCAGTGACCACAAAAAGAATCTAAGTGACAGGAAAATAGAGTTTATAACTCGTTTCAGCATCTGACAGCAACAAAATCCTACTTACACAAAATACATCAAGGAAGATATAAATAAGTGTGAATTTTAAAACTGAATGGTTAAACTTGGTTCGATATAGAGAAATAAAGATGAATCTCAATACTACATTACAGTTACTTTAGTAATTGTAAAATGTTTAGCATAGGGCTTATTAGGCTGCCTAGATCCTAGCTACATGGATAATTTTAAAAGTATCTCATCATTACGAGTGGTATTATTCTTTTAATAATTAATGGGTGAATTAAAAGTTATTTAGACTGCTGACATTCCAAATAGTGAAGAATCCAGAAAGCAGAACACTATTCTATACATCATTAGATATTATTAAAAAAAAAAAAAAGAATTAACATGTTAAGCCCCTATTGCTCAGCCTATCATAAAATCATAGAATAGTTAGGGTTGGAAAGGACCTTAAGATCATCTAGTTCCAACCCCCCTGCCATGGGCAGGGACGCCTCACACTAGACCATGTCACCCGAGTCTCTGTCCAACCTGGCCTTGAACATTGCCAGGGATGGAGCATTTACCACTTCCTTGGGCAACCTGTTCCAGTGCCTCACCACCCTCACAGTAAAGAATTTCTTCCTTATATCTAATCTAAACTTCCCCTGTTTAAGTTTGAACCTGTTACCCCTTGTCCTATCACTACAGTCCCTGATGAAGAGTCCCTCTCCAGCATCCTTGTAGGCCCCCTTCAGATATTGGAAGGCTTCTATGAGGTCTCCACACAGCCTTCTCTTCTCCAGGCTGAACAGCCCCAACTTTCTCAGCCTGTCTTCATATGGGATGTGCTCCAGCCCCCCTGTTGTCCTCATGGCCCTCCTCTGGACTTGCTCCAATAGCTCCATGTCCCTCTTATGCTGAGGACACCAGAACTGCACACAGTACTCTAAGTGGGGTCTCATGAGAGCAGAGTAGAGGGGCAGGATCACCTCCTTCGACCTGCTGATCATGCTGCTTCTGATGCAGCCCAGGATATGGTTGGCTTTCTGGGCTGCGAGTGCACACTGACGGCTCATGTTAAGCTTGTCAATCAATACTCCACATCTTTCTCCTCAGGGCTGCTCTCGATCCAGTCTCCACACAGCCTGTGTTTGTGCTTTGGATTGCCACGACCCAGGTGCAGGACACCTTGCACTTGGCCTTGTTGAATGCATGAGGTTTGCACTGGCCCACCTCCCAAGCATGTCAAGGTCCCTCTGGATGGCATCCCTCCCCTCCAGTGTGTTGACTGCACCACACAGCTTGGTGTCATAGGCAAACTTGCCGAGGGTGCACTCAATCCCACTGTCCATGTCGCCAGAAAAGATGTTGAACAAGATTGGTCCCAATATCGACCCCTGAGGAATGCCACTCGTCTCAGATCTCCACGTGGACATTGAGCCGTTGACTGCAACTCTTTAAGTGCAGCCATTCAGACAATTCCTTATCCACTGAGTGGTCCATCCTTCAAATCCATGCTTCTCCAGTTTAGAGATAAGTATGTCATGTCAGACACTGTCAAAAGCCTTGCACAAGTCCAGGTACATAACATTGGTCACCAGTCCCTTATCCACCAGTGCTACAGCCCTATCATAGAAGACTACCAAATTTGTCAGGCATGACTTCCATTAGTGATGCCACATTGGCTGTCACTACCCCCATACCATCCATGTGTCTTAGCATAGTTTCCAGGAGGATCTGCTCCATGACCTTGCCAGGCACTGAGGTGAGACTGACCAGTCTGTAGTTCCCTGGGTCTGCCTTATTTCCCTTTTTAAAATTGGGGGCTATATTTCTCTTTTTCAGTCAGCAGGAAATTCACCAGACTGCCACAACTTCTCAAATATGATGGATAATGTCTTGGCAAATTCCCTCAGGACCCGTGGATGCATCTTGTCAAGTCCCATGGACTTGTGCACCTTCAGGTTCCTTAGATGTTCTTGAACCTGATCTCCTACAGCAGACAGTTTTTCATTCCCCCCATCCCTGCTATTGCCTTCTGTGACTTGGGCAGTGTGGCTGGAGGTCTTGCCAGTGAAGACCGAGGCAAAAAAGTCATTGAGTACCTCAGCCTTCTCCATGTCCCAGGAGACCAGGTCTCTCATTTCCTTCCAGAGGGGGCCCACATTTTCCCTCGTCTCCCTGGGCAATGACTCTGGCCAGATTTAATTCTGTCAGGGCTTTAGCTTTCCTAACCTGATCCATGGCTGCTCTGACTATTTCTCTAGATTCCTCCCAGGCTACCTGTCTTTGCTTTCACCCTCTGTAGTCCTCCTTTTTGTGCTGGAGTTTGTTCAGGAGCTCCTTGTTCATCCATGTAGGCCTCTTGGCATTGTTGCCTGACTTCCTCTTTCTTGGGATGCATTGCTCCTGAGCTTGTAGGAGTGGATCCTTGAATATTAACCAGCTTTCTTGGTCCGCTTTCCTGAAGTCCAGGGTAGCGAGCTTGCTGCACACCATCCTTGCCGCCCTAAGGATCTCAAACTCCACCATTTTGTGGTCACTACAGCCAAGGCTGCCCTCAAGCTTCACATTCCCCACCAGCCCCTCCTTTTTTGAGAGAACAAGGTCCAACATAGCCCCACTCCTAGTTGGTTCCTGTATTGCTTAAAGAAGAAGGTTATCGTCAACGCATTCCACGAACCTCCTGAATTGCTTGTGCTCTGTTGTGTTGTCCCTCCATCAGATATCAGGGTGGTTGAAGTCCCCCATGAGGACCAGGACTTGTGAATGCAAGGCTGCACCTATCCTTCTACAGAGAGTGGGGTTCTGCTACAGGCCACATGATCAGGGGGATTCTGTGGATGAAGCTCTCTATAGACAGATAGAAGCAGCCTCACGCTTGCAGGCCCTTTTCCTCATGGGGGACTTCAACCACCCCGATATATGTTCGAGGGATGGTACGGCCTGGCACAAGCCATCCAGGAGGTTCCTCGATTGTGTGGAAGACAACTTCCTCACACAAGTGATAAAGAAGCCAAAAAGGAGAGGTGCCATGCTCGACCTTGTGCTCACCAACAGGGAGGGGCTGGTGGGGAATGCGACACTCCAAGGCAGCCTTGGCTGCAGTGATCATAAGATGGTGGAGTTTGAGATCCTTAGGACAGTGAGAAGGGCACACAGCAAGCTCACTGCCCTGGACTTCAAGAGAGCAGACTTTGGCCTCTTCAGGAACCTGCTCAGTAAGGTTCCATGGGATAAAGCCCTAGAGGGCAGGGGGGGCCAAGACTGCTGGCTGATATTCAAGGATCAACTCCTCCAAGTCAGGAGTGTTGCATCCCAACAAGAAAGAAATGGGGCAGGAAGGCCAGGAGACCTCCATGGATGGATAACATGCTGCTGAGAAAACTCAGCAGGTAGAAAGAAGCTTATAGAAGGTGGAAGCAAGGACAGGCAGCCTGGGAAGAATACAGGAACACTGTCTGGGAAGCTAGGGATCAGGTCAGGAAAGCTAAGGCCCAGACAGAATTGAGTCTGGCCAGGGATGTCAAGGGTAACAGGAAGGGCTTCTATAGGTATGTCGCAAACAAAAGACAGACGAGGGATAATGTGGGCCCTCTCCGGAAGCTATTGGGAGAACTGGCTACCCTGGATTTGAACAAGGCTGAGGTTCTCAATGACTTCTTTGCCTCCGTCTTCACCAGCAAGTGAAGATGCAGATGCAGGGACTGTGAGAATGAAGACCTTAGGCCCACTGTAGGAGAGGATCAGGTTTGAGATCATCTTAGGAACCTGAATGTGCACAAGTCCATGGGACCTGATGAAATCCATAAACGGGTCCTGAAGGAGCTGGCGAAGGAAGTTGCTAAGCCACTGTCCATTCTATTTGAAAAATCATGGCAGTCAGGTGAGGTTCCCGACGACTGGAAAAAGGGAAATATGATCCCCATTTTCAAGAAGGGGAAAACGGAAGACCCAGGGAACTACAGACCAGTCAGTGTCACCTCTGTGCCTGGCAAGATCATGGAGCAGATTCTCCTGGGAAGCACGCTAAGGCACATGAAAACCAACGAGGTGGTTGGTGACAGCCAACATGGCTTCACTAAGGGGAAATCCTGCCTGACCAATTTGGTGGCCTTCTATGATGGGGCTACAGAACTGATGGATAGGGGCAGAGCAGTTGACGCCATCTACCTGGACTTGTGCAAAGCATTCAACACTGTCCTGACATCCTTGTCTAAACTGGAGAGATATAAATTTGATGGATGGACCACCTGGTGGCTCAATTTCCAAATGGGGATGAGTAATGAGTGGTGTCCCTCAGGGCTTGGTGTTGGGATCAATCTTGTTCAACATCTTTTCTGGCAACATGGACAATGGGATTGAGTGTGCCCTCAGCAAGTTTGCCGAAGACACTAAGCTATGTGGTTCGGTTGATACGCTGGAGGGAAGGGATGCCATCCAGAGGGACCTTGACATGCTTGAGATGGGGGCCAATGAAGTTCAACAATGTGAAGTGCAAGGTCCTACACCTGGGTCAGGGCAATCCCAGGCACAGCTACAGGTTGGACAGAGAAGTGATTCAGAGTAGCCCTGTGGAGAAGGACTTGGTGGTGCTGGTTGATGAAAAACTGAACATGAGCCAGCAGTGTGCGCTTGCAGCCCAGAAAGCCAACTGTATATTGGGCTGCATCAAAAGAAGTGCTTCCTTACTATTTTTCAGGCTCTTTTTTTTTTTTTTTTATTGGAAAATCTTGGTCTATGTGACTAACTGTAATCAATACACTGCAAACAAATAACAGATTTGCTTTATTTTATCCATTTTTTAATCCACTTACAATCACTAAAACAGCAAGAGAAGAATAATAAGAGAAACAACACTATTACCAAGGATGACTTTTTCTAAAGTTCCAGTCTACTACTAGTATCGCAATTAAAACAGAAACGTTCAAATCATTTAAAGAAATAGCTTATTAAAAATTAAAATTTTTTAACAGATCCATTTAAACAAGCAGCACTTCTTCAACCTCTAGTTTTTCACCTTGAAGACAAACTCTACATTTTTAGGTAAATTATAAAGAAGAAAAACAGGTGTTCTCTCTGCCCCAAGAAAAGCTCATAGATCATTTCATTATCTTGCATTAATTCATACTTCCTATGTTTTTGTTTCGGATTCAATGCCATTTGATGCTTTTCAGCCACTTCTGATTGTTCCATAAAACAATCCACTTCAGTCTTCATATATTTAAAGACTTTCCCACACGACATCCTTGTCTCTAAATTGAAGAGACATCAATTTGATAGATGGACCACTCAGTGGATAAAGAACTGGCTCGATGGCTGCACGCAAAGAGTTATGGTAAATGGCTCGATGTCCAGTTGGAAACCTGTAATGAGTGGTGTCCCTCAGGGATCGGTGTTGGGACCGGTCCTGTTCAACATCTTTGTCGGCGACATGGACAGGGGGATTGAGTGCGCCCTCAGCAAGTTTGCCGACGACACCAAGCTGTGTGGTTTGGTTGATACAACGGAGGGAAGGGATGCCATCCAGAGGGACCTTGACACGCTTGTGAGGTGGGCAGATGCCAACCTTATGAAGTTTAACCAAGCCAAGTGTAAGGTCCTACACATGGGTCAGGGCAATCCCAGGCACTGCTAAAGGTTGGGCAGAGAAGAGATTCAGAGCAGCCCTGCAGAAAAGGACTTGGGGGTGTTGGTTGACGAGAAGCTTAACATGAGCCAGCAGTGTGCGCTTGCAGCCCAGAAAGCCAACCGTATCCTGGGCTGCATCAAAAGAAGCGTGACCAGCAGGTCAAAGGAGGTGATCCTGCCCCTCTACTCTGCTCTCGTGAGACCTCACTTGGAGTACTGTGTACAGTTCTGGTGTCCTCAACATAAAAAGGACATGGAGCTGTTGGAGCGAGTCCAGAGGAGGGCCACGAGGATGATAAGAGGGCTGGAGCACTTCCCGTATGAAGACAGGCTGAGAGAGTTGGGGCTGTTCAGCCTGGAGAAGAGAAGGCTGCGTGGTGACCTCATAGCAGCCTTCCAGTATCTGAAGGGGGTCTATAAGGATGCTGGGGAGGGACTCTTCCTTAGGGACTGCAGTGGTAGGACAAGGGGTAACAGATTCAAACTTAAACAGGGGAAGTTTAGATTAGATGTAAGGAAGAAGTTCCTTACAGTGAGGGTGGTGAAGCACTGGAATGGGTTGCCCAGGGAGGTTGTGGATGCACCATCCCTGGCAGTGTTCAAGGCCAGGTTGGACAGAGCCTTGGACCACATGGTTTAGTACAGGGTGTCCCTGCCCATGGCAGGGGGGTTGGAACTAGATGATCTTAAGGTCCTTCCAACCCTTACGATTCTATGATTCTATTCTATTCTAATTTTAAAAGCACTATTAGAGGGGCCCTGCCTCCAGCCAGGTGGAGGAGAGGGATAATCGGGTTTACTGGACTGTGTGGATCAGATGGCCTGGCACATCAGTCCCACAGAAGTATAAGGCTCTAGTAGATACCGGTGCACAGTGTACTCTGATGCCATCAAGGTATCAAGGGGTGAAACCCATTTCTATTTCTGGAGTGACAGGAGGATCCCAAGAGTTAACTGTACTGGAAGCTGAAATCAGCCTGACTGGGAGGAAGTGGCAAAAGCACCCCATTGTGACTGGTCCAGGGGCTCAATGCATCCTTGGCATAGACTATCTCAGGAGAGGGTACTTCAAAGACCCAAAAGGGTATAGATGGGCATTTGGTATCGCTGCCTTGGAGATAGAGGAAATTAAGCAGCTGTCCACCTTGCCCGGTCTCTCAGAGGATCCTTCTGTTGTGGGGTTGCTGAAGGTCAAAGAACAACAAGTGCCAATTGCAACCACAACAGTGCACCAGCGGCAATATCGCACCAACCGAGACTCCTTGATTCCCATCCATAAGCTGATCCGTAGACTGGAGAGCCAAGGAGTGATCAGCAGGACCCACTCACCCTTTAATAGCCCCATATGGCCAGTTCAAAAGTCTAATGGAGAGTGGAGACTAACAGTAGACTATCGTGGCCTGAACGAAGTCACACCACCACTGAGTGCTGCCAGACCAGACATGCTAGAACTTCAATATGAACTGGAGTCAAAGGCAGCCAAGTGGTATGCCACAAGTGATATTGCCAATGCGTTTTTCTCAATCCCTTTGGCAGCAGAATGCAGGCCACAGTTTGCTTTCACTTGGAGGGGCGTCCAGTACACTTGGAACCGACTGCCCCAGGGGTGGAAACGCAGCCCTACCATCTGCCATGGATTGATCCAGACTGCACTGGAACAGGGGCAAGCTCCAGAACACCTCCAATACATTGATGACATCATCGTGTGGGGTGATACAGAGGAAGAAGTTTTGAGAAAGGGAGGAAGATAATCCAAATCCTGCTGAAGGCCAGTTTTGCCATAAAACGGAATAAGGTCAAGGGACCTGCACAGGAGATTCAATTTTTGGGAATAAAATGGCAAGATGTACGTCGCCAGATCCCCACAGACGTGATCAACAAGATAACAGCAGTGTCTCCACCAACTAACAAGAAAGAAACACAAGCTTTCTTAGGTGTTGTGGGGTTCTGGAGAATGCACATCCCAAATTACAGTCTGATTGTAAGCCCTCTCTACCACGTGACCCGGAAGAAGAATGATTTCAAATGGGGCCCTGAGCAACAACAAGCCTTTGAACAAATTAAACGAGAAATAGTTCATGCAGTAGCCCTTGGACCAGTCCAGGACGGGCCAGATGTGAAAAATGTGCTCTATACCGCAGCTGGGGAGAATGGTCCTACCTGGAGCCTCTGGCAGAAAGCTCCAGGGGAGACTCGAGGTCGACCCCTCGGCTTTTGGAGTTGGGGATATAAAGGATCCGAGGCCAGCTATACTCCCACTGAGAAAGAGATACTGGCAGCCTATGAAAGGCTTCGAGCTGTTTCAGAAGTGACTGGCACTGAATCACAGCTCCTCCCGGCACCCTGGTTGCCTGTGCTGGGCTGGATGTTCAAAGGCAGGGTCTCCTCTACACATCATGCAACCGATGCTAGATGGACTAAGTGGGCCGCACTAATTACACAATGAGCTCGAATACGAAATCCCAGTTGTCCAGGAATTCTGGAAGTCATCATGGACTGGCCAGAGGGCAAAGATTTTGGGATGTCACCAGAAGAGGAGGTGACGCGTGCTGAAGAGGCCCCACCATATAATGAACTGTCAGAGAGTGAGAAGCAATATGCCTTGTTTACTGATGGGTCCTGCTGTATTGTGGGAAAGCATCGGAGATGGAAGGCAGCTGTGTGGAGTCCCCTGTGACAAGTTGCAGAAACTGCTGAAGGAGAGGGTGAATCGAGTCAGTTTGCAGAGGTGAAAGCCATCCAGCTGGCCTTGGACATTGCTGAACGAGAAAAATGGCCAGTACTTTATCTCTACACTGACTCATGGATGGTGGCAAATGCCCTGTGGGGGTGGTTGCAGCAATGGAAGCAGAGCAACTGGCAACGCAGAGGGAAACCCATCTGGGCTGCTGCATTGTGGCAAGATATCGCTGCCCGGGTGCAGAACCTGGTGGTGAAGGTACGCCACGTGGATGCTCATGTACCCAAGAGTCGGGCCACTGAGGAACACCAGAATAACCAGCAAGTGGATAAAGCTGCTAAGATTGAAGTGGCTGAGATGGACTTAGATTTGCAACATAAGAGTGAATCATTTTCAGCCCAGTGGGCCCATGACACCTCAGGCCATCAAGGCAGAGATGCAACATATAGATGGGCTCGTGATCGAGGGGTGGACTTAACAATGGACACTATTGCCCAGGTTATTCATGAATGTGAAACATGTGCTGCAATTAAGCAAGCCAAGCGGTTAAAGCCTCTCTGGTATGGAGGACGATGGCTGAAGTACAAGTATGGGGAGGCCTGGCAGATTGACTATATCACACTCCCACCGACCCGCCAGGGCAAGCGCCATGTGCTTACCATGGTGGAAGCAACCACCGCATGGCTGGAAACATACGCTGTGCCCCATGCCACTGCCCGGAACACTATCCTGGGCCTTGAGAAACAAATTTTGTGGCAACACGGCACCCCAGAGAGAATTGAGTCAGACAATGGGACTCATTTCTGGAACAACCTTATAGACTCTTGGGTCAAAGAGCATGGCATTGAGTGGGTATATCACATCCCCTACCATGCACCAGCCTCTGGGAAAATCGAACGGTACAATGGGCTGTTAAAAACTACAGTGAGAGCAATGGGTGGTGGGACTTGCAAACACTGGGATACACATTTATCAAAAGCCACCTGGTTGGTCAACATGAGGGGATCTGCCAACAGGGCTGGCCCAGCCGAATCATAACTTTTACGTACTGTAGAGGGGGATAAAGTTCCTGTGGTGCACATGATGAATTTGCTGGGGAAGACAGTCTGGGTTATTCCTGCTTCAGGTAAAGGCAAACCCACTCGAGGGGTTGCTTTCGCTCAGGGACCTGGATATACTTGGTGGGTAATGTGGGAATTTAGGAAAGTCCGATGTGTACCTCAAGGGGATTTAATTTTGGGGGAAAACAGCCAATGAACTCATTTGTATGCTGTTGCCTGCTCTATAACACTTTTATAGCCCACCAGCTAGATATCTTCAGGTCGCCAGCAACTGACCCTGACTTCCCTCCAATCATCACTCCAAGAAAGAATGAACTTTGACAAAACCAGACGAGCTCAGCAGTGACCAGAGAAGTTTGGCGGTGTCATCAGCAGGCAACAACCCAACACTACACACTGTCCTTCCTGCCCTGAAAGACTGTTACAAGAGATGGAGCCTGACATCATGGACTGGATGAATTCAGCAATTTTATAGGGATTGGTCCATGGACTAGGGAATGATATCTTTCTCTGTGTGTGGGTGTGGGTGTATATATATGTGTATATATGGGACAGGGGCGATAGTGTGTTGAGAGATGTGGGATCTGAGCATGACGTGAATGGTATGGAATAAGGGGTGGATACTGTCCTGGGTTCAGCTATAGCAGTCATTTTTCTCCTTTTTAGTAGCTGGTGCAGTGCTGTGTTTTTTAACTTTCAGCCTGGGAACAACGCTGATAACACTGATGTTTTTAGTTGTTGCTAAGTAATGTTTACTCTGACCAAGGACTTTCTCAGTCTCATGCTCTGCCAGGGAGGAGGGGAAGCTGAGAGGAAGCAGAGACAGGACACCTGACCCAAACTGGCCAAAGGGGTATTCCATACCACAGCACGTCATGCCCAGTATATAAACCGGGAGGAGTTACCCGGAAGGCCCAGATCACTGCTCGGGTCGGGCTGGGTATCGGTTGGCGGGTGGTGAGCAATTGTATCCTCTCCCCTTGTTATTTCACTAATCATTATTATCATTGGTGGTAGCAGTAGTGGTTTTGTATTATACCTTAGTTACTGGACTGCTCTTATCTCAACCCATGGGAGTTACATTCTTTTGATTCTCCTCCCCATCCCTCCGGGAGTGGGGGGAGGAAGAAGGGGGGGAGTGAGTGAGCGGCTGCATGGTTCTAAGTTACTGGCTGGGCTCAAACCACGACACACATCTAATGCTCTTTCCAGTCTCCTCCTTGATATAGATTCTGTAAGACATGCAACCTTACAAAATCGGGCTGCCATAGATTTTTTTCTCCTTGCCCATCGTCATGGGTGTGAGGACTTTGAAGGCCTATGTTGCATGAACCTTTCAGACCACTCTGAATCGGTTCACAGAAGTATACAAACTCCTAAAGAATTTACAGGAAAACTTCAGGTTGAGGATGACTGGAACCCTTTTTCAGGTTTATTTGCTGGAATAAGAGCAGGGGTAAAAAAACTGATCGTATTAAGAGCTCTTGTTTTCTTAGTGTTTATTAGCTTGTTAATTTGTATTCCTTGTTTAATGAAACTTATGCAATCTCTTATTGATCGAGCCCTCAAACAGGTATTGATAGTAGATGTACAAAACAAAAAAGGGGGAGATGTGGGAGTTAAAGGTGACAGGATCTGCATGATGGGCTTGAGCAACACTCTGAATGCAAGCTATGAGGCCCTGATACTGAACAAGCCTTGTGCTGATGGGCCAGGATGTTGAGAGACAGATAAGCCAGGATGTTGAGAGACAGATAAGCCAGGATGTTGGGAGACAGATAAGCCAGGATGTTGGGAGACAGATAAGCCAGGATGTTGGGAGACAGGAAAAGCGTGGCATGCCAGGGCATGTTGAGAAGGTACTGAATGAGGGAATAAAAGGGGCTTGATTGTAATAAAGTTTGTCTCAGTATCCTCACCGACCTGAGTCCGTGCTTTCAATACGCCACAAAGAAGTTTAGCAACTTTCAGTAAATACTAACTTGGACAGAATTTTTGCCTAAGAGTTTATTAGCAATTCCCTGAAACATTCAACTAGAAGTCTTTCAAAGCCAAGAAGCTCTCTTTCACTGAGCAGGATCTTTGGAAACATGTACCAAAATATTAAAAAAAACCCAAACCTCTAAAAGCATATTATCCTAACTTAGTGATGCTTAATCTTTTAATCTTGTTTTCCATCCAATGTCAAGGAAAGACTCTTCTCTAGGTAAATGTATTTTATATATACACACAAATGAATTCAGCAGAAGGAAATTAATTTCCTGAAGTAATAACTTATTGCAGTAAGCTTCTGGAGTGATACTATCTAATGTTACAAAGCCATTTGAGACTAATAAGACTTCTGCTAATTTGCTAATTAGTTTGACATCACCTAGGGTGTGGGCTTTTAGCCTATCATCTTCCTAATAGCCATGTAACTAGATATTGGGCAAAAGAGGATTTACTTTCATCAAAGTCTGACACTGCAGCTAGCTTGATTTTCAATAAGGATGTCTGGAGGCCAGACTGATTAATGTAGAAGGTACTCAAGCAGCCTGTGTGTGGGATATACATAAGTTAATAAGGTTCCAATTGCTTAGTCTCAAACCATCATTCATTTGAAATCATATGAAGTCCACTGAACTTCTTAGGAGACCTTCACATTTTCACAGACACACCAGCTGCTGGATCTCTACTCACTCAGAAGCCAAGCTGGAAGTGAGAGAAATTCTCGACTGGGATGATGCCTTGGTTCTAAGTGAACAAATCTGGAAAATTTCTGATTATGTGACAGGCAATGGCCTCAATTAAAAAAGAAAGGTGAGTTTTCACTACTGAGAAGTCTTGATAATCTTATTCATAGAGTTGTCACTGATTCGAGGATGGAACTGTAGTCATAGCTTCTCCCATGAAAGGGGAAACTTATCTCTTATCATTTCTTTTTGTACATATTACCATATTTTTATACCTGTGGCAAAACAAACCCATCCCAAGTTTCATCACTCTAAATGAAGTGACCTGTACTTTTGACCAAAGTATCATTCACATGTTTTAAGGTGATTAATTTAATGACGTTTTTCAACAATCAAGGTAATTTTTCCCTTTCTTGTCAATACCCATTTCTATTATTTATACTTTAAAATCCCTACTGAATGTCTCCAATAAAACGAACATTTTAATTTTCCCCTTTCATACACACAAAACTCCCTATTATAAATAGTAGCTTCCAAGAGAACAAAAAATTCTCCTAATTACATATCATAACCCAATTTATAGGGTGAAGAAAATCATTTACAGAAGGAAAAAAATACTTCAAAAGAAACAAGTTACACTTAAGCTTTTGAAGGCTTTTAGAAGGTGCTTAGTTACAACTAACTACCGGGCAAGTTAGTTAAAACTCTTAGCATATTCTTAAGAAATACTGAAATCTTATGATCATATCAGTAAGTTATCGGCAATATGTCATACAAATTCTTTACAGAAGTATAAAATACACACAACTATTAAAACTTACCTATTATAATATCTGCCTCCCATCATAAACTGATTGCTTGATGTTGGACATATTTTAAAACGCTGAATATTTTCACAGGTCCGAAAATAAAGTGAATAATCACCAGGTGTATTATCTGAAGGCCTCACAAGAAAACTGCACACCTGACCAACTGAAAAGATATCATAATACAGTGTTATTCACTGTTACTTCTGTGTCATTTATGAGCTCTTATCAAAGCTCTTTCTGTACAAATTAACAAGAATTGCACACTTAAAGGAGATTCTGATGTAAGTTCCAACAGCGATCTCCGTTCTTCACCCAAATAGGATGAAGTAGTACTAAACTGCCAAAGTTAATGCAAAATCATTTGGCTGTAGCTGACAACCTATCCCCACTTTTGCCACCTCTTTACAAGAGCATATGGGGGGGAAGGGCGTGGAGGTTTGTCAATGTTTTTAAAAAAAAAACCAAACAGAAAACCCCCACTTTTGTTCTCATATTTAAGCTATGTTATTTAAAAGTATGAGTCAGAAATCTTGTTTTCATTTTAAAAATTATTTCCTCTATGAGGAGCCTAAAAAAAGTTTATAATACATTCTCCTATAAGTACATAACAGTATTTTCTCCTCAGCATTTTGATGAAGCCCAAGATATTTTTAATTTATATTACAAAAATAAAAAATATTTAACTATTTCAATTAGAATTATGAAACTAACTGTACTTGAGAACATAAAAAAATACTCAGTGTTCAGCCATAAGGATTTTTTCCAATGTAGTAGCAACTGCAGGTCTGATGTTCATATGTTCATACAGAAAAAACAGGGTTTGCTGCAGTCTGTTATAAACACGATTGCTTTGTGTCATTCCGCTATCACTGTATTTCCATCTGAAATACAAGTACCTGTCATCAGCAAATTGTAAGCCTCTTGTTTGGAGATCTTCCCATGGAACCATCTTAAAGATAAAGAGGAAAAATTAGAAAGCAAGACTATCAATCATCTCTCTTTTTTAGTTGTTGTGACATCTAAGGCTCTGACACTTATGAACTAATATCTGGCACCTATGAATTAATCTTTATTAAAAAAATCTAGTACATATAGATTGTATAAGCAACTTTTATATTACTCAGCGATTCTGGTTTTCTACCAACAGAATGAAAAAGTAATATCTACAGCTATATAAACTACCTCATTTCAATACAAGCGTCCAACACATAGTAGATGTTCAAATCCAAGTGTGTTTAGAGATGAAAAGGCACTGTTTAAATGCTAGATAATTTGACAGGCATATTTGAAGTCAGTCTCAGATAGCAATTTATTTGAAGTGTGAAATGCAAAGCCCAAAGAGATTAATGGAAGCTAAATACTGTATGAAATAACTAAAATTGAATTTTGCTAGAAGCTAAGGAAATAAAACCTAGCTTTGTTAGACTATTGAATATGAATTGCTTTAATCTCACACTTTGCATCTTCCACAGAGTCCTGCATCAGAGCATCCCAAAAAATACAGCAATCTGTCCAGCCTCAACCTGATACCTATGATTATAGGAAACAGCTTGACATTATATGGCTATTCAGTTTACATGTGGCACATCACATGCTACATCTTAAGAGTTCATCCTGTCCTTTAAAGGAAAGCTAGAAATACAGCCTTTCATTGCAGAGTGTGCACACGAATGTTTAAGTGTGTAAAAGAAAGCCTCTTCTATGCATCAAAAAAGAGCTCTAGGTCTAACTTGCTTTTTATATTACCTTTACAGGACAGTCTCTGGCTATTTGAATATTCGCAGAAATCCCTGCCTCCCCTGAAATCCTCTGAGCAGCATGAGTAACTGGACTGAGTGTCAAAGCTCTAAGAATCTGCTATAAACTACTTTGTTTAGAAAAAAAAAAATCCTGTATTTGAAGGCATCCCTACTACTGTTATGCTGCTATGCCAAAAAAAACCCCAAACAACCCAAAACACCACAAACAAACAAAGAAAAAAGGAAAAAAACCCCAAACAAACCCAACCCACAAAAACCCAAAAAAACCGAAACACCACACCCACACAAGAAATGCCTTCTCCAATCATCAGTCCTTTGGAGACTGCAAACTGGGCAATAAATACAGGAAGCAGCAGCTGCGATTATAGCAAGCAAATGGAGGACAGATGAAGTTATCCAGCTACTAGATATTTTCTGTAACTTTCATTTGCTACTCAACTACTGAAAATAATATAACAATCAACAGTTTTCCGTAATATCAATTCATTGTTCATTGTAGATTGTATTAGGTTTCGGTTTGGTTTTTTTAATATTTAACAAGTTGGAATTCACTGCAGATTCTTCTACAGTCTCCTGGTTTTCGCTTTAAGTGTTAGCACATAAGGCTAATATAGAGAAAGTGTTACTATTACACTATAATTCCTCTAATGCATTTAGAGTTGACCAGACCCCTAAGGCAAATCATATATGTATAAAAAAACCCACAAATCAGGAAACACCACACCCTCCATTGTACATATTCTAAGTAAAGTGATCACAGAGAGACTCATCCAAGATTTTATCACTGCAAAATCCATTAACATTAGGAATAACTAATACAAGACTTCATGTCAATTACCTATGCATCTTCAACAGCTGGTATAGAAGAAAAGTCTTAAGATAAAAAAACAAGTACACACAGCTTTGGTTCACCTTCCCAATCTCATAGCTAAAGTTTACAAATAGTTATTTTATGATTTGCTTTTAATAAGAAAACAAAAATCCTTACATTTTGCCTTCATGTGGATCTTCTTCTCTTACCTAATAGGAGAATTAACATATTAAGGATATGACAACAATATGCTTGAGTTTAGAAAAGTTAACTTCATAGATTAAGACCTTCTGTAGAAATAAACAGCATTAATAAGTCCAAGATATTTTTGAACTAGATGGCTTATTGCACATTTCACATAAA
This sequence comes from Strigops habroptila, assembly GCF_004027225.2. Taxonomy (NCBI): domain Eukaryota; kingdom Metazoa; phylum Chordata; class Aves; order Psittaciformes; family Psittacidae; genus Strigops; species Strigops habroptila. Next base: position 36,146,877 of record NC_044301.2, on the reverse strand, counting down.
GAGTTTTTCAAATTCATTCACTAAGTGGAAATTCAGCCATAACACATTATTTCAAAAGATTGTTTCTGTCACTCTTTAAGTCCTTCTTTACATGTGATAACTTAAATCTCAACTTTCCTGAACTTCAACCACTAATATAGAAATCTATAATATATATATCTATGCTGCAAAACAAACATCATCAGGACTCCAAAGCAATGGTGAACTTCTTTACAAAAAGAATGTGGGAGGGTGGGGTGGGTGTTTTTGTCCATTAAATCATCTCTTTCCTGCAGTAATTCAATTACCTTTAGATCACCTGGTTAGCTTCCTGACTTAGCATAAGCCCTTCTAGGTATAATTAAGTCATCAATAGACTTTAACCCACACTTGGGCCTTAAAAAAAAATAAAATCAAACCAACAGACATACCATGGTGCAAAATTTCAGTCTATGCATTTATGAATGATTCATAGCAAGAATACAATTGAATGATTAGCAAGTTCTTTATCAAGACTAGTGAGTTTAGGGAACTGCCTAATAAGTTCACAGTATCATTCATTGGCACATGAACTTGCTTGGATAATGTGAATAAGTACTTTGTTTGGATACTGAATTAGAGGTTTATTAAAATATTTAAAAAGTGACAGATTTAATTGCTGCAGGAAGGTTTAGAAAAGTTCATAAAGTCAGGTAGTTAAATGCCACTAGTTTGGGTTTATTTCAATGTCAACTTATACACACAGAAAATAAAATAAATAAAAACCAAAAATCTCAGTTCTGCAACAGAATTGAATATAAAATTACTTACCACTTCTTCTATCAGATCTTCTACAATAAGACCTTGTTCATCTGTCCGTAGATTTGTAACCCACATCCAGCCATCTTCCAATTCATTATGGACAATAAACATATCTCCTTTAAGGAAACTGAAGAGAGTTTCAGTAAGATTTATGTTAGAAGTACAATCACAATACAAAGTTTAATGAACACAATGAATTCTTGAGCATAATTTCAGCAAAACATTTGAGGAAATCTGAAGATGAAAGATACATTTATTGGTATCCCAAGCACACCACGTGCATTTTTCACACAGTTTAAGTAGATATGATAGATGAACATTTATCCTTCTTCAATTTACATTTAGAATCTAATAGATACTTTAAAGTGTGCTAAGGACACATAAAACAAAAAACACTACAACAACATTAAAAGATAGTAACATTCTTCTGAGAAATCAAGAGGGATCGAATACTAAACACAAGTAAAAACAATCAGAGATTCGCTTAATAGTCTAAGAAAATAATACTTTAATCAAAACCTATATTTGTACAATAAAGCCTGTGGATATCTACTATTTAGGTCTTTGCATATGCAGATAAGTGCTAAAAAGAAGATACAGAATAGTTCATCAAAAAGACATGCAGTTAGCTACAATAAGAGCATAAATACAAAGCATTAAAACATCCAAGGTAGTTTTATTACTGGAAGGTTAGTAAAAGTTATCCTTAAGTGTAATCCCAAACTCAGGTATACTGGTTTTGGCTGGTATAGAGTTAAATTTCTTCATAGTAGCTCCTATGGTGCTATGTTTTCAAAATGGGCTAAAAATAGTGTTTTATTTATTGCTGAACAGTGCTGATACAGCATCAAGGCCTTTTCTGGTCTTCACACTGCCCTGCCAGCAAGTAGTTTAGAGATGCACAAGAAGTTGGGAGGGGACACAGCTGAGACAGCTGACCCCAACTGACCAAAGGGATATTTCAGACCATACAAAACTGTGCTCAGCAATAAAACTGGGGATGGAAGTTGCCAGGTGGTGACAGTGTTCGGAGACTGGCTGGGCATCAGTTAGTTGGTGGTGAGCAATCGTTTTCATTTGAATCATTTGTCTTTCTTGGGTTTTATTTTCCTCTCTCTTTGTTGCTTGGTGTTTGGGTTTTTTCCCTTACAATTAAAAAAAAAAAAAAATCTTTCTAAATATTAAACTTTCTTTATCTCAAGCCATGAGTTTCTTTCTCATTTTTACCTTTCCAATTCTTCCCCCATTCTAGCGGGGAGGGGGAGAGTGAGCAAGCAGCTGGGTGGTGCTTAGCTGCTGGCTGATGTTAAACCACAACAGTCCTTTCTAGCACTCAACGCAGGGCTTGAAGGGTTTGAGATGATAAGAGATTTGACCAAAGCATCTTAGAAAGAATTTATAATTATTATATCTGTTAACAGTTGCTGTTGTGAAAAATTAGTGGTTTACTGTTGCTCAAAGAATGACCATCTAAGGTATTAGCAAGAGCAGTTTTAAAATGATGTATAAAGGCACAACTTAACAGAATTCGATGGCAAAGTTTACTCTATTACTTATTAAATGGATGAAGCATACAAAGGAAAATCATGGTAAAATAGATCAAAAGATGATGGATACAGAAACCAAAGGCACAAAGGATGAGGGTGACACTCCCATTGAGTCACAAGGTTCAGACTAGATCCCCTTGCTTTCTAAACTCCTGATGGAACCCAGGTGTGGCTGGATCTAGACTTAGTCTCAGACTAGAATAATGGTATTCATCAAAAAGGCTACAAGTGTCATTTAGCACCAGTTTGCAGTTTTAAGGTGAATCACAAGATCTCTAACAACACTTGATTATTAAAGCTAATATACACACACTTCCAATCATATAATCATAGAATGGTTTGGGTTGGAAAGAACTTTAAGATGATCTATTTCCAACCCCCGGACAAGGGCAGGGACACCTCCCACTAGACCATGTCACCCAAGGCCCTATCCAATCTCGCCTTGAACACTGACAGGGATGGAGCATTTACCACTTCCTTGGGCAACCTGTTCCAGTGCCTCACCACCCTCACAGTAAAGAACTTCTTCCTTATATCTAACCTGAACTTCCCATTTAAGTTTTAACCAATGGCCCCCTGTCCTATCACTACAGTCCCTGATGAAGAGTCCCCCTCTGGCATCTTTGTAGGCCCCCTTCTCTTCTCCAGGATGAACAGCCCAAATTTTCGTAGGCTGTCTTTGTATGGTAGGTGCTCCAGCCCCCTTGTCATCCTCATGGCACTCCTTTGGACTTACTCCAATAGCTCCATGTCCTTCTTATGTTGGGGACACCAGAACTGCACACATTACTCCAAGTGGGGTCTCACGAGAGCAGAATAGAGGGGCAGGATCACCTCCTTCGACCTGCTGGTCACACTTCTCTTGATGCAGCCCAGTATACTGGGCTGCGAGCGTACACTGCTGGCTCATGTTCAGTTTCTCATCAACCAGCACCACCAAGTCCTTCTCCACAGGACTACTCTGAATCACTTCTCTGTCCAACCTGTAGCTGTGCCTGGGATTGCCCTGACCCAGGTGTAGGACCTTGCATTTCGCATCGTTGAACTTCATTGGCCCACTTCTCAAGCATATCAAGGTCCTTCTAGATGGCAACCCTTCCCTCCAGTGTATCAACTGAACCACATAGCTTAGAGTTGTCAGCAAACTTGCTGAGGGCACACTCAATCCCATGGTCCATGTTGCCAGAAAAGACATTGAACAAGATTGGTCCCAACACCAAGCCCTGAGGGACACCACTCTTCACCAGTCTCCACATGGACACTGAGCAGTGTACCGCAACACTCTGCATGTGGCCATCCAGCCAATTCTTTATTCACCAGGTGGTCCATCCATCAAATTTATATCTCTCCAGTTTAGACAAGGATGTCATGCAGGACAGCGTTGAATGCTTTGCATACAGGTAGATGATGTCAACTGCTCTGCCCCTATCCATCAGTTCTGTAGCCCCATCATAGAAGGCCACCAAATTGGTCAGGCAGGATTTCCCCTTAGTGAAGCCATGTTGGCTGTCACCAACCACCTCGTTGGTTTTCATGTGCCTTAGCGTGCTTCCCAGGAGAATCTGCTCCATGATCTTGCCAGGCACAGAGGTGACACTGACTGGTCTGTAGTTCCCTGGGTCTTCCGTTTTCCCCTTCTTGAAAATGGGGATCATATTTCCCTTTTTCCAGTCGTCGGGAACCTCACCTGACTGCCATGATTTTTCAAATAGAATGGACAGTGGCTTAGCAACTTCCTTCGCCAGCTCCTTCAGGACCCGTTTATGGATTTCATCAGGTCCCATGGACTTGTGCACATTCAGGTTCCTAAGATGATCTCAAACCTGATCCTCTCCTACAGTGGGCCTAAGGTCTTCATTCTCACAGTCCCTGCATCTGCATCTTCACTTGCTGGTGAAGACGGAGGCAAAGAAGTCATTGAGAACCTCAGCCTTGTTCAAATCCAGGGTAGCCAGTTCTCCCGATAGCTTCCGGAGAGGGCCCACATTATCCCTCATCTGTCTTTTGTTTGCGACATATCTATAGAAGCCCTTCCTGTTACCCTTGACATCCCTGGCCAGACTCAATTCTGTCTGGGCCTTAGCTTTCCTGACTGTCCTGGGTTCAGCCGTGCCATCCCTCCAACAGATATCAGGGTGGTTGAAGCCCCCCATGTGGATGAGGGCTTGCGAGCATGAGTCTCCTAAGTCATCAAATACCTAAACCAACACACAGACAGATATATATATGTACATATGTATGTATATAAATATTTATATAAAAAAGGATCCTGGTAAAAATTTCCCTCAGGTTCAGTGAAAATATTCACATCCGTTTTCTCAGCATTCCTCAACAGGCTTGATTATTAGTGAGCAGCAGTAACAGGTAAACGGTCCTCCTATTTCGTAAACTTGAGGGTTTACAGACTCTGAGAGGCATCCCACTGAGGGAGATACCTGGTTGCAGCCTGCTGAGGTCCAGGAGAGCTCAGAGGGTCTCACTCTTGCGACCACTATTTACAGGGTCATAAGATGATTGGCTTTAGTTATCAGTGAATTTCCATCCTGGCCTCAATTCTGTGTCGGTTCCACCACTTGCACAACAGTTATGTTCCAGGTTGTCATTGAATGACTGATCACCCCAACAGAGCTCCTGGTACAATTGGATAGTACCCAACGGTCCAGATCTCTGTGTGATGCTCCCCACCTTTGCCAGACAACCGTAGTTCTTGGTACAGCCAGGGAGCGCCCAGTCATCCAGCTCCTTGCACCAGTGCAAAGGCTGGGGTCTAACAGGAATTCCTGGGGAAGCAGAGAGTTCCAGGAGAGGGGGAGAGGGATGCACCACCACAGTTGCTGGTCACAATACTGATTTATCTATTCTCATCATTAGTTTCTCTGATCTGTGCTAATGCTCTCTTTTTTGCTGTACAAGACTGGGTTTGGCTTTTGCAGTTTTCTGTGCTCTGTAGTGCTTAGCGGTGCTTTGCCTGAGAGATTTATTATTAAAACACTGTCTTTGAGCTTTATCTGGTATTTGGGCTCTGTACTAATGCCATTACTGTACTTCAGGAATCATCTCATGGAGACACTTCCTCTGAGAGGTTTTTTTGTTGAGGGAATACAGAATGGCACCTTCACCACCTTCTTCCATAATGTTTTCTCCCTTGTTACAATAACTCTTCGGTGTCTTGAACATCCTTGGTAAACCAAAATGCTCCTATTGGCATTTCTTCAGAATACTGTTTTGGCTTTTTCCAAGCTTAACCAACTATTTAGGAATATCACCCAGGCCCCCGAGGCAGTCTGGTTATGGGTGTCAAGGCATGTGGGAGAACATGGGCAGGTATGTAGAAAGGTTGTCACCTCCGATGGTCCGGGACTTCACTCCCAGATCCTGATGAAGCAATAGAATGTTTCAAAAAAAAAGATGCTCTGGCTATTCCAGAGAGGCACATCTTATTGCACTGTGCTGGGGCCTGGCCTGCACCTACCAAACACTGCTCAGTACTATTCAGCACCATCAAGGAGAAAGGAAGGTCTCTGGATCTGAAAACATACCAATAGACACTGTGGCTAAACCAGAAACCCAGCCACCTCCATAATTAAAAAGAAACAATGGAAGCAGAAATCAACTCGTTTAGTAAGGGATGAAGCTTCTCCTAAGAGAAGAAAGAATCAAAAGAGGCAGCCTGTTCTTCAGCAGAGCAGTCACAAGAACAGGAGGGGGAATGGACTGAAGTCATAAAGGAGACAGAAACCACCTGATCCCTATCCTTAAGTGAACTGTGAGATACACAAAGCTGTCAACCAGGCGAGCAAATTATCAGCTGGTTGTTCCAGTGCTGGGATACCAGGGCCAACAGTCAGGAATTAGAGGGTAAGGAAGCCCGACAACTGGAATCACTTGATAGGGATTAAAGCCACTGACAAAGGGATTGGAAAAGGGGCAGGAGTCCTCAGCCTTTGGAGGCAACTCCTGTCAAGTGTGAAGGACAGGTATCCCTTCAAGGAAGGTCTTGCAAATTCCTGAAACAAATGGACCACCATTGAGAGAGGCATCCAGTATCTGAGGGAATTAGCCATGGCAGAGACGATCTATAGCAACCTGGATGACAACCGGGTATCCAAAAATCCAGATGAAATCCAGTGCATGCAGTCCATGTGGCAAAAGTTTGTATGAAATGCACCAATATCATACGCCAACACCCTGGTGATAATGAGCTGGAGGGACATGGAAGCATCAACTGTGGATGGATTGGCCAGCTAACTCTGAGAACTTGAAGAGAATCTCGCTTCCTCCCTACAGGCCTGCATCTCAGCTGTGGAAAAACTGTCCCAACAGTTGTCCCAGACACCAAATAAGGATAGGACTTCCTTACCCATACTGACCAATGTCTTGACTATTAAGAGTCAGCCTTTCTCTGTTCAAGGGAGAGGGTTACCAGTGGCACACATGACATGCCACCCTGTGGTTCTATCTGCGTGACCGAGGGGAGGAAATGAGGAAGTGGGATGGTGAACCTACCTGGAGACTAGAAGCTAGATTACAGGAACTGCAAGAAAAAACAACAACCAAAAGGCATCCATCCAGGAAAATCACTGCTCCAGTATCTGTTGGTGTTTAGTTCCTGGCTGGGGTTAAACCACAATGTCAAGGTCATATGAAAACCTTTCACTGGAGAACAGGGGGACTTCTCGATCAAGTCAGATGATGCATCAGGGATACAGGCAATAGCTATGAGGTACTGAAGCTCATCAACTACTGTGGATAGGCCGGTAACGGAGGTGAGCAGAGGCCACAGATCAATGGGCAGAACTATTGCCTGAAGCAGAGCTTAAGCCTTCCTTTTGGCAACTATAGGGTTATTTAGCAAGAGTAGCTAAGGCTATGCATAAGGAAGTGAGAGCAGAAACCGCAAAGACTTAGCAAGAGCAGCTAGAGCTATGTATAAGGAACTAATGATATGTATAAGGAACTAAAACTATGTGTAAAGAAGTAACGGTTGTGTTGAAACTTTCCACTGAAAGAAAGAACAGGACGTGAAATTACAAAAAGCAGAAGGTTTTAAGGATGGCGACAGATATGCAATATTTAGCAAGTAAACCGCGGTATTTAGCAAATAAGCATGTTAGACTTTTTGGGAGGACCAATGAAATCGTTGTATCCGGGTGTATGACGCTTAGCTAACAGAGCAATGTAACTATATAATCAGATGTATCAGCAATAAACTTTGGCAATCGCTTGATCATATTGGTCGGCTAAGCGTTGTCCGTGACTCCCGCGTCTACGAACTACTAGTTCAATTCATAAATAGATAGCAATTTTCTATGGAACATCTCTCATTTGAGAGTATATGATGGATGCATCCACTCCAAGTGAAAAGTACTTTGGTTCAGGCATCACCGACAAGTAGGCTTGACTGAAATCAGCCCTGCTGTGCAAACCTTGAAAATTGTGCTAGGCCATATCTTCTCAGGAATCAAGTAGTCTAGACCATGCCTTATCATAAGACAAAAGTAGCAGCCTAAGATGGGACCAGAAAAAACTGCCACAGCTGGACATACATCAAAAGAAGGTTTGCCTATGAGTCAATCGCTTCACACAAAATATCTGCAGCTCACACACACAGGCCCATTGAAGTCTCCTGTAAAGCAGCAAGCTGCACAGCTGTGACCTCCCGCTTGAGAAAACACGTCTCGCAAGGTTGAGAAACTCCCTTACTTAGCATCTGATATCTATAATAAAGTAAGCAACATTTTACAATAGAATGATAGAACCATTTGGGTTGGAAGGGACCTTAAAACCTCATCTAGTTCCAACCCCCCAGCATGGGCAGGGACACCTTCCACTACCTCGGGCTGCTCAAAGCCCCATCTAACCTGGCCTTGAACACTTCCAGGGATGGGGCAGCCACAACTTCCCTGGGCAAATTGTTCCAGTGACTCACCATCCCCCACAGTAAAGAATTTCTTCCTAATATCTTGTCCTGGTTTCAGCTGGGATAGAGTTAGTTTTCTTCCTAGTAGCTGGTGCAGTGCTGTGTTTTGGCTTTAGTCCGAGAATAATGCTGATAACACACCTATGGTTTAGTTGTTGCTCAGCAACACTTATCCTGATCAAGAACTTTTCAGTCTCTCATGCTCTGCTGGGGAGGAGGGGCACAAGAAGCCGGGAGGGAGCAGAGACAGGACACCTGACCCAAACAAGCCAAAGGGGTATTCCATACCACAGCATGCCATGCCCAGTATATAAACTGGGGGGAGCTACCCGGAAGGCCCAGATCGCTGCTCGGGTCGGGCTGGGTATCAGTCAGCAGGTGGTGAGTAGCTGTATTGTGCATAGAATCACAGAACCAAAGAATACTTAGGGTTGGAAAGGACCTTAAGATCATCTAGTTCAAACACCCCTGCCATGGGCAGGGATGCCTAACCCTAGAGGATGTCACCCAAGTCTCTGTCCAACCTGGCCTTGAACACTGCCAGGGATGGAGCATTCACCACTTCTTTGGGCAACCTGTTCCAGTGCCTCACCACCCTCACAGAACTACTTCCTTATATCTAGTCTAAACTTCCCCTGTTTAAGTTTGAACCCATTATCCCTTGTCCTACCACTACAGTCCCTAGTGAAGAGTCCTTCTCCAGCATCCTTGTAGGCACCCTTCAGATACTGGAAAGCTGCTATGAGGTATCCATGCAGTCTTCTCTTCTCCAGGCTGAACAGCCCCAACTTTCTCAGCCTGTCTTCATACAGGAGGTGCTCGAGCCCCCTTATCATCCTCATGGTCCTCCTGAGGACTTGCCTGTTTGTTGTCCACTGGTCACTGCTGTTTGTTGTTAAACTATTCTTATCTCAATCTGTGGGGTTTATGCTCTTTTGATTCTCCTCCCCATCCTGCCCAGGGAGGGGGGAAGGGGGGGGTGTGAGCAAGGGGCTGCCTGGTGCTAAGTTACCAGCTGGGCTTAAACCAGAACAGATGGTCATGAGAGCATCTATTCTCCACCCTGCACAGACTTCATTGAATTCATTGGCTGTCTTCATCCAAAATTAAATCCTCTTGAAGTACACACTGGACTTTTCCATCTTCTCACATTTCCCACCAAGTGCACCAAGGTCCTTAAATAAAACAATTCCATGAGTGGGTTTGCCTTTACCTGAAGCAGGAATAGCCCAGACTGTCTTCCCCAGCAAATTCCTTACGTGCACCACGGGAACTTTATCCCCCTTCTACAGTATGTGAAAGTTTTCAGTGGGTAGTCCTGGCCCGATTGACATATCGGGTGTTGACTAACCCAGTGGCTTTTGCTAAATGGGCATCCCAGTGTTTGAAAGTCCCATCACCCATTGCTCTCAGTGTTTTTAACAGCCCACTGTACCGTTCAATTTTCCCAGAGGCTGGTGCATGATAGGAGATGTGATATACCCACTCAATGCCATGCTCTTTGGCCCAAGTGTCTATAAGGTTGTTCCGGAAATGAGTCCCATTGTCTGACTCAATTCTCTCTGGGGTGCCGTGTCGCCACAAGACTTGTTTCTCAAGGCCCAGGATAGTGTTCCGGGCAGTGGCGTGGGGCACAGCGTATGTTTCCAGCCAGCCGGTGGTTGCTTCCACCATGGTAAGCACATGGCGCTTGCCTTGGTGGGTTGGTGGGAGTGTAATATAGTCAATCTGCCAGGCCTCCCCATATTTGTACTTCAGCCATCATCCTCCATACCTGAGAGACTTTAACCGCTTGGCTTGCTTAATTGCAGCACGTTTCACATTCATGAATAACCTGGGCAATAGTGTCCACTCTTAAGTCCACTCCTCTATCATGAGTCCATCTATACATTGCATCTCTACCTTGACGGCCTGATGTGTCATGGGCCCACCAGGCTAAAAATAATTCACCCTTATGTTCCCAATCTAAATCCATCTGAGCTTCACTCTTAGGAAACTGATACATCTGCTGGTTGTTCTGATGTTCCCCAGTGGCCCGACTCTTGGATACATGAGAATCTAAGTGGTGTACCTTCACCACCAGGTTCTGCACCCGAGCAGCGATATCTTGCCACAGTGCAGCAGCCCAGATGGGTTTACTTCTGCGTTGCCAGTTGCTCTGCTTCCATTGCTGCAACCACCCCCAGAGGGCATTTGCCACCATCCATGAGTCAGTATAAAGTCCTGGTCATTTTTCTCGTTCAGCAATGTCCAAGGCCAGCTGGATGGCTTTCACCTCTGCAAACTGACTCGATTCACCCTCTCCTTCAGCAGTTTCTGCAACTTGTCGTAGGGGATGCTTTCCCAAAATACAGCAAGACCCAACAGCAACCAAGACATATTGTTTCTCACTTCCTGATAGTTTATTATATAGTGGGTCCTCTTCATCATGCACCTCCTCCTCTGGTGACATTCCAAAATATTTGCCTTCTGGCCAGTACATGATGACTTATAGGATTTCTAGACGACTGGCAGTTCGTATTCGAGCTCGTTGTGTAATTAGTGCAGCCCACTTACTCCATGTAGCATCAGTTGCATGATGTGTAGAGGAGACCCTGCCTTTGAACATCCAGCCCAGCACAGGCAACCGGGGTGCCAGGAGGAACTGTGCTTCAGTGCCAATCACTTCTGAAGCAGCTCGAACCCCTTCATAGGCTGCCAGTATCTCTTTTTCAGTTGGACTATAGCCGGCCATGGATCCTCTGTATCCCTGACTCCACAATCCGAGGGGTTGACTTTGAGTCTCCCCTGGAGCTTTCTGCCAGAGGCTCCAGGTAGGACCATTCTCCCCAGATGCACTGCAGAGCATATTTTTCACATCTTGCCGGTTCGGACTCGTCTAAGTGCCACTGCATGAACGATCTCCTGTTTAATTTTTTCAAAGGCTTGTTGTTGCTCAGGGCCCCATTTGAAATCATTCTTCTTCCAGGTCATGTGATAGAGAGGGCTTACAATCAGACTTTAATTTGGGATGTGCATTCTCCAGAACCCCACAACACCTTAGAAAGCTTGTGTTTCTTTCTTATTAGTTGGTGGAGACATTGCTGTTATCTTGTTGATCACATCTGTGGGGTCTGACAATGTCCATCCTTCCATGTTATTCCCAAAAAACGACCTCCTGTGCAGGTCCCTTAACCTTACTCAGTCTTATGGCAAAACTGGCTTTCAGGAGGATTTGGATTTTATTCCCTTTCTCAAAAACTTCCTCTGCTGTATTGCCCCACTCAATAATGTCATCAATGTATTGCAGGTGCTCTGGAGCTTGCCCCTGTTCCACTGCAGTCTGGATCAGTCCATGGCAGATGGTAGGGCTGTGTTTCCACCCCTGGGGCAGTCAATTCCAGGTGCATTGGATACCTCTCCAAGTGAAAGCAAACATTGGCCTGCATTCTGCTGCCAAAGGGATTGAGAAAAACGCATTGGCAATATCACTTGTGGCATCCCACTTGGCTGCCTTTGACTCCAGTTCATATTGAAGTTCTAGCATGTCCGGTACAGCAGCACTCAATGGTGGTGTGACTTCATTCAGGCCATGATAATCTCCCCTATCCATTAGACTTTCACAACGGCCATATGGGGCTATTAAAGGGTGAGCAGGTCCTGCTGATCACTCCTTGGCTCTGCAGTCTATGGATCAGCTTATGGATGGGAATCAGGGAGCCTCGGTTGGTGCAATATTTCCCCCGGTGCACTGTTCTGGTCACGGTTGGTACATGTTGTACTTTGACCTTCAACAACCCCACAACAGAAGGATCTTCTGAGAGACCAGGCAAGGTAGACAGCTGCATAATTTCCTCCATCTCCAAGACAGCTGTACCAAAAGCCCATCGGTACCCTTTCGGGTCTTTGAAGTGCCCTCTCCTGAGATAGTATATGCCATGTCTTCTACATGATGCCAATGGTAAAACCACAGGTACCCTATGGCGTGTACCTTCTATATCTTCCCCCTCGAGCAACTGTTAATAGCTGACTGTTAATAGCCTCTGTTGCTTACTGTTAATAGCTGACACGTCGGTCTGTACAAGTGGGGAGCTGGATATATCCCGTCTCAGTTGATGGAACTCCCTGGACATTTTTTCCACAGCAGGTGTCCTGTCTCTGCTCCCTCCTGGCTTCTTGTGCCCCTCCTCACTGGCAGAGCATGAGACTCTAAAGGTCCTTGATCAGGTTAAGTGCTACTGAGCAATAGCTAAAACATCTGTGTTTTATCAGCATTATTCTCAGACTAAAGCCAAAGAGAATATTATAGTATGAGATTATAGTACATTAATTTCACCTAAACCAGAATACTTTGTCCCAAATTTGCTATGAACGTAAGTATTTTATCATGCAGATCTCAGAATCCTATCCAGGCACACATAATTTTACATTTTAGCAGTATATTTAAAGATAAAGAAAAGGTATAATTTCCTGCAATTCTTGTTACCATAACAGAATAATTAAATGGTTTTTCTCCTAAGTTGGTAGGTGCAATTAGGCATTTACTGGACTTGATGGATCCTAGTATGCATAAGAATAGAAAGAAGCCCTATTTGCAATACACAATTAGGGAGTTCCCTCCTGTCTTACCACCTACTTGTATGCTTAGAAGGTCTTCTCAAAGATGTATATCCTCACAGTGTTTTTTAAAGAGGTCAGAATAGACTGGACATGCAACCTTGGGATAAATTTCCACCCCAATGAGGATATAAAGCTGTCATATTCCTTTCTCTATAATCATAGAATCATAGAATCATAGAATCATAGAATCGTAAGGGTTGGAAAGGACCTTAAGATCATCTAGTTCCAACCCCCCTGCCATGGGCAGGGACACCTTGCCCTAAACCACGTGGCTCAAGGCTCTGTCCAACCTGGCCTTGAACACCGCCAGGGATGGAGCATCCACAACCTCCCTGGGCAACCCATTCCAGTGCTTCACCACCCTCACTGTAAAGAACTTCTTCCTTATATCTAGTCTAAACTTCCCCTGTTTAAGTTTGAACCCATTACCCCTTGTCCTACCACTACAGTCCCTAAGGAAGAGTCCCTCCCCAGCATCCTTGTAGACCCCCTTCAGATACTGGAAGGCTGCTATGAGGTCACCACGCAGCCTTCTCTTCTCCAGGCTGAACAGCCCCAACTCTCTCAGCCTGTCTTCATATGGGAGGTGCTCCAGCCCTCTTATCATCCTCGTGGCCCTCCTCTGGACTCGCTCCACGATCTTAGGCTAATAGTCCTATCGAGAACCCAATTCCCAATTCATCATTCTATCAACTTTTGTAACCAAGACAGTCTCATTAGAAAACACTAAAAACCTCTTGCAAATCTTTTTTTTTTTTAAATGTTGAAAAAACCTGACATCTCAAGAAAACAATATTAATTCCAAGCCACTATCTTATGTTCTTCTATTAGATATAGGACTGTTGGTTTTGCAACCTTTCCACATAACATATATCATGAAAATGCAAGAGAAGTGGGGAGTAAAGACCATCCCATAGATTTTCTTGATAGATCAGTGTTAGAAAGGAAATGAGTAGCCATTCACAGAAAATAAAAAAAAGTATGAGTGTATTGATTTTATGTAGCAAGGTCTTGGTAGCGGGAGGGGGGACGACGGGACAGGGTTGGCTGAGCCAATCAGTGACTGTGGTAGCACATCTGTGATAACATATTTAAGAAGGGGAAAAAAAACCTGTGGGGCAACAGCAACCAAAAAAGAGACGAGTTAGAATATGCAAGAGAAATAGCTCTGCAGACACCAAGTTCAGCGAAGGAGGGGAAGTGCTCCAGGCGCTGGAACACAGGTACCCCTGCAGCCCGTGGTGAAGACCATGGAGATGCAGGCTGTCCCCTTGAAACCCATGGAGGTTAACAGTGAAGCAGATATCCACCCGAAGCCTGTGGAGGACCCCACGACAGAGCAGGTGGATATGCCTGAAGGAGGCTGTGACCACATGGAGAGCTTGCACTGAAAAAGGTTTTCTGACAGGACTTGTGACCCTGTGGGGGACCAACTGGAGCAGTCTGGTACTGAAGGACCATACCCTGTGGAAAGGATCCATGCTGGAGCAAGTTCATGGAGGACTGTCTCCTGTGCGTGGGACCCCACAGTGGAGCAAGAGGAAGAAGCAGCAGAGACAATGTGCGATGAACTGACTGCAACCCCCATTCCCCATCCCCCTGCGCTGCTGGGAGAAGGCGGGGGGCAGTGCCTAGAGAATTTGAGAGAAGAATGGAAGGATGGGGAGAAGGTGTTTTTAGATTTGTTCTTATTCCTCATTATCCTACTCTAGTGTTAAGTGGCAATAAATTAAATTAATTTCCCCAAGCCAAGTCTGTTTTGCCCATGACTCTGGTGAATGATCTCCCTGTCCTTATCTCGACCCATGAGCCTTTCATCATAGTTTCTCCCCTCTGTCCAGCTGAGGAGGGGGAGTGATAGAGCATCCAGAGAGGCAATTCAATAACTTTTTTAAATATTAAGAATACACACTTAAAAGTATCATTTGTTCAATACAGAGTCTTTCCAAAAGGGGAAAGACAAAAGGAAAGGGAATCATACTTGCTCCATTTCAGGGACAGAGGTTTTAAGCGCAAGCAACAAAATGAGTGCTAGAACATTAAAGGCAAGGTTGTTTTTTTTTCCTTATTTCAAGGAAGACGCTAAAAATACTATTCTTAATTTTATCAGAGTAAATTCTCACATTCTCTTTCTAGTGGTCAAGATAGGTTTGGCTTGAACTATTTATCTGTTACTAGCTACTTCTGCAGGCAAATCCAGAGCCAATTTATTTCAAACCCTCACGAGATTTTCATATAGAATTCTTTCATGCACAAACTTACATTTTTCTCAAAGTGGGAAAGCCTTTGAAATTAGTAATGTTCTACTTCTAGACTAAGTTTCATAGTTCTAGCAATTAAACATAACTCTTCTTACAATTAATACAAACAGTATACCCAAAATAAAAGTGTTATTGCTATATCGGGGGGGGGGGATCACAAGGAGAGATGACAAGACATGAGACAAAAAAGTAAAAAAAAAAAAAAAAGATGAAGAGGCAACTGAAAAGTATTTGCATAGTGAACATATACTGAAATCATTAGTATTCATAAATACTCCAAGAATTTCACAACTGCTTCTATCCATTATTAAAACATACCTTATTTCATCAGTTTCTGGCACTTTGGTGTAAGGTAGAATTGCTCGAACTCTTCTTCTATCCTCCACAGGCTACAATTTTAGAGAAGAGTGCATAGATATTAATTTTACCTTTCATTCTAGTGTAGACATCCTCCCCAGGCTACAATTTTAGAGAAGAGTGCATAGATATTAATTTTACCTTTCATTCTAGTGTAGACTTCCTCCCCCCAACATTATGCTATTCTGAGGCATATATAGTCATTGTATCCCTTTGCTATTTTTAAGTTTTCAAAGGGTCAAAAAAAGTAAGAGCTGGAAATGCTTAATTCCTGAAGTTATCTACAAAAGCTCTCATTTTGTTTCTAGCCTTCTAACATTATCTGTTACATTATCTCCAAAAATCAAATTGCCAATAATGTCATTCCCATGAAAGAGTACTTTAGAACTTTCTTCCGCTAAGTGGAAATTTACGAAAGTTTAGCATTCAGAAATGTTTTTATTGGGGGGTGGGTGGTGGTGGTAGTTTGTTTGGGTTTGGGGTTTTTTTTGTTGGGTTTTTGTTGGGATTTTTTGTTAGTTTGCTTTAATTACTGATACTGTCTCAAGGATGGTCAATTGAAAGAAGCCCAGCTTTCAGTAGCTTTGGTTATTTCCAGGATGCGTATTTTGAAATCTTTGCTACAAAATAGTAATATTATTTTTAAATATTTTATTAAGTCAGTATAAAACCCTAGGGCTAACTACATTACAATGGTGATCTTTACTAGCCAAGAACCACACATTTTCTGGTTTATCTCAGTTTACATACAATGGCATTACTATATTTGGAGACAACTGCAGTACCTGGTATCTAACTTTCTCATTACAGATTTTCATTAAAAAAAACCAAACCCAACATTTTTTTAACATTACTTTCTATCAGCAACAACATGCTTATATATTCCTTATATTTCACCATACATTGAGACATCTCTAGAATTAGTGGAAGATGTCTACAATGCTTTTTTCATAGAAAATTATGAAAATCGAATGCAAGATTAATGATGTTAATATTTAAGTAAATTACATTTAAAAATTTTACTACTTGCCTCCGGAGGTGCTACTGGAAAGAATAGTTTTTCCCCCTTCAGCAAACAAGACACATGACTGTAATAACCAATTAAGTCTGAGAGTGAAGCAAAGCGACGTCCACCAATGTAATAGTCTCCACACATGGCAATAATCCTATTAATAAAGAAAAGGAAGCTTGATGGAAGAAAATCTTTTGCTATAAACCATTTGTGTGGGGTTTTTTTTGGCTTGTGATTTTTTTTTTAATATTTTAAAAGGAAGTTTGGATAATGTTGAGTTTTTAAAGCAGGCTATGTTCAACAAAATACAATATTACAAACTCACTCATATACACACACCCTCTCCCCTTAACTAATGAATAAATATTTGAAGACTGCAAAGAGATATAGTTTTACAAAAAAGTAAGCAGATTTGCTAGAATTAGATGAAATTAAACACAAAAATGTAATTACCAGCATCCTGGACAAATTACATACTACATTAATACTTCTATCATGCAGCACACAGCTTATATGATAGGCCTGCATAACCTTGGCAAAGTATCAATACATTTTGATAATAAATAACTGCATTTAATTATACAGTGCAGAATACTGAAATACCTTCAAAAATTACTTTTCTACAGTTAGTCTAGTATCCATGCTAAAAATAAGAAAGAACTTTGTAAAAATAACGTACTCAATTTTAAAGCCTGCTAATAAATAGGGAAAATGCTTAAAAAAATTTCAATAGTTCAACACAAAATAAAATTCTTAGAAAACTGCTTATCTTACTAACTTATGTAGTTGGGGGCGTGTTGCATGTTTGTTTTGGGGTTGGGCTTTTTTGCAGGGTGGTGGTGCATATTTTAGTCCTCAGATTTGTGAACGCACTTTGTCATACAAAAAAAAGAGTAAATACCATGTCTGTTCATATTGCTATGCAACACAAGTTCTAAAAATAGTTAGAAATAATTGATTTAGGTAAGAGAGTTAACAGTTTTTAAAACATCTGTATTACACAAGAGTCATTTGTACAAGGAAAAAAGGGGTTTGAACCAGACAGTCCAAAGAAACAATCAGTTATGTAAATTGAGGGCATCAAGATGACCTGAATTTTTCCAGCAATGCAGAAGTTGGAAAGCAGTCCTGAGTAATAACGCTGCTTTAAAAATGTGAAGACCTATCTGGAAAAGCAACTTGGAGAAAGGAGAAAATACTCACAGTGGGACTGAACTATTCCTTTAGTTATACATAGGAAAAAAGTGAACAAGACATTTGATCTACTTAAAGACTATAATTTTTGGTAAAAATTATGAAATTGACTGTTTTATGAAACCTGCAGAATGCTAAAACCAGTTTCCAATAAATTATGTAGTAAATTGGAAAAACGTACTTTACACCATGTACCTAAAGTGCCACATGTCTTTTAAATACCTCTAGGGATGATGACTCAACCATTTCCCTGGGCAGCCTCTTCTAATGACTGACAACCCTTTTAGCAAAGACATTTTTCCTAATATCCAATCAAAACCTCCCCTGGTGCAACTTGAGGCCATTTCCTCTTGTCCTATCACTTGCTACTTGGGAAAAGAGACTGACATCTACCTCGCTACAAATCCTTTCAGGCAGTTGTAGAGAGCAAGGTCTCCCCTCAACCGCCTTTCCTCCAGGCTAAACAACCCCAGTTCCCTCAGTCACTCCTCATAAGACTTGTTCTTTAGACCCTCCACCAGCTTCATTGCTCTTTTTTGGACATGTTCCAGCACCTCAATGTCTTTCTTGTAGTGAGTGGCTCAAAACTGAACACGGTATTTGAGGTGCAGTCTCACCCATGCCAAGTACAAATCGCTTCCCTAGTCCTGCTGGCCACACTATTTTTAATACAAGCCAGGATGCTATTGGCCTTCTTAGCTACCTGGGTACACTGTTGGCTCATATTCAGCCAGCTGTTAACCAATACTCCCAGGTCCCTTTCTGCCAGGCAGCTTTCCAGCCACTCTTCATAGAATCATAGAATGATTTGGGTTGAAAAAGACGTTAAAGATCATCTAGTTCCAACCCCCATGCCATAGGCAGGGACACCTTCCACTACACCAGGTTGCTCAAAGCCCCGTCCAACCTGGACTTGAACACTTCCAGAGATAGGCCAGCCACAACTTCTCTGGGCAACCTGTTCCAGTGTCATACCACCCTCATAGTGAAGAATTTTTTCCCAGTATCTAATCTACATCTACCCTCTTTCAGCTTAAAGCCATTCCCCTTTGTACTATCACCACATGCCCTTGTAAAAAGTCTGTCGTGGTTTAAGCCCAGCTGGTAACTAGGAACCACGCAGTTGCTCTCTCACTCCCCCCCTTCCTCCTTCCCCTGCTCCCGGAGGGATGGGGAAGAGAATCGGAAGAATGTAACTCCCATGGGTTGAGATAAGAGCAGTCCCGTAACTAAGGTATAATACAAAACTACTACTACTACCACTAATAATAATAATGATAAGGGAAATAACAAGGGGAGAGGAAACAATTGCTCACCACCCGCTGACCGATACCCAGCCCAACCTGAGCAGTGATCTCGGCCTTCCAGGTAACTCCCCCTGGTTTATATATACTGGGCATGACATGCCATGGTATGGAATACCCCTTTGGCTAGTTTGGGTCAGGTGTCCTGTCTCTGCTTCCTCCCGGCTTCCCCTCCTCCCTGGCAGAGCATGAGACTGAGAAAGTCCTTGGTCGGAGTAAACATTACTTAGCAACAACTAAAAACATCAGTGTTATCAGCGTTGTTCCCAGGCTGAAAGTCAAAAACACAGCACTGCACCAGCTACTAAAAAGGAGAAAAATGACTGCTATAGCTGAACCCAGGACAGTCCCTCTCCAGATTTCTTGTATGCCCACTTGAGGTATTGGAAGGCTACTATAATGTCTCCCCAGAGCTTTCTTGTCTCTAGGCTGAACAAGCCCAACTCTCAGCCTGTCTGCATAGGAGAGGTGCTCCAGCCCTCTGATAATCTTTGTGACACTCCTCTGGACTTGCTCCAACAGGTCCACATCAAGTCCTTCCCCAAGACTGTAGCGTGGCATGGGGTTGCTGTGGCCCAAGTGCAGGACCCAGCTCTTAGCCTTGTTGAACCTCATACCATTGGCCACAGCCTGTTCAGATCCCTCTGTAGAGCCTTCCTTCCCTCCAGCAAATCAAGACTCTTGCCCAACTTGGTGTCATCTGCAAACTTACTGAGTGCACTTGATCCCCTTGTCCAGATCCACAGGGCAACTTAAATGCATATTTTCTACCAGATTCCTAATAAAATTCATGGTAAATTATTCAGAGGTTAGGTTTCTAAATGAAATTTCACATTTTATTATTAAATCAAGCTCAAATGAAACCTTTCTTCAGAACAGATGGGACTAGTTAATACAAAGACTTGTGCAATCACAGAAAATTCTGAAGGACAAGATGAAAAGATAAAGATTTTCCTTCCCAATATTCCATGTCACTCAGCAGCTCAGCAAAAACCATACTATTTCAGCCAAAAAAAATTTTGTTTTAATGGACTCATACACTATCTGTCAATCATATACTGCATGAATGTCAATCATATACTGCATGAATGTATACCCATATCCAACTTGGGGAACGGGGATCTGAAGAATTTCCACCTAAAATATTGGTATTTTAGTTAAACAGAAATATGTGCGGAAAAGTTAATAGAAAAAATATCACTTTCAGGCAACAAAAAATCAGCAAGATTGTTGAGCAATGGAAATTTCACCCATTTTTGGAAGGCAAAGAACAAGCTTTGGTGAAAGTGACAATTCTAGTCTGTGGAACCCAGTGGACATATTCCCGTATTTGGCTGAAATAACTTCAAGACTGCCATTCTTGAGGCTGAAAAATGTTTGAGTGTAGCATCTGCCCTTCTAATAACAAAAACATATACAGTCCACAGTCAACAAATGAAACCAAAAGCATGTCTGTTCTATGAAGACCAGTATCAGCAAACAAATTAGTTTCCTTTGAATAGTTCTCTCTTCACATATTTAATGGATCCAAAAAGGAAAGATTCTTGAAAATTTGAAGATAAGGAACCCTTTCTTAGAAACTAGTCTTTAATAGTTTCCCCTTTTCTGAGATGCCAGAAACAAACTTATCTTGGACATGAACCAACATTCAACACCTGATTAGTTACAATAAGTAGAAGTTATTAAAAAAATAAGACTCTTAAAAACAGCACTTGAAAAGCAAGTATTAACATAATTTAATTTTCTACTACTGCTACATGGTAACCAGTTCCCAAACAAGAATCAGTATAGCCAAGAAGCATGAATTGTTAGCTCAGACAACATGATGTAAATATGAGCATGCTATTTCTGTTTGCTTTGCAAGTAAATTTGCTTTCTGTTTATTTCTTGTTAACTAGATAGCTGACAAAGATTTTTTTCTATTGCTGAAGATTCATTTGAGATCTTATTTTGTGAAGATGAACATTACACTGCAGCACACTACTTGCTGACTAACATTCAAGCACTTCCCAGAACATCTCTCGTTTACACTAAATGAGAATAAATTAACGTATACAACTTGCCAATGGTAAAATAATCTTGGTTACAATTTTGTATAAAGGGCTATTTGTATTTAGAATGAATTCTAACACATACTGAAAGCTGATTCCAGCAAATCCTCATATTATTAAATACATAACCTCTTTGTTTCTCCTTATTTCTTTCTTATAAAGGAAGCACCCAGATTTGCTATGACTTTGACATTCAAGTATATCCTGTGAGCTGCAATAACTGAGGAACAGACTCAAAACAATCTCCTCAGACTACTAATAAGAAAGAAGCCTGCACATTATTGTAAATTTAGTCACAACAGCTTTAGAGAAGCTTCTCTATTCTGATTTTGTTGGTTTCCTCACATTTTGATTCTTTAGCCTGTAAAGGAATTTTTAAGTAGCATGGTTTAAAACAATTAAACCCTAATAAAGAGCTATACCATACATGGATAAAAAAAAAAAATATTCCATTTATAATACAACTGTTTTCTATACTGTACTAAGTTCTAAACCCACAAATAAACAGGTTAGAGTGCTTTAAAATAAAACATTTAATTCTCACCTAAAATGATTGACATTTGTTTTACTAAGGAATGAAAGCACAAATGAACCCGGTCTCCGATCACTCTCTCGAATAAGGTAACTTCCAGGTTTTCCCGCTTGCCTAAGACGTTCTTCTGCAATTGCTCTGTCGAGTTTTCCATGATACCACCTAAAAAAAAAAAAGTAACAATGGGTATCCTCAGAATTTAAGGCTTCTGTTTATTCTCACAGAATAGACTTGTGAAACTCATGAAAGTTCTCAGTTAAAACTCATGTAATTCCAAAACTTTATTTCAAATAAAGTTATCAGAATTTTAGATGTGCCACCTCTTTTAAATTACTTTTTTCCAATACACAGAATTTTTAAAGCTTCATTGGTTCAGATAACCCAAACAACTCACAGTCGAGGAAAGTAATCTGAAACACCCAAAGGGGCCAAAGACACAGGTTCTTCTTTCCTCCCCAATTTGCTCATTTTCAGTAAACAAGCAGAAGCAGAGATAATTGATATAACTCATGCTGTTGTATTTTAAGCCTACTCAGGCTTCAATTCAGGCTATAACCTGTTTCTCAAATGACAAATGGGTCACAGTATGAAAACATACACGTAAACAAAATGACAGCAGTCATCAAATCATATTTCAGCCAAAAAATGTCTTCCCAAATCCAACACACAACCTATTAAAACCAAATACAGATGCACAGCAACTCACAAACTGTAAATATGACAAAAGAACACTTGACTTTAAGAAAAAAGATACACTCATCATTCAAATATTCATTACCGTTACTTCAATTTTATTTTCTTTACAAAACTCTAAATAGACCTCTTTCTACACCAATCAAAAGGGGAGGAGCAGCGCTGGAGGGAATGACTGAAGCCAAGCTTCAACTGGGTTTGCATGGTGTCGTGGTTTGAGCCCAGCCGGTAACTCAGAACCACGCAGCCACTCGCTCACTCCCCCCCTTCCTCCTCCCCCTGCTCCCGGAGGGATGGGGAGGAGAATCGGAAGAATGTAACTCCCACGGGTTGAGATAAGAACAGTCCAGTAACTAAGGTATAATACAAAACCACTACTACCACCACGAATACTAATAATGATAAGGGAAATAACAAGGGGAGAGAATGCAATTGCTCACCACCCGCCAACCGATACCCAGCCCGACACAAGCAGCGATCTGGCCTTCCAGGTAACTCCCCCCAGTTTATATACTGGGCATGACGTGCTGTGGTATGGAATACCCCTTTGGCCACTTTGGGTCAGGTGTCCTGTCTCTGCTTCCTCCCAGCTTCCCCTCCTCCCTGGCAGAGCATGAGACTAAGTAAGTACTTGGTCAGAGTAAACATTACTTAGCAACAACTAAAAACATTGGTGTTATCAGCATTATTCCCAGGCTGAAAGTTAAAAACACAGCACTGCACCAGCTACTAAGAAGGACAAAAATGACTGCTATAGCTGAACCCAGGACACATGGCAAAGTTTTGGTAGCAAGGGGGTGTGAGAAACAGGTTTACTGGCAGGATCTGTGACCCAGTGGGGGACCCATGCTGGAGCAGTCTGTTCCTGAAGGATTGCACCCTGTGGAAGGGACCTGTGCTGGATCAGTTTGTGAAGAACAGTAGCCTGTGGGAAGGACTCATACTGCAGATGTTTGTGAAGGACTGTCTCCAGCGGGAGGGACCCTATGCTGGAGCAGGGGAAGAGTGTGAGGAGTCATCCCCTCTGAGGAGGAAGGAGAAGCAGAAACAACGCATGATGAACAGACTGCAACCCCCATTCCCTGTCTCCTTGTGCCGCTCAAGGGTAGCAGGCAGAAAATTTGGGAGTAATTCAGCCCAGGAAGAGGGGAAGGATGGGGGAAGGTGGTTTTAAGATTTGGGTTTAATTTCTCAGTAACCCACTCTGATTTGCTTGGTAATAAATTAAATGTTTTCCCCAACTCGAGTCTCTATTGCCCATGAAGCTAATTGGTGAATGTCTCCTCCCTGTCTTGACCCACAATCCTTTTGTTAGATTTTTTCTCACCTGTCCAGCTGAGGAAGGGTGTGTGCTCAAGTTAAGCATTTTTTCCCAGTCCTGTGGAAGCTTATCAGCTTTGAACAAGGGGGTCAGAAGAATCCTGCCTACACAGTATCAAGAGCTAAAAATCCTTGTTGCTTGCTTTGTTTGCGATAATTTTTGCAAGGCCTCCCATGGCCAAATGCAAATGGTGCCTGAGACCAGCTCAGTTTCCTGTTCTTACTCTCACACCTGCTTCCTAGGGAATGTAAGCGGCATTTGAGACAAGCTCAATGTCCAAGGTTTCACACCAAGTTGGACGGGACCTTGAGCAACCTGGTCTAGCGGGAGGTGTCCCCTGCCATGGCAGGGGGGTTGGAACTAAATGATCTTAAGGTCCTATGCAACCCAAACCATTCTACGATTCTACTTTCACAAATGTAAGTGGATTTCACTGTCAGAGTATTGTCTTGTAACTCGTGATAGCATGAAGGTTAATTTTCATAAAAGAGGATACAAAATTTCTGACAAAAAATACGTTCTAGGGGGAAGACTATGAAGGCCCTAATTTCCTGTATTGGTCGATGAGGTTACTTACCTTATTAAGACAAAAGGGATATTGAAGTCTTTGCAGGACCAGCATAACTGTAGTTGAGTATTTGCTCTTGTAGATACTTTAATATAAAGACATCTAAGCAGTGAAATAGATTTAAATTTATTCAGAAACTTATACCTCCATCTACCTAACTTTTTTCTTTATAACTTATCCTTTTTGTGACTGTATTTAAAAAAAAAAAAAAAAAAAAGTTGTTGGCTAATTAAAAATAATCAGAAACTTTTTTCATCTTTCAGGCATCTATTTTAATACAGTCTTTTTTTTACCCTTCTCAGTTAAGTCATTTAAATTAGCAGTGTGTTAATAGTAAGCTGTATCCTTTCAGTCCTGATGTTTTATTTTGGAAGTGTCTGTCCTTTGTAGTCATGTCATCTGCTTTTATAGAATTGAACTCTTGATTTATTACCAGAACAAAGATCTGTCACCTTACTATTATAAGCGAACACCTAATACACTTAAGTTTCTCTTCTCTTTTCCAAGTACCTCAGGAAAATGGGAATGTATTTTAATGTGATTTCTTTAATTTTCTAGCAGTGGGAGGAGCTTGTGAATATGTAACAAATTCTTTTAATTAAAATACTCAAAATCCCAAAGTATATTTGATATTTATCTTTGATCCTTGTAAGGGCCTAAGGTGGCACAGCCAAGTTATAGGTTCAGGATATGGTAGCAGGTGCCAGAGCAACAGCTTCAGGGATAAGCACAAGCTGTTGCTAAATATAGGTGTGGTAGTAAATACAGATCAGTAGTACAATTATCTGTGTTATTACAACACATCCAGTAATTCAGTGGTATGATTATCCAGGTCAAACCAACAATATATCCAATAATTTACCAATATTGGGCTAAACTTAATATCTGTGAGTGCAAAGGCTTACATAACCATGGTTATTGGGCAGGGTGGTGGGAAGCAGGGCATGGCTTCTTAGGATGAGTGACCAGCTGATGGGCTTGGGGAATTCAGAATTCCCTGATTGGGCTGTCTTATTTAATTGTTGAGTTGTGGAAGCGCTATCTGGTCATGTTAACCAATCATCACACGTCCTACCTCTGTTCCATTTCTATCCTTGGTGTGCAGGGGGCATGCAAATACTGTGTAAGGCAATGCTAGCACCACAATCCTGAGCGAGACTGACTTAATGATTGTCTGTTCAGTGTGTGCTTTTACATTTGAGTATAGAAGTAGCATGTTTATGCAGTAGCTTAATGGTAGGTGGTACCCTATCTGCAAAGCTCACTGCCAGAGATCAATGGCAGTCTGAAATGGTGTTATGGAAGTGTCTACAAAATTAATGAATGATACTTCAGTAGTAAACCAGTGCTATGTCAAATAGTTGAGTTGTTTATGTATTTGAATAAAAGTCTTAAAGTTGGCAAGACATATATTACCATTGCATTAAGATGGCAGAAGCAGTTCCAGTATGTTCCAACACAATTCATGTTTCCATATGGTGTTTCTTTAAGCAGTGATTATCAGTTTGAAATGGTTGAACTCAAAAGGTATTAACCAAATACTGTCAAAGTATTGTTTTGTTAAAACAAAAAACCTACCTACAGTAGATATATTCATAGAAGCAACTAGGTTGGAAAAAGACCTTTAAGATCACCAAGACTAACCGTTACCCCAGAACTGCCAAGACCACCACTAAACCATATCACTGAGGGCCTTCTCTGTGGAGACAATAGAGCAGCTTTGATGGGCACCTGGCATGTAGCCAGGGTCAACCCACCACACAAGCATTGCCAAGTGCTCTTAGAACCTCTTAAAAAGGGAAAAAAAACCCAACCCCCCAACTTTTATACGGTTACTGTTTTATACTATTTCAGACCATTCAACTATTCATTCTACCAGTTCATAGAATTATAGAACCATAGAATCAACTAGGTTGGAAAAAGACCTTTAAGATCATAAAGTCCAACCATCACCCCAGAACTGCCAAGACCACCACTAAACCATATCACTGAGGGCCTCATCTACACGGTTTTGGAACACTTCCAGGGATGGTGATTCCACCACTTCCCTGGGAAGTCTGTTCTAATACCTGATTAGCTTCTCTGTGAAGACATTTTTCCTAATATCCAATCTGAACCTCCCTGGCACAGCTTGAGGCCGTTACCTCTTGTCCTATCACTTATTACTTGGGAGAAGAGACCAACCCCACCTCGCCACAACCTCCTTTCAAGGAAGTTGGAGAGAGCGATAAGGTCCCCCCTGAGCCTTCTCTTCTCCGGACTAAATAACCCTAGTTCCTTCAGCCGTTCCTCATAAGACTTGTGCTCCAGACCCTTCACCAGCTTTGTTGCCCTTTTCTGGACCCGCTCCAGCACCTCAATGTCTTTCATGTAGTGAGGGGCCTAGAACTGAACACAGTATTCTAGGTGTGGCCTGACAAGGGCTGAGTACAGGGGGATGGTCACTTCCCTGGCCCTGCTGGCTATGCTATTTCTGGTATAGGCCAGGATGCTGTTGGCTGCCTGGGCACGCTGCTGGCTCATGTTCAGCTGGCTGTCAATCAGCACCCCTAGGCCCTTTTCTGCAGAGCAGCTTTCCCACCACTCTTCCCCAAGCCTGTAGCGTTGCATGGCGCTTTTGTGGGCTAAATGCAGGACCCGGCACTTTGCCTTGTTGAACCTCATACCATTCATTGCCCACAACCCATCGATCCAGCCTGTCCAGATGCCTCTGCAGAGCCTTCCTTCCCTCCAGCTGATCAACCCTCCCAGCCAACTTGGTGTCGTCCGCAAATTTACTGAGGCTGCACTCAAACCCCTCATTCAGATCATCAATGAAGATATTAAACAACACTGGCCCTAACACTGAGCCCTGAGGGACACCACTAGTGACTGGTCGCCAACTAGATGTGATGCCATTTACCACAACTCTTTGGGCTCGGCCATCCAGCCAGTTTCCAACCCAGCAAAGAATCCACCTATCCAGGCCATGAGCAGCCAGTTTCTCCAGGAGAATGCTGTGGGGGACAGTGTCAAATGCTTTACTAAAGTCCAAATAGGCAATGTTCACAGCCTTTCCCTTATCAACCAGGTAGGTCACCTTATCGTAGGTTGGTCAAGCAGGACCTGCCCTTCATGAACCCATACTGACTGGGCCTGATCCCCCATTATCCCACACGTGCTTTATGATCTCACTTAGGATTATCTGCTCCATGACCTTCCCCAGCACTGAGGTCAGGCTGAAAGGCCTGTAAGTTTCCAGGGTCATCCTTCCTGCCCTTTCTGTAGAGAGGTGTCACACTGGCCAACCTCCAATCCTCGGGGACCTGCCCACTAAACTGCTGATAAATGCTGAAGAGTGGCTTAGAAAGCTCCTCTGCCAGCTCCTTCAGCACTCTTGGGTGTAACCCCTGTGGTCCCATAGACTTGTATATGTTGCAGTGGAGCAGGAGGTTGCTAACCATTTTTTCCTGAATTATGGGGACTTTGATCAGCTCCCCATCTCTGCCATCCAACTCGGGGAACTGAGTACCCTGAGGATGGCTGGTGTAACTATTAAAGACTGAGGCAAAGGCAGCATTAAGTACCTCAGCCTTTTCCTCATCCTCAGTCACTAGGTTTCCCCTAATATCCAGCAGAGGATGGAGGTTCTCCTTGGCCCTCCTTTTATTGCTAATATATTTGAAAAAGTACTTTTTATTATCTTTTATGGCAGTGGCCAGATGTAGTTCCATCTGTGCCTTCACCTTTCTAACTTTCTCCCTACATAACCTAACAACATCCTTATACTTTTAATGAGGTGACAGTCCCTTCCACAGGTGATAGATTCTTTCTTTTCCTGAGTTCCAGCAATATCTCCCTGTTTAGCCAGGCTGGTCTCTTTCCTGCTGGTTTGATTTTCGACACATGGGGACCGCCTGCTCCTGCACCTTGAAGATTTGATTCTTAAAGAGTGTCCAGCCTTCCTGGACTCCTTTGCCCTTCAGTAATGTTTCCCACGGAATTCTGCCAACCAGCATCCTAAACAGGCCTCTGGAAGTCTAAGGTGGTGGTTTTGCTGACCTTCTTCCTGACCTCTCCAAGGATCAAAACTTTAATCATTTCGTGATTGCTTTGCCCAAGACAGCCTCCGACCATCACATCACCCACCAGTCCTTCTCTGTTTGCAAATAGGAAGTCTAGCCAGGCATCTCCCCTAGTCGGCTCACTAACCAGCCGGGTTAGGAAGTTATCTTCCACACCCTCCAAGAACCTCCCGGATTGTTTCTTCTCAGCTGTGTTGTACTTCCAGTGAACATCTGGTAGGTTGAAGTCCCCCATGAGATCATGGAACTTCTCCCAGTTGATTGAAGAACACTTCATCTGTAGCTTCATCCTGGCTAGGTGGTCTATAACAGACTCTTACCAGGATATCAGCTTGGTTGGCCTTCCCCCTGATCTTCGCCCACAGACATTCAGCCTTCTCAATAACAACACAGAGTTCAAGGCAGTCAATGCACTCCCTGACATACAATGCAAGCCCACCACCTCTTTTTCCTTGCCTATTCCTTCTGAAGAGCCTGTAGCCATCCATTGCAGCACTCCAATCATGTGAATCATTCCACCACGTTTCTATGATGGTGATTATGTCATGATTTCCCTGCTGCACGATGGCTTCCAGCTCCTTCTGTTCGTTGCCCATGCTGCAGGCATTGGCATAAATGCATTTAAGTTGCCCTGTGGATCTGGACTCCAACAGCGGCAAGCTACCCCATGTCTTATGTCTAGCGAGCCTGGTGTTATCCCCTTCCCACTGTGAACCTAGTTTAAAGCCCTATCTATAAGCCCTGCTAGCTCCTGGGCTAGAATCCTTTTCCCCCTTTGGGAAAGGCATACCCTATCTGCCGCCAGCAGGCCTGGTGCCATATAGACAGAACCATGGTCAAAAAAACCCAAAATTCTGGCGCTGACACCAGTAACGGAGCCAGGAAATGTCTTTGGTTCGGCCGTAACAGTTATTTTTCTACTTCTTGGTAGCTGATGCAGTCCTGTGTTTTCAACTTTACTCTGAGAACAATGCTGATAACACACCAGTGTTTTTAGTTGCTGCTAAGTAATGCTTACCCAAATCAAGGACTATCCAGTCTCATGTTCTGCCAGTGAGAAGGGGCAAAAGAAGCCAGCAGGAAGCAAAGACAGGACACCTGACCCAAAGTAGCCAAAGGGATATTCTATGCCACAGCACATCATGCCCAGTATATAAACTGGGGGGAGTTACCTGGAAGGCCCAGATCGCTGCTGGGGTCAGGCTGGGTATCAGTCAGCAGGTGCTGAGCAATTGCATTGTGTATCACTTGTGTTTATTGCTTTTGTTTTTTCCTTTCCCCTTTCAGTTTTATATTCTCTCCCTTTGTTATTTCCCTTATCATAATTATTATTAGTAGTAGTGGTTTTGCATTATACCTTAGTTACTGGACTGTTGTTATCTCATCCAAGGGATTTACATCCTTTAGATTCTCCTCCCCATCCCTCCGGGAACTGAGGGGGAAGAAGAGGGGGGAAGTGAGTGAGCGGCGGTGTGGTTCTGAGTTACCGGCGGGGCTTAAAGCACGACAGTTCTTTTTGGCACCCAACATGGGGCACGAGAGGGTGAGATAACGACAGATCTGACCAGAGTGTGTCTAATCATATTTGTGATAAGCATTCATTGTTTTGGGTTAATAGTCACTCGTCACAATGTTGATTTATTTGCTCTTGGAGGTGTTGCGCTTGGTCTCAGACTATCAGCATGTCATACCTTACTTGCAGCCAGTATTTGCTGTTTTAACGTTTATCGGCTTTGGGGCCTGGGCTAAGATTCTCGTTTCGCTGTACTTCATGGTAATGACTTGTAATACAATAGACTCATTGATCATGAAACTGGGCTGGTATGCATTCTCAGCGTGGTCATCACCTCTATACTCTGGGAGGCATGTAATGGGAATTTTTAACAATTACACATTTATTTATTTTTTCTTTTCTTCCCTCAGGGGATCAACCTATGAAGGAAATATTCCCCTACACCCTCTACTCCCCCACCAGGCTATTTACAGTAGAAGTAGATTCTGGAAAAGTTAAAGATCTTGAATAGACTTTCTATGCCCTTGAAAGCACCCTGCTCCTTTTGCTGGGAACCAGCATGTTGCTGCATATGCTCTCTGTGTTTTGCCTATGGCCATCCCACCCTGAGAACACTCCATCTTGTCCAATCTTGGAAGTTAAGAAGGGTCCAGCTCAGGTCTTGTCTAAGGTTAAACGACTATTTAAGAATACCACCAAGAGATCTTCCCCAAGGCTGGACAGTCATGAGTGGCAGGGTGCGTGGGATAGTATGGGCAAGCACTTAAGCCTCTTGGCCCCTCCAGTGCTTTGGAATTTCACTCCTGAACAAATGCAGAATCAGGGAAAATTAGCAGAACACTTAGACAAGGTGTGCTGTTGTCCTGGCAATACCAGAGAGGAATAAATCATGGCAACATGCTCGGGCTTGGCCTATGCCGACAGAGCCCTCTTCTGTAAGGAGGAGGAAAAAGATGTCTCTGGATCTGATGGCAAAGCAACAGACAACGCAGCTACTCCAACTCCAATCACAGCAGCTCCCCCAACCCCAGCGACAAGCATAGCAGCTACTTAAACCCCAACAACAGACACTGCAGCCACTCCAACCCCAGTGACAGACTCTGCAGATGAACCAAAGGATCAATCGATGCCAGTATCAGGTGCCCCTATAAGCAAAAGGAAAAGTAAACAAAAGGCATGAAAAACAACTTGTGCAGCGAAGGAAGATGTAGACTCAACATGCGAACTAGAGGGGGTGACGTGAACAAGAGGAATTACTACGCGAATCATAGGAAGAAGAAGAGGTAACTTCTCGATCCCTAACCTTGACTGAGCTGCGGAATATGCGAAAAGATTTCAGCTGTATTCCAGGTGGGCACAGTGTCACCTGGTTGCTCTGATGCTGGAACAGTGGGACCAAAAGTCACGAACTAGAAGGTAGGGAAGCCAAGCAGCTGGGAACACTTGCTAGGGAAGGGGGGATCGACAGAGCAATTGCAAAAGACAAACAAATCCTCAGCCTCTGGAGGCAGCTTTTGGCAGCTGTGAAGGAAAGGTATCCCTACAAAGAGGATGTTATATGTCACCCAAGCAATTGGACCACAATGGAGAAAGGCCTCCAGTACCTGAGGAAATTAGCCATTCTAGAGATGATCTATTGTAGGCCGGATGCGAGGAATATGCCTCTAGATCCAGATGAGGTTGAATGTACAAGAACCATGTGACGGAAGTTTACACGGAGTGCGCCATCATCATATGCCCACTCATTGGCATCAATGACCTGGAATGACACAGCACCACCAACAGTGGATGAGTCATCAGCTTCGCAAGTTTGAAGACAATCTCACCCCTTCCATCATTTCAGCTGTGGAAAAACTGTCCCAGTAGGTCAAAAAATTGAAAGACGATCTATCCAGCTCCCCACATGTAGTGACCGACATCTCAGCTATTAATAAAAGGTGCCCTATAGCCCGAGAGAGAAGATATAGGAGGTACACACTGCAGGCCAACCTATGGTTTTACCTGCGGGATCAAGAAGAAGACATGAGAAAGTGGGATGGAAAACCTACCTCACTTCTGGAAGTAAAGGTTGGTGAATTGAAAAGGAAAACAATTATCAGTGATGATCCACCCAAGAAAGTTGCTGCTCCAGTCTTTGGTGATCAGCTTCCCAGATGGGGTGGAAGAGCTGATTTTACTCCAACTCCTATGATAAGGAATTCTAATCTCTTTATAAAAGAAGAAATGAAAAATCTTATGATCGCTATTAGAGGGGCCTTGCATCCAGCCAGGTGGAGGAGAGGGACAATCGGGTTTACTGGACTGTGTGGATCAGATGGCCTGGCACATCAGTCCCACAGGAATATAAGGCTCTAACAGATACCGGTGCTCAGTGTACCCTGACGCCATCAAACTATCAAGGGGTCGAAATCATTTGTATTTCTGGAGTGACAGGAGAATACCAAGAGTTGACTGTACTGGAGGCTGAAATCAGCCTAACTGGGAAGGATTGGCAAATGCACCCTATTGTGACTGATCCATAGACTGGAGAGCCAAGGAGTGATCAGCAGGACCCACTCACCCCATATGCCCCATATGGCCAGTGTGAAAGTCTAATGGAGAGTGGAGACTAACAGTAGACTATCGTGGCCTCAATTAAGTCACACCACCATTGAGTGCTGATGCAGCAGACATGCTGGAACTTCAGTATGAACTGGAGTCAAAGGCAGCCAAGTGGGATGCCACAAGTGATATTGCCAATGCATTTTTCTCAATCCCTTTGGCAGCAGAGTGCAGGCCAATGTTTGCTTTCACATGGAGAGGCATCCAATGCACCTGGAATCAATTGCCCCAAGGGTGGAAACAAAGCCCTACCATCTGCCATGGACTGATCCAGACTGCACTGGAACAGGGGCAAGCTCCAGAACACCTGCAATACATTGATGACCTTATAGAGGGGGGGAATAAAGCAGAGGAAGTTTTTGAGAAAGGGAGGAAGATAATCCAAATACTGCTGAAGGCTGGTTTTGCCATGAAACAGAGTAAGGTCAAGGGACCTGCACAGGAGATTCAGTTTTTGGAATAAAATGGCAAGATGGATGTTGCCAGATCCCCACAGATGTGATCAACAAGATAACAGCAATGTCTCCACCAACTAACAAGAAACAAAGACAAGCTTTCACAGGTATTTTGGGATTCTGGAGAATGCACATCCCAAATTACAGTCTGATTGTAAGCCCTCTCTATCACATGACCCGGAAGAAGAATTATTACAAATGGGGCCCTGAGCAACAACAAGCCTTTGAACAAATTAAACAAGAGATAGTTCATGCAGTAGCCCTTGGACCAGTCCGGACCGGGCCAGATGGGAAAAATGTGCTCTACACCACAGACAGTGAGAATGGTCCTACCTGGAGCCTCTGGCAGAAAGCTCCAGGGGAGACTCAAGGTCGACCCCTTGGCTTTTAGAGTCAGGGATATAAAGGATCCGAGGCCAGCTATACTCCCACTGAAAAAGAGATACTGGCAGCCTGTAAAGGGGTTCGAGCTGCTTCAGAAGTGATTGGAACTGAAGCACAGCTCCTCCTGGCACCCCAGTTGCCTGTGCTGGGCTGGATGTTCAAAGGCAGGGTCTCTACACATCACGCAACCGACGCTACATGGAGTAAGTGGGCCGCACTAATTACACAACGAGCTCAAACATGAACTCCCAGTCATCCAGGAGTTCTAGAAGTCATCATGGACTGGCCAGAGGGCAAAGATTTTGGGATGTCACCAGAAGAGGAGGTGACGCGTGCTGAAGAGGCCCCACCATATAATGAACTGTCAGAGAGTGAAAAGCAATATGCCTTGTTTACTGATGGGTCCTGCTGTATTGTGGGAAAGCATCGGAGATGGAAGGCAGCTGTGTGGAGTCCCCTGTGACAAGTTGCAGAAACTGCTGAAGGAGAGGGTGGATTGAGTCAGTTTGCAGAGGTGAAAGCCATCCAGCTGGCCTTGGACATTGCTGAACAAGAAAAATGGCCAGTACTTTATACTGGCTCATGGATGGTGGCAAATGCCCTGTGGGGGTGGTTGCAGCAATGGAAGCAGAGCAACTGGCATCTGGGCTGCTGCATTGTGGCAAGATATCGCTGCCCGGGTGCAGAACCTGGTGGTGAAGGTACGCCACGTAGATGCTCATGTACCCAAGAGTCAGGCCACTGAGGAACACCTGAACAACCTGCAAGTGGATAAAGCTGCTAAGATTGAAATGGTTCAGATGGACTTCGATTGGCAACATAAGGGTGAATTATTTTTAGCCCTGTGGGCCCATGACACCTCAGGCCATCAAGGCAGAGATGAAACATATAGATAGGTTCGTGATCGAGGGGTGGACTTAACAATGGACACTATTGCCCAGGTTATTCACGAATGTGAAACATGTGCTGCAATTAAGGAAGCCAAGCAGTTAAAGCCTCTCTGGTATGGAGGACGATGGCTGAAGTACAAGTATGGGGAGGCCTGGCAGATTGACTATATCACACTCCCACCAACCCACCAAGGCAAGCGTCATGTGCTTACCATGGTGGAAGCAACCACCGGATGGCTGGAAACATACGCTGTGCCCCACGCCACTGCCCGAAACACTATCCTGGGCCTTGAGAAACAAGTCTTGTGGCGACACGGCACCCCAGAGAGAATCGAGTCAGACAATGGGACTCATTTCCGGAACAACCTTATAGACACTTGGGCCAAAGAGCATGGCATTGAGTGGGTATATCACATCCCCTACCATGCACCAGCCTCTGGGAAAATCGAACGGTACAATGGGCTGTTAAAAACTACACTGAGAGCAATGGGTGGTGGGACTTTCAAACACTGGGATACACATTTACCAAAAGCCACCTGGTTGGTCAACACGAGGGGATCTGCCAACAGGGCTGGCCCAGCCCAATCAGAACTTTTACATACTGTAGAGGGGGATAAAGTTCCTGTGGTGCACATAAAGAATTTGTTGGGGAAGACAGTCTGGTCTATTCCTGCTTCAGGTAAAGGCAAACCCATTTGTGGGATTGCTTTTGCTCAAGGACCTGGGTACACTGGGTGGGTAATGTGGGAAGATGGGCAAGTCCAGTGTGTACCTCAAGGGGATTTAATTTAGAGGGAAAACAGCCAATGAACTCAATTATCTGCTGTTGCCTGCAATATAACACTTCTGTAGCCCATCAGCTAGATGTCTATCTGTGCCACTCTGGACATTGGAAAGAAAATATGTGCTGTCATGATCATCAGCAGAGAATAAAAAAATGGGAAAGCTGGCAGCAGCAGCAGGAGTGTCCCAGAACTGTCCTCAGGTCACCATCGACTGACCCTGACTTCCCTCAGATCATTACCCCTAGAAAGAATGAACTTTGATGAAAGCAGACAAGCTCAGCAGTGACCAGACGAGTTCAGCAAGGTTGTCAACAGGCAACAATCCAACAGTACACACTGTCTCTCCTGCCCTGACAGACTGTTACAAGAGATGGAGCCTGACATTCAGCAAATTTTATAGGGATGGTCCATGGACTAAAGAATGATATCTGTGTCTTTGCGTCGTGTGTATAAATAGATATATATATGAGAGACAAAAAGTGCTGGTATATTGAAAAATGTGGGATCTGAGCATAACGTGAATGGTATGGAATAAGGGGTGGATACTGTCCTGGGTTCAGCTGTAACAGCCATTTTCCTCCTTCTTAGTAGCTGGTGCAGTGCTGTATTTTCAACTTTAGTCTGAGAACAATGCTGATAACTGTCATGGTTTAAGCCCAGCTGGTAACTCAGAACGACACAGCTTCTCGCTCACTCCCCCACTTCTTCTCCCCCCCCCCAGCTCCTGGAGTGATGGGGAGGAGAACCGAAAGAATGTAAATCCCACGGGTTGCGATAAGAGCAATCCAGTAACTAAGGTATAATACAAAACCTCTACTACCACCACCAATAATGGTAATGATAAGGGAAGTAACAAGGGGAGAGAATACAATTGCTCACCACCCACCAATTGATACCCAGCCCGACCCGAGCAGTGATCTGGGCCTTCTGGGTAACTCCCCCCAGTTTATATACTGGGCATGATGTGCTGTGGTATGGAATACCCCTTTGGCTAGTTTGGGTCAGGTGCCCTGTCTCTGTTTCCTCCTGGCTTCTTGTGCCCCTCCTCACTGGCAGGGCATGAGACTGACAAGTCCTTGATCAGAGTAAGCATTACTTAGCAACAACTAAAAACATCTGTGTGTTATTGTCCTGGGTTCAGCTGTAGCAGTCATTTTTCTCCTTCTTAGTAGCTGGTGCAGTGCTGTGTTTTTTTACTTTAGCCTGAGAACAATGCTGATAACACCAATGTTTTTCTATAGAACTGTCATGGTTTAAGCCCAGCTGGTACCTCAGAACCACACAGCCACTCGCTCACTACCCCCATTCTTCACAAAAGTTAAAGTTGGCTGTGAGAACTTCTATCGGAATCAAAGTTGAAGAGACTATACAGATCACATATACCAGCAGAAGCAGTACCAGTATAGATGTTTAAATTGGCAAAGCTGCAGTCTCGTTAGTGAGCGACTGGTACTTAGTTGCCGGCTGAGGTTAAACCATGACATCAGTATAGCTCTCTCCTTTGCTTCTCTTATCCTGATTAAAACAGGTTAAACCATGACATCAGTATAGCTCTCTCCTTTGCTTCTCTTATCCTGATTAAACCAGGTTAAACCATTTAAAGGGTTGTTTTGTCTGTACACTGTATAGCACTTGGGGCAATATTAGAAAGATCATGTCTGCAGTGGGTTGACCCCAGACAGCATCTAACCACCCATACAGTGGCTTGCTGAATCCACAGAAGAATAGGGTGGAGAAGAGGAAGAACAAAGGCAAAAAAAAAAAATTGTGGGTTCAGATTAAGTTTAACAAGTGAAGGAAGAATGAAGGAAGGGGGCTGAGGCAAACAAAACAACAGAAGCAATGCAAAGGCAATCACACACCCAGCCAGTCTCTGAGCAATGGCTACCTTGGAAGACACATACACACACTTTTTTTTTTTACTTGATATGGTATGGAATATCCCTTTGGCCAATTTTGGTCAGCTGTCCTGGCTGTCTCTCCTCTCAACTTCTTGTCCACCTCTAGCCTAACTTGCTGGAGGGCAGGGGGAGCAGGATGAGAAACAGAAAACCTTGACACTGTGTAAGCACTGTTCAGCAACAGCCAAAATACCAGTGTGCTATCAACACTGTTTTAGCCACAAATCCAAAAGAAAGCACCACAGGAGCTGCTATGAAGAAAGTTAACTCCAGCCCAGCCAGACCCAGGACATTCTCTTAGAAGGCTCTGTACCATTTAGAATTTTGTAGGTCAAGATCAATAACAAATTTGATGTTGTTCCGACTGCCAAACACTTAATGCATTCAGTTAGAATCAATGCTTAACATCTCTCAACTTCACACCAAATGTATTTTTTTCCTGAAGAGATGCAAAATATCGTCTTACCTACAGTGCACTATCAGTCTCACAAAATCAATTAAAGTTTGGATGGGAAAGTATCAAAGTAAAAAAAACCAACTTGCCTAGCTATTAATAAAAAGAAAGCTGCCCCTCTGGCCATGACTCTTATCAAATGTACTCATTTCAAACAGTAACTCACTACTACTAAGATTTATATCTGTCGTGGTTTAAGCCCAGCCCAGGTAACTCAGAACCACACAGCTGCTCGCTCACTCTCCCCCTTCTTCCTCCCCTCACTCCCAGAGGGATGGGGAGGAGAATCAAAAGAATGTAACTCCCATGGGTTGAGATAAGAACAGTCCAGTAACTAAGGCACAATACAAAACCACTACTACCACCACCAATAATAATAATGATAAGGGAAATAACAAAGTGAGAGAATACAATTGCTCACCACCCGCCAACCAATACTGTCGTGGTTTGAGCCCAGCCGGTAACTCAGAACCACACAGCTGCTCGCTCACTCCCCCCCCCCCGCCTTCTTCCTCCCCCCGCTCCCGGAGGGATGGGGAGGAGAATGGGAAGAATGTAACTCCCATGGGTTGAGATAAGAGCAGTCCCGCAACTAAGGTATAATACAAAACTACTACTGCTACCACCAATGATAATAACGATTAGTGAAATAACAAGGGGAGAGGATACAATTGCTCACCACCCACCGACCAATACCCAGCCCGACCCGAGCAGTGATCTGGGCCTTCCGGGTAACTCCCCCCAGTTTATATACTGGGCATGACGTGCTGTGGTATGGAATACCCCTTTGGCTAGTTTGGGTCAGGTGTCCTGTCTCTGCTTCCGCCCGGCTTCCCCTCCTCCCTGGCAAAGCATGAGACTGAGAAAGTCCTTGGTTGGAATAAACATTACTTAGCAACAACTAAAAACATCAGTGTTATCAGCGTTGTTCCCAGGCTGAAAGTTAAAAAACACAGCACTGCACCAGCTACTAAGAAGGAGAAAAATGACTGCTATAGCTGAACCCAGGACAGTATCCACCCCTTATTCCATACCATTCATGTCATGCTCAGATCCCACATCTCTCAGCACACCATCACCCCTGTCCCATATATATACACATATATATACACCCACACCCACACACAAAGAGAAAGATATCATTCCCTAGTCCATGGACCAATCCCTGTAAAATTGCTGAACTCATCCAGTCCATGATGTCAGGCTCCATCTCTTGTAATAGTCTTTCAGGGCAGGAGGGACGGTACGTAGTGTCGGGTTGTTGCCTGCTGATGATACCGCCAAACTCGTCTGGTCACTGCTGAGCTCATCTGGTTTCCTCAAAATTCATTCTTTGTTGAGGTGATGATCGGAGGGAAGTCAGGGTCAACTGCTGGCAACCTGAAGATATCTAGCTGGTGGGCTATAAAAGTGTTATAGAGCAGGCAACAGCGTACAATTGAGTTCATTGGCTGTTTTCCCCCAAAATCAAATCCCCTTGAGGTACACATCGGAAGTCCCCATCTTCCCGCATTACCCACCAAGTATATCCAGGTCCCCGAGCAAAAGCAACCCCACGAGTGGGTTTGCCTTTACCTGAAGCAGGAATAACCCAGACTGTCTTCCCCAACAAATTCTTTACGTGCACCACAGGAACTTTATCCCCCTCTACAGTACGTAAAAGTTATGATTGGGCTGGGCCAGCCCTGTTGGCAGATCCCCTACTGTTAACCAACCAGGTGGCTTTTGGTAAATGTGTATCCCAGTGTTTGAAAGTCCCACCACCCATTGCTCTCAGTGTAGTTTTTAACAGCCCATTGTACCGTTCGATTTTCCCAGAGGCTGGTGCATGGTAGGGGATGTGATATACCCACTCAATGCCATGCTCTTTGGCCCAAGTGTCTATGAGGTTGTTCCGGAAATGAGTCCCGTTGTCTGACTCAATTCTCTCTGGGGTACCGTGTCGCCACAAGACTTGTTTCTCAAGGCCCAGGATAGTGTTCCAGGCAGTGGCGTGGGACACAGCGTATGTTTCCAGCCAGCCGGTGGTTGCTTCCACCATGGTAAGCACATAGCGCTTGCCTTGACGGGTTGGTGGGAGTGTGATATAGTCAATCTGCCAGGCCTCCCCATACTTGTACTTCAGCCATCGTCCTCCATACCAGAGAGGCTTTAACTGCTTGGCTTCCTTAATTGCAGCACATGTTTCACATTCGTGAATAACCTGGGCAATAGTGTCCATCGTTAAGTCCACCCCTCGATCACGAGCCCATCTATATGTTGCATCTCTGCCTTGATGGCCTGAGGTGTCATGGGCCCACCGGGCTAAAAATAATTCACCCTTATGTTGCCAATCCAAGTCCATTTGAGCCACTTTAATCTTAGCAGCTTTATCCACTTGCTGGTTGTTCAGGTGTTCCTCAGTGGCCCGACTCTTGGGTACATGAGCATCTACGTGGCGTACCTTCACCACCAGGTTCTGCACCCGAGCAGCGATATCTTGCCACAATGCAGCAGCCCAGGTGGGTTTACTTCTGCGTTGCCAGTTGCTCTGCTTCCATTGCTGCAACCACCCCCACAGGGCATTTGCCACCATCCATGAGTCAGTGTAGAGATAAAGCACTGGCCATTTTTCTCATTCAGCAATGTCCAAGGCCAGCTGGATGGCTTTCACCTCTGCAAACTGACTCGATCCACCCTCTCCTTCAGCAATTTCTGCAACTTGTCACAGGGGACTCCACACAGCTGCCTTCCATCTCCGATGCTTTCCCACAATACAGCAGGACCCATCAGTAAACAAGGCATATTGCTTTTCACTCTCTGACAGTTCATTATATGGTGGGGCCTCTTCAGCACGCGTCACCTCCTCTTCTGGTGACATCCCAAAATCTTTGCCCTCTGGCCAGTCCATGATGACTTCTAGAATTCCTGGACGACTGGGATTTCCTATTCGAGCTCGTTGTGTAATTAGTGCGGCCCACTTACTCCATGTAGCATCAGTTGCATGATGTGTAGAGGAGACCCTGCCTTTGAACATCCAGCCCAGCACAGGCAACCGGGGTGCCAGGAGGAGCTGCGCTTCAGTTCCAATCACTTCTGAGGCAGCTCGAACCCCTTCATAGGCTGCCAGTATCTCTTTTTCAGTGGGAGTATAGCTGGCCTCGGATCCTTTATATCCCCGACTCCAAAAGCCGAGGGGTCAACCTCGAGTCTCCCCTGGAGCTTTCTGCCAGAGGCTCCAGGTAGGACCATTCTCCCCAGCTGCGGTATAGAGCACATTTTTCACATCTGGCCCGGCCCGGACTGGTCCAAGGGCTACTGCATGAACTATTTCTCGTTTAATTTGTTCAAAGGCTTGTTGTTGCTCAGGGCCCCATTTGAAATCATTCTTCTTCCGGGTCACGTGGTAGAGAGGGCTTACAATCAGACTGTAATTTGGGATGTGCATTCTCCAGAATCCCAAAATACCTGTGAAAGCTTGTGTTTCTTTCTTGTTAGTTGGTGGAGACATTGCTGTTATCTTGTTGATCACGTCTGTGGGGATCTGGCGATGTCCATCTTGCCATTTTATTCCCAAAAATTGAATCTCCTGTGCAGGTCCCTTGACCTTGTTCTGTTTTATGGCAAAACCGGCCTTCAGCAGGATTTGGATTATCTTCCTCCCTTTCTCAAAAACTTCTTCCGCTGTATCACCCCACACGATGATGTCATCAATGTATTGCAGGTGTTCTGGAGCTTGCCCCTGTTCCAGTGCAGTCTGGATCAATCCATGGCAGATGGTAGGGCTGTGTTTCCACCCCTGGGGCAGTCGGTTCCAAGTGTACTGGACGCCCCTCCAAGTGAAAGCAAACTGTGGCCTGCATTCTGCTGCCAAAGGGATCGAAAAAAATGCATTGGCAATGTCAATTGTGGCATACCACTTGGCTGCCTTTGACTCCAGTTCATATTGAAGTTCTAACATGTCCAGTACGGCAGCACTCAATGGTGGTGTGACTTCGTTCAGGCCACGATAGTCTACTGTTAATCTCCACTCTCCATTAGACTTTTGCACTGGCCATATGGGGCTATTAAAGGGTGAGCGGGTCCTGCTGATCACTCCTTGGCTCTCCAGTCTGCGGATCAGCTTATGGATGGGAATCAAGGAGTCTCGGTTGGTGAGATATTGCCGCCCGTGCACTGTTGTGGTGGCAATTGGCACTTGTTGTTCTTCGACCTTCAGCAACCCCACAACAGAAGGATCCTCTGAGAGACCGGGTAAGGTGGACAGCTGCTTAATTTCCTCTGTCTCCAAGGCCGCGATACCAAAAGCCCATCTATACCCTTTTGGGTCTTTGAAGTACCCTCTCCTGAGATAGTCTATGCCAAGGATGCATTGAGCCCCTGGACCAGTCACAATGGGGTGCTTTTGCCACTTCCTCCCAGTCAGGCTGATTTCAGCTTCCAGCATAGTTAACGCTTGGGATCCTCCTGTCACTCCAGAAATAGAAATGGGTTTCACCCCTTGATACCTTGATGGCATCAGAGTACACTGTGCACCGGTATCTACTAGAGCCTTATACTTCTGTGGGACTGATGTGCCAGGCCATCTGATCCACACAGTCCAGTAAACCCGATTATCCCTCTCCTCCACCTGGCTGGAGGCAGGGCCCCTCTAATAGTGATCACAAAATTCTCCACTTCTGTCTTGTAGAAAGGGATTAGTATTCCTTATCACAGGAGCTGGAGTAAAATCACCTCTTTCACTCCATCTGGGAAATTGCTCGCCAGAGACTGGAGCAGCAGCTTTCCTGGGAGGATCATCCTTGACCATTGTTCTCCTCTTCAGTTCACGCACCCGTTGCTCCAGAGCTGAAGTAGGTTTTCCATCCCACTTTCTCATGTCTTCTCCATGATCCCGCAGGTAAAACCATAGGGTGGCCCGTGGCGTGTACCTCCTATATTTTCTTTCTCGAGCAGTAGGGCGCCTTCTGTTAATAGCTGAGACATGGGTTGGTACGCGTGGGGAGCTGGATAGATCGGATAAATCGTCTCTCAATTGTTTGAACTCCTGGGACAGTTTTTCCACAGCTGAAATGATGGAAGGGGTGAGATTGTCTTCGAACTCTCGGAGTTGATGAATCAGGAAATCCACTGTTGGTGATATTCCGTCATTCCAGGTCATTGATGCCAATGTGTGGGCATATGATGATGGCGCACTCCGTGTAAGTTTCCGCCACATGGGTCGTGTACATTCGACTTCATCTGGATCTACGGATGTGTTCCTGGCATCCGGCCTACGATAGATCATCTCTATAATGGCTGATTCCCTCAGGGACTGGATGCCTTTCTCTATCGTGGTCCAGTTGGCTGAGCGATTCGTAATATCGTCTTTGTAGGGAAACCTTTCCTTCACAGCTGCCAGGAGCCGCCTCCAAAGACTGAGGGCTCGCTTCTCTCTTGCAATCGCTTTGTCAATTCCTCCTTCCCTAGCAAGTGATCCCAGCTGCTTGGCTTCCCTACCTTCTAGTTCGTGACCGTCGGCCCCATTGTCCCAGCACCGGAGCAACCAGGTGACAATGTGCTCCCCTGGAAGACGGGTGAAATCTTTTCGCATATTCCGCAGCTCAGTTGAGGTCCGGGGTCGAGAAGTGACCTCTTCTTCTTCTTCCTCTTCCTCTGACCCACGTAGTAGTAACTCTTGTTCAGATGCTGTTGCATGTAGTAATGGCATTGGGTCTTCATCTTTCTTCACTTCACGGGTTGCTCTTTGTGCCTTTCGTCTGCTTTTGCTTACAGGGGCAACAGACATTGTCACAAACTGGACATTTGGTTTAGCTGCAGTGTTTGTCACTGTGGTTGGAGTGGCTGCAGTGTCTGCCACTAGGATTGGAGTGGTTGCAATGTCTATTGCTGGGGTTGGTGCAGCTGTTGTGCTTGCGAGTTCAGTAACACCAACAGCTGCATTATCTGTTGCTGTCGGGGTTTGAGTAGCTACTGTGCTTGTCACTGGGGTTGGTGTAGCTGCAGTGCTTGGAGTAGCCATATTGTCTGTTGCTGTCGGGGTTTGAATAGCTACTGTGCATGTCACTGGGGTTGGTGTAGCTGCGGTGCTTGGAGTAGCCATATTGTCTGTTGCTGTCGGGGTTTGAATAGCTACTGTGCATGTCACTGGGGTTGGTGTAGCTGCGGTGCTTGGAGTAGCTATATTGTCTGTTGCTGTCGGGGTTTGAGTAGCTACTGTGCTTGTCACTGGGGTTGGTGTGGCTGCGGTGCTTGGAGTAGCCACATTGTCTGTTGCTGTCGGGGTTTGAGTAGCTGTTGTGCTTGTCACTGGGGTTGGTGTAACTGCTGTATTTGAAGTTGGAGTAGTTGCGTTGTCTGTTGTGGTCAGGGTTTGAGTAGCTGTTGTGCTTGTCACTGGGGTTGATGTAGCTGCTGTACTTGGATTAGCTGTGTTGACTGTTGTGGTCAGGGTCTGAGTAGCTGCTGTGCTTGTAGTTGGCATAGCTGCGTTGTCTGTTGCTTTGCCATCAGATCCAGAGACATTTTTTTCCCTTTGAAGGTGCTGGATAGTGTTGAGCAGGGCTCTGTAGGCATAGGCCAAGCCCCAGCACGTTGCCAAGATTTGTCCC
Organism: Strigops habroptila; assembly: GCF_004027225.2. Taxonomy (NCBI): domain Eukaryota; kingdom Metazoa; phylum Chordata; class Aves; order Psittaciformes; family Psittacidae; genus Strigops; species Strigops habroptila. Next base: position 36,103,101 of record NC_044301.2, on the reverse strand, counting down.
TCTCTGGTATAACCAGGACGACAGCACACCTCGTTTAAGTGTTTTACTAGTTTTTCCGGATGTTGCACTTGTTCAGTGGTGAAGTTCCAAAGCACTGGAGGGGCCCACTGGCCTAGGTACTTGCCCATACTATCCCACACACCCTGCCACTCATAACTGTCCAGCCTCAGGGAAAATCTCCTGGTGGTCCTCCTATATCGTCGTCTAACTCTAGACCAGATTCGAACCTGATACTGCTGAATTTTTGAGATTAAATGAAATAGGATGTTCCTACGACGGGATGGCCGTGGGTAAAACACACTCCGTATGTTTGCCAACATGCTGATCCCCAGCACAATCAGCAGGCAGGTTTCAAGGGTACTCAAAGGCCATCTAAAACCTTCAGAACTCTCAACTGCTGTTGCAAATAGGCTGGTGGGGGAACAGGGGGTGAAAGAGAATGCTTCCTTCGTAAGTTTACCCCCCGAGGAGAAAAAAAAAGATATGCAATTGCTAAAATATTTCATTATATACCTCCCAATGTATAGTGGTGATGGCCACGCTGGAAGCACAAACCAGACCAGTTTCATGATCAATGAGTCTATTGTATTACAAGTCATTACCATGAAGTACAGTGAAACAAGAACCTTAGCCCAGGCCCCCCAGCCGATAAACGCTAAAACAGCAAATAGTGGCTGTAAGTAAGGTACAACATGCTGAAACTCTGAGATCAAGCGCAACAAGTCTGAGAGCCAAATAATCACCATTGTGACGAGTAGTAACAATGAATGCTTATCACAAATATGATTAAACACACTCTGGTCAGATCTGTCATTATCTCAACCTTTCGAGCCCCACGTTGGGCGCCAAAAAGAACTGTCGTGGTTTGAGCCCAGCCGGTAACTCAGAACCACACAGCCGCTCGCTCACTCCCCCCCTTCCTCCCCCCGCTCCCGGAGGGATGGGGAGGAGAATCGGAAGAATATAACTCCCACGGGTTGAGATAAGAGCAGTCCCGCAACTAAGGTATAATACAAAACCACTACTGCTACCACCAATGATAATAATGATTAGTGAAATAACAAGGGGAGAGGATACAATTGCTCACCACCCGCCGACCGATACCCAGCCCGACCCGAGCGGCGATCTGGGCCTTCCGGGTAACTCCCCCCAGTTTATATACTGGGCATGACATGCTGTGGTATGGAATACCCCTTTGGCTAGTTTGGGTCAGGTGTCCTGTCTCTGCTTCCTCCCGGCTTCCCCTCCTCCCTGGCAAAGCATGAGACTGAGAAAGTCCTTGGTTGGAATAAACATTACTTAGCAACAACTAAAAACATCAGTGTTATCAGCGTTGTTCCCAGGCTGAAAGTTAAAAAACACAGCACTGCACCAGCTACTAAGAAGGAGAAAAATGACTGCTATAGCTGAACCCAGGACAAATACCCAGGCCGACCAGAGCAGCGACCTGGGCCTTCTGGGTAACTCCCCCCAGTTTATATACTGGGCATAACGTGCTGTGGTATGGAATACCCCTTTGGCTAGTTTGGGTCAGGTGTCCTGTCTCTGCTTCCTCCCAGCTTCCCGTGCCCCTCGTCACTGGCAGAGCATGAGACTGAGAAAATCCTTGATCAGAGTAAACATTACTTAGCAAGAACTAAAAACTTTATCTCAACCCACGAGTTTTCTCACTTTTCCAATTCTCCCCCCACCCCAATAGGGGGTAGTGAGCATGCAGCTGTGCGGTGTGTATTTGCTGGCTGAGGTTAAACCACAACAGTAATCCACTATTTTTCACAGTGTTTTGAGCAAATATAACTAAACAAAATTCTGAATCACACAGGTAGTACCCTGACAATAGCTATTATCAGATGCATCAAAAGAGAAAACATAAGTAGCCTTGCAACAGAAGGTTATGAAATGATCCAACTACAAAATGTCTTACTAATTATAGACCATAGTTTTAGGTAGTTGTTTCAATGACCAGCTGTTTAATCATTGCTATTACTTGTTACCTATAATGCAATTTTTAATTATTTTTAATTCTGAGAATATCAATAATAGACTTCCACGTTTCACAAAGCAATCAGATGCTGTGCGAGGAAATATTTCCATTTGTCAGTTTAAACCAAAAGCAGCATGTTCAAAATTCCAACCCTATGCATCACAACCTTAATTACAGTAAACAAACAGAATGAAGACACAACTATGAAATTATAAACAGTTTGGATTCTATGCATTGTGATATATACACAAGCAACATACAGCTGCATAAGAGACCACTCCTGACACTTCAGCCACTTCATGTAGTTGAGAGCCATAAGCTAGGTCATGAATTTCATTTAATAAGTTGCACAGGGAGTTACAGAGTTCTCTCTAGCGTACAAACAAGAGCTCCTTAGTTTTTCACTGTTCCACTGAAGAAGCTAGGTATCAGAAAACTAGTCACACCAGTCTCATTAGGCCCAGCTAACAGACCTTCTACTGTGAGCAGGAATGTTATTACACTGAAGCCCTTCAGCAAGCTCGCAGGACAATCGCAGGACACTTAGCAGCCCCCAACATTGAAGCACTACAAGGTTCATGGAAGACAGGCTGTTCACAAAGAGGTAGTAGATGATAGTGAATTTACCATCTGGAAGGAAGCAGCTGCTACCATGTGTGGAAGCAGGTTATGCACAATACGATTGCTCACCATCCCCTGACTGATACCCAGCCTGACCCAAGCAGAGATCAGGCCCTTCCGGGTAACTCCCCTCAGTTTATATACTGAACACGACGTGCTGCAGTATGGAATACCCCTTTGGCTAGTTTGGGTCAGGTGTCCTGTCTCTGATCCCTCCTGGCTTCCCGTGCCCCTCCTCACTGGCAGAGCATGAGAGACTGAAAAGTCCTTGATCGGAGTAAGCATTACTTAGCAACAACTAAAAACGTCGGTGTGTTATCAGCATTGTTCTCAGACTAAAGTCGAAAACACAGCACTGCACCAGCTACTTAGAAGAAAAATAACTCTATCCCAGTCAAAAACAGGACAGCCTTTTTCTGTTTAAACTATGATTAATGCTCCTATGGAGACAATATTAATACTGTGATGCAAATCACCAGATTTTGGTTGGCAGTAGTTAAGAATCTCTAAAGAGTTGTCTTTTCTGCCATTAATTTCATTAAAAGCACCAATGTTTCCTTGACTTTCTCCTTGCACTTCATCCTCTCCTACCTCCAGCCTTTTACTGTTTTACCCGATCAGTCAGCTTTCTTCATTGGAAGTAACACTGGTATTCCATGACACTGATATAGAAAATCCCTGACTCTATTAGTGCTGAGCCTTACTTCATATCGATCTTTGTTTTCATCTCCTAGTCAGCAGCACAGCTCTGGATTAGAGCCCAAACTAACCAAGCACAGGTTTTTGGGGATTTTTTTGGTGGGTTTTTTGTTTGTTTTTGTGTGTGCTTTCTGTGTTTGGGTTTTGGGGGGGGGTTTGTGTAGGTTTTTGTTGCTTGGGGTTTTTTTTTGGGGGGGTGGTGTTTAGGGGGGATTGTGGGGTTCTTTTGTTTGAGGGGTTTTCAGGGGGCTGTTTTTTTTGTTTGGGTTTTTGTTTGGTTGGTTTTTTTGTTTGTTTGGAGGGTTTTTGGGGGTTTTTTTTCCCCCCTATTAAGTGCATGTGTGTATGGGTATAAATAAAACATTGTATCTAGACTTGAAAATAGAATAAGATTATTACTACAGAGGTTGTTATATTCTGCTTTTGAAAAGATAAAGACAGTTCTGTAGCATCCCTTAGACTACCAAGGAGTAGAAAGAGTAACAGAATATACCCTCTCTCCACAGAGGCTCAGGAAGTACAGAAATCTTTGTAACAAGGAAGGGTGTAGAAAGCTGTCTGTAGTTTGAACAACACAATGCAAGCCATTCCTTAATCTTCTGGACTAAGCAAATATTCAAGCTTGGATCTCCAATGTTAGTTATGCTACTAACAGATGGATACATGGAAAAGGAATTAATTGACTTATAATTACACTTAAATTGCATATATATGTGCTCTCTATAAAATAACCAAACAAAACCCAATGAGTAAGCCACATACAGAATATCCTTTGGGGGGGATACTACATATGGGGGAACATGTATACACATTTGCATAATTTTACAGAAAAAATAAGTAGACTTATGTTAGCTACGTCTAAGCACATCATTAACCTCAGTTTCTGGAAACTATCCCAGAAAAATAAAGCAACATCTCTGCATGGAGAAGTTCATAAAAGAAACCCTTTTCCAAATATCTATAAGTAGGTACTAACAACAGAAAATCATATGCCCACCCCTGTTGAGCCAATGACAGGATTACTTACAGCAAACTAAGACTTAAATATTTCCATATATGTACATACTCAACTTCTTTAAATACAATTACATATAGCTAAAATACCCTAACATTAAAGTTTCCTTGGGTTGGAATATGTATGTTATACAAACTCAAATCCCACTTAAGGATGGACAAGTATTACAATTTCAGTGTTAACAAAATGAAACAACCAACCTTTAATAAAAAAAATAAAAATTGTTTCTATGTAAAATTGGTCCCAAGTAGCTGTTGAAAATATAAAGTTGAACATCAAGATGAGAATGACTTGTTTTTAGAACCCAAGTGTCCTGGGTTCAGCAGTAGCAGTCATTTTTCTCCTTCTTAGTAGCTGGTGCAGTGCTGTGTTTTCAACTTTAGCCTGAGAACAATGCTGATTGATAACACATCGATGTTTTTAGTTCTTGCTAAGTAATGTTTACTCTGACCAAGGACTTTTTCAGTCTCATGCTCTGCCAGGGAGGAGGGGCACGGGAAGCTGGGAGGAAGCAGAGACAGGACACCTGACCCAAACTGGCCAAAGGGTTATTCCATACCACAGTACGTCATGCCCAGTATATAAACTGGGGGGAGTTACCCAGAAGGCCCAGATCGCTGCTCTGGTCGGCCTGGGTATCGATTGGTGGGTGGTGAGCAATTGTATTCTCTCCCCTTGTTACTTCCCTTATCATTATTATAATTGGTGGTAGCAGTAGTGGTTTTGTATTATACCTTAGTTACTGGACTGTTCTTATCTCAACCCATGGGACTTACATTCTTTTGATTCTCCTCCCCATCCCTCCAGGAGCAGGGGGGAAAGAAGGAGGGGAGTGAGCAAGCAGCTGTGTGGTTCTGAGTTACCTGGACTGGGCTTAAACCACGACACCAAGCATTGCAAGAATCAGACTTATAACTATCAGAACACTGAATGGGTACGCTGAGTGCTCTACAAACTAGCTACACCTTTTCTCAAATGTTACTGCAGCTTACAAGTTTATTTAGCAACATTGGTTTATATACATTAATAATTGATAGATAAATAATAATTTTGTGTAATGCATACCTTTTTAAAGTTAAGCGGCACTGTTAGCTACCTTAGAAAGAATTAAAAAAGACAAATTCTTGAGCTTCTACAGAAGAAATTAGGAGGAAAGTTGTCTACAGAAAATAAAATACTCTGCTTATCTACTTCAGCTTTTATTTTTCTTGTACTTTTCTTCAAAGCCTTTGCTACTAGCTATTCCCACTGACATAATCCCAAATTACTTCAAGTAACAAGTTTCAGTAAGCAGATGCCATAATAATGGCCCTCAACTATAAACATTAAATTTATAAATATACAAAACATAATTTAATGATAGACCCATGCAAAAAAAAAAACAAACCCAAAAAAACAAAAAAAAAACCCCCAAAAAAACACCCAACACAAAACCCACTTTTTTTCTATTCCAGAGTGATCAAGCAAATGTTTTACAGAAAAATAAAAAAATAAGACTGCCAACCATAATCTAGAAAAACACAGAAAAACGCAGAATTCTTGTTCATTGGGATATTTCTATGCAACACATCACAACATTGAAATAAGATGCCTTCTCCATCCCCTTACTGTGCCCACCAGCAAGATAAATATCAAGGGGTTTTTTGTTTGTTTTTTAAAGGTGAAAGGAAGATACGGGGGAAACAGGAAAACTACTTCAAGAATCCTAAGAATTTATGGCTGAAACAACAGATGTGGTCCTATGCTGAAGAGATCTATGTCCCCTAAATCAAAATTAGTGTTCCTCCACAGCCACAAGGGGGGTGGGGGGGTGGTGTAAAACAAAAGGTGAAGAAATATGGCATGATAGTATGCTTCTCAATAGGGTAGGCCAGTAGGTTAAGTGCATAAGTCCCATGTTGAAGTTCTGGGAGACAATACACAACAAAATAAAAACTTGATAAAGCACAGGTTAAGAGTCTCTATTCACTACTTAGATTAAATAACCTTCAAATGATGTTAATTAGAACTACTGAAAAAAAAATAAATAAACCAACCAAAAAAACCATAGAAAATTCCTCTTCAAACTTTTTCCAGCATCAAATGTTGTTCCACTTTTGTTTTTCTGAAACTGAAGCTTCCATTTATATATGTACTTATGTTCAGTTTATTTACTGCTTCACTTCCAACATACGGTTAAAGTACAATTTTGTTCTGCTGCTCCTAACAATTCTTTTAAAATGGCATTTCTGACATCATCTACTCAGAAATAAAAACAGATTTATGTGCAATTCTATTCTGCAAGTACACAAATTATAAGGTCTGGACAAATCAGCAAAATACCCAGCAACTTGAAAAAAATAAAATAAGGTGCTATCTTCCCTCTACAATTCATTGTTAAGAGACACTCATTAAGGGAAGAAAAAAGGTTACCTGCTAACCACAATAACTGTGAAACAGAAGAGAAACCTCATACACTAAAATTAAATTACATCACAGCTACAGACAGCTAGAATTAGCCTCACATCCACGGGGGGGGGGGGGGAAGTTTAACCACCCCAATATCTGCTGGAGGAACAACACATCAGGGCATAAGCAATCCAGGAGGTTCCTGGAGAGCATCAATGGCAGCTGACAGAGGAGCCAACAAGGAAAGGTGTTCTGCTGGACCTCATACCCACAAAGAAAGAAAGGCTCATTGGGGATGTGAAGGTCAAATGCAGCCTTGGCTGCAATGACCTTGAGATAGCAGAGTTGGGGGGGGGGACAAAAGCAAGATCACAACACTGGACCTGCGGAGAGCAGTCTTGCCCTCTTCAGGGATCTGTTTGGAAGAGTTCCATGGGATAAGGCCCTGCAGGGAAGAGGAGCCCAAGAAAGCTGGTTAATATTCAAGGATCACCTCCAACAAAGGCAACAAGAAGGGCTTCTATAAGCACACAAGTGGCAAAAGGAAGACTGGGGAAAATGTGGGCCCACTGCTGAATGGGGCAGGGGCCTTGGTGACACAGGACATTGAAAAAGGCTGAGGTACTGAATGCCTTCTTTGCCTCAGTCTTTACTGGGCAAGACAGGTCTTCGAGAATCACAGGTCCCAGAGATAAGGGGAAAGACTGGAGCAAGGAAGATGTGCTCTTGGTGGAAGATCAGGTCAGGGAATACTTAAGCAAAGTAGATGTACATAAGCTCACATGTGGGGATGCACCCACATGAGTGCCAAGGGAGCTGGCTGATGCCATTGCAAGGCCATTCTCAATAATATTTGAACAATTGTGGCAATTGCAAGAGGTGCTTAAAGACTGGAAGAAACCAAATGTCACTCCCATCTTCAAGAAAGGGGACCCAGGGAACTACAGGCTAGTCAGCCTCATCTCAAACCCTGGAAAAGGTGATGGAGCAGCTAATCCTGGAAACCACTTCCAGGTACATGAAGGACAAGAAAAATAGCCAGAAGTAGTCAGCATGGCTTCACCAAGAGGAAGTCTTGCTTGACCAACCTGACAACCTTTACAATAGAACTACTGGCTTGGTAGAAGAGGGAAGAGCAGTGGATATTGCCTACCTAGCCTTCAGGAAAACTTTTGATATCATCTCCCATTAGATCCTCATAGAGAAGCTGTTGATATATGGGCAGGATGAGCAGAGAGTGAGGTGGACCAAAAACTGGCTGAACAGCCAGGCCCATACGGTGGTGGTCTAGTCCTGTTCAAACATCTTCATTAATAATCTGGATGGTGGCGCAGAGCATACCCTCAGCAAGTTTGTAGATGACACAATACTGGGAGGAGATGACACACCAGAGGGTCAGGCTGCCATCCAGAGGGACCTCGACAGGCTGGAGAAATGGGCTGACAGGAACTTCATGCAGTTCAACAAGGGGAAGTGCAAAATCCTGCACGTGGGGAAAAAGAACCCCAGGCACCAGTAAACGTGCTGGGGGCTTACCAACTGGAAAGTAGCTTTGCAGAAAGGACCTGGACATCCTGGTGGACACCAAGTTGAACATGAGCCAGCAATGTACCTGTCCTGGGTTCAGCTATAGCAGTCATTTTTCTCCTGCTTAGTAGCTGGTGCAGTGCTGTGTTTTTTAACTTTCAGCCTGGGAACAACGCTGATAACACCGATGTTTTTAGTTGTTGCTAAGTAATGTTTATTCCAACCAAGGACTTTCTCAGTCTCATGCTTTGCCAGGGAGGAGGGGAAGCCGGGAGGAAGCAGAGACAGGACACCTGACCCAAACTAGCCAAAGGGGTATTCCATACCACAGCACGTCATGCCCAGTATATAAACCGGGGGGAGTTACCCGGAAGGCCCAGATCACTGCTCGGCCATGTGGCAGAAACTTACACGGAGTGCGCCATCATCATATGCCCACACATTGGCATCAATGACCTGGAATGACGGAGTATCACCAACAGTGGATTTCCTGATTCATCAACTCCGAGAGTTCGAAGACAATCTCACCCCTTCCATCATTTCAGCTGTGGAAAAACTGTCCCAGGAGTTCAAACAATTGAGAGACGATTTATCCGATCTATCCAGCTCCCCACGCGTACCAACCCATGTCTCAGCTATCAACAGAAGGCGCCCTACTGCTCGAGAAAGAAAATATAGGAGGTACACGCCACAGGCCACCCTATGGTTTTACCTGCGGGATCATGGAGAAGACATGAGAAAGTGGGATGGAAAACCTACTTCAGCTCTGGAGCAACGGGTGCGTGAACTGAAGAGGAGAACAATGGTCAAGGATGATCCTCCCAGGAAAGCTGCTGCTCCAGTCTCTGGCGAGCAGTTTCCCAGATGGAGCGAAAGAGCTGATTTTACTCCAGCTCCTGTGATAAGGAATACTAATCCCTTTCTACAAGACAGAAGTGGAGAATTTTGTGATCACTATTAGAGGGGCCCTGCCTCCAGCCAGGTGGAGGAGAGGGATAATCGGGTTTACTGGACTGTGTGGATCAGATGGCCTGGCACATCAGTCCCACAGAAGTATAAGGCTCTAGTAGATACCGGTGCACAGTGTACTCTGATGCCATCAAGGTATCAAGGGGTGAAACCCATTTCTATTTCTGGAGTGACAGGAGGATCCCAAGCGTTAACTATGCTGGAAGCTGAAATCAGCCTGACTGGGAGGAAGTGGCAAAAGCACCCCATTGTAACTGGTCCAGGGGCTCCATGCATCCTTGGCATAGACTATCTCAGGAGAGGGTATTTCAAAGACCCAAAAGGGTATAGATGGGCTTTTGGTATCGCTGCCTTGGAGACAGAGGAAATTAAGCAGCTGTCCACCTTACCCGGTCTCTCAGAGGATCCTTCTGTTGTGGGGTTGCTGAAGGTCGAAGAACAACAAGTGCCAATTGCGACCACAACAGTGCACCGGCGGCAATATCGCACCAACCGAGACTCCTTGATTCCCATCCATAAGCTGATCCGCAGACTGGAGAGCCAAGGAGTGATCAGCAGGACCCGCTCACCCTTTAATAGCCCCATATGGCCAGTGCAAAAGTCTAATGGAGAGTGGAGATTAACAGTAGACTATCGTGGCCTGAACGAAGTCACACCACCATTGAGTGCTGCCGTACCGGACATGTTAGAACTTCAGTATGAACTGGAGTCAAAGGCAGCCAAGTGGTATGCCACAATTGACATTGCCAATGCATTTTTCTCAATCCCTTTGGCAGCAGAATGCAGGCCACAGTTTGCTTTCACTTGGAGGGGCGTCCAGTACACTTGGAACCGACTGCCCCAGGGGTGGAAACACAGCCCTACCATCTGCCATGGATTGATCCAGACTGCACTGGAACAGGGGCAAGCTCCAGAACACCTGCAATACATTGATGACATCATCGTGTGGGGTGATACAGCGGAAGAAGTTTTTGAGAAAGGGAGGAAAATAATCCAAATCCTGCTGAAGGCCGGTTTTGCCATAAAACGGAATAAGGTCAAGGGACCTGCGCAGGAGATTCAATTTTTGGGAATAAAATGGCAAGATGGACGCCGCCAGATCCCCACAGACGTGATCAACAAGATAACAGCAATGTCTCCACCAACTAACAAGAAAGAAACACAAGCTTTCTTAGGTGTTGTGGGGTTCTGGAGAATGCACATCCCAAATTACAGTCTGATTGTAAGCCCTCTCTACCACGTGACCCGGAAGAAGAATGATTTCAAATGGGGCCCTGAGCAACAACAAGCCTTTGAACAAATTAAACGAGAAATAGTTCATGCAGTAGCCCTTGGACCAGTCCGGGCCGGGCCAGATGTGAAAAATGTGCTCTATACCGCAGCTGGGGAGAATGGTCCTACCTGGAGCCTCTGGCAGAAAGCTCCAGCGGAGACTCGAGGTCGACCCCTTGGCTTTTGGAGTCGGGGATATAAAGGATCCGAGGCCAGCTACACTCCCACTGAAAAAGAGATACTGGCAGCCTATGAAGGGGTTCGAGCTGCCTCAGAAGTGATTGGAACTGAAGCGCAGCTTCTCCTGGCACCCCGGTTGCCTGTGCTGGGCTGGATGTTCAAAGGCAGGGTCTCCTCTACACATCATGCAACTGATGCTACATGGAGTAAGTGGGCCGCACTAATTACACAACGAGCTCGAATAGGAAATCCCAGTCGTCCAGGAATTCTAGAAGTCATCATGGACTGGATGAGTTCAGCAATTTTACAGGGATTGGTCCATGGACTAGGGAACGATATCTTTCTCTGTGTGTGGGTGTGGGTGTATATATATGTGTATATATGGGACAGGGGTGATGGTGTGCTGAGAGATGTGGGATCTGAGCATGACGTGAATGGTATGGAATAAGGGGTGGATACTGTCCTGGGTTCAGCTATAGCAGTCATTTTTCTCCTGCTTAGTAGCTGGTGCAGTGCTGTGTTTTTTAACTTTCAGCCTGGGAACAACGCTGATAACACCGATGTTTTTAGTTGTTGCTAAGTAATGTTTATTCCAACCAAGGACTTTCTCAGTCTCATGCTTTGCCAGGGAGGAGGGGAAGCCGGGAGGAAGCAGAGACAGGACACCTGACCCAAACTAGCCAAAGGGGTATTCCATACCACAGCACGTCATGCCCAGTATATAAACCGGGGGGAGTTACCCGGAAGGCCCTGATCACTGCTCGGGTCGGGCTGGGTATCGGTCGGCGGGTGGTGAGCAATTGTATCCTCTCCCCTTGTTATTTCACTAATCGTTATTATCATTGGTGGTAGCAGTAGTGGTTTTGTGTTATACCTTAGTTGCGGGACTGCTCTTATCTCAACCCGTGGGAGTTGCATTCTTCCCATTCTCCTCCCCATCCCTCCGGGAGCGGGGGGAGGAAGAAGGGGGGGGGGGGGGAGTGAGCGAGCGGCTGTGTGGTTCTGAGTTACCGGCTGGGCTCAAACCACGACAGTACCCTTGCTGCAAAGAAGGTTAATGGTATCCTGGGCTGCATTAGGAGAAGTGTTGTCAGAAGGTTGGGAAAGGTGATCCTTCCCATCTATTCAGCACTGGTGAGGCCACACCTGGAGCCCCGTGTCCAGTTTTGGGGCTCCCCAGTACAGGAGAGACACAGATATACTAGTAAGAGTCCAGGAAAGGGCCACAAAAATGAAGAAGGGACCAGAGCATGTCTCCTATGAAGAAAGGCTGAGAAAGCTGGGATTGTGTAGCCAAGAGAAGGCTTGGGGGGAATCTCATCAACATATATAAATACCTGTGTTAAAGTCTTTGCCCTAGGTTTCCCATGGCAGAGTCTCGGACGTCCGATTCTTAGAAAAATCATGTAACAATTGAGTGGTACAGGAATAGGAGCAGTTCAAGTTGGGTGCCTCCATGGAGCGACCCAGAACAAAGAAATGCCTGTGGTTTTATACCCTTACAGTCTATGCACCTGACCATCAGATGCTGTTCACAAACCTTGCACAAGTCTGTTGGTCCAAGATTGAATTTTGGTCTGGGGTCTCCTCATCCATCATTGGGATTTTTGTGGTCTCGAGTCAGGCTGTAAATTCCTTATCTCTCTGGTTGTTGCTCCTTGCTAAGGATGCATCTCCTTTACCTTCCAATTTGCATTGGCCTTGAGGCGTTCATTTACATAAGCACAGGTTACTGCAGCCTAAGGCTCCACCAACTTCGGGTACCCATGCTAAGTGACTACTCATGCTGAGCAAGACCACCCAATCAAAAGAACTCAGTTAAAGGAATTCAGCTAACTAAACTTAATTCACAACACCTACAGGGAGGGTGCAAAGACAACGGAGCCAGGCTCTTTTCAGTCCTGCCCAGTGACAGCACAATGGGCACTATCTGAAACACAGGAAGTTCTGAATTAACATACAGAAATACCTTTTTTTTTTTTACTGTGTGTGACCAAGCACTGAACACAGGTTGTCCAGAGATGTTGTAGAGTCCTAACATGTCAATAATATTTCCCCTCAGTTTTCAATGCAACACAAATATATTCTTTCACATGGAGCATGGCCTTCAAGAATTATTGTAAAATTACCCACTTTCAGAAAAACATTGGTTTTAGCTACCAAAAATAAACAAACGCTGTAGAAACCTGGACTTGCTACCTCTGACACTCATCTGATGAAACTATACCTTCACACTACGCCGAAACAAAACATTTTCAGTTTCACTCAAACCACACTTATTTAATATTTCTCTACCCAGTTAGCTATTTTCAACTGGTTTTCCTCACTAATATGTTGCCTCCCTTTGGCTACTTTGGGTCAGGTGTCCTGTCTTTGCTTCCTGCTGGCTTCTTTTGCCCCTTCTCACTGGCAGAACATGAGACTGGATAGTCCTTGATTTGGGTAAGCATTACTTAGCAGCAACTAAAAACACTGGTGTGTTATCAGCATTGTTCTCAGAGTAAAGTTGAAAACACAGGACTGCATCAGCTACCAAGAAGTAGAAAAATAACTGTTACGGCCGAACCAAAGACATTTCCTGGCTCCGTTACTGGTGTCAGCGCCAGAATTTTGGGTTTTTTTGACCATGGTTCTGTCTATATGGCACCAGGCCTGCTGGCGGCAGATAGGGTATGCCTTTCCCAAAGGGGGAAAAGGATTCTAGCCCAGGAGCTAGCAGGGCTTATAGATAGGGCTTTAAACTAGGTTCACAGTGGGAAGGGGATAACACCAGGCTCGCTAGACATAAGACATGGGGGTAGCTTGCCGCTGTTGGAGTCCAGATCCACAGGGCAACTTAAATGCATTTATGCCAATGCCTGCAGCATGGGCAACGAACAGAAGGAGCTGGAAGCCATCGTGCAGCAGGGAAATCATGACATAATCACCATCATAGAAACGTGGTGGAATGATTCACATGATTGGAGTGCTGCAATGGATGGCTACAGGCTCTTCAGAAGGAATAGGCAAGGAAAAAGAGGTGGTGGGCTTGCATTGTATGTCAGGGAGTGCATTGACTGCCTTGAACTCTGTGTTGTTATTGAGAAGGCTGAATGTCTGTGGGCGAAGATCAGGGGGAAGGCCAACCAAGCTGATATCCTGGTAAGAGTCTGTTATAGACCACCTAGCCAGGATGAAGCTACAGATGAAGTGTTCTTCAATCAACTGGGAGAAGTTCCATGATCTCATGGGGGACTTCAACCTACCAGATGTTCACTGGAAGTACAACACAGCTGAGAAGAAACAATCCGGGAGGTTCTTGGAGGGTGTGGAAGATAACTTCCTAACCCGGCTGGTTAGTGAGCCGACTAGGGGAGATGCCTGGCTAGACTTCCTATTTGCAAACAGAGAAGGACTGGTGGGTGATGTGATGGTCGGAGGCTGTCTTGGGCAAAGCAATCACGAAATGATTAAAGTTTTGATCCTTGGAGAGGTCAGGAAGAAGGTCAGCAAAACCACCACCTTAGACTTCCAGAGGCCTGTTTAGGATGCTGGTTGGCAGAATTCCGTGGGAAACATTACTGAAGGGCAAAGGAGTCCAGGAAGGCTGGACACTCTTTAAGAATCAAATCTTCAAGGTGCAGGAGCAGGCGGTCCCCATGTGTCGAAAATCAAACCAGCAGGAAAGAGACCAGCCTGGCTAAACAGGGAGATATTGCTGGAACTCAGGAAAAGAAAGAATCTATCACCTGTGGAAGGGACTGTCACCTCATTAAAAGTATAAGGATGTTGTTAGGTTATGTAGGGAGAAAGTTAGAAAGGCAAAGGCACAGCTGGAACTTAATCTGGCCACTGCCATAAAAGATAATAAAAGGTACTCCTTTAAATATATTAGCAATAAAAGGAGGGCCAAGGAGAACCTCCATCCTCTGCTGGATACTAGTGGAAACCTAGTGACTGAGGATGAGGAAAAGGCTGAGGTACTTAATGCTGCCTTTGCCTCAGTCTTTAATAGTTACACCAGCCATCCTCAGGGTACTCAGTTCCCCGAGTTGGATGGCAGAGATGGGGAGCTGATCAAAGTCCCCATAATTCAGGAAAAAATGGTTAGCAACCTCCTGCTCCACTGCAACATATACAAGTCTATGGGACCACAGGGGTTACACCCAAGAGTGCTGAAGGAGCTGGCAGAGGAGCTTTCTAAGCCACTCTTCAGCATTTATCAGCAGTTTAGTGGGCAGGTCCCCGAGGATTGGAGGTTGGCCAGTGTGACACCTCTCTACAGAAAGGGCAGGAAGGATGACCCTGGAAACTTACAGGCCTTTCAGCCTGACCTCAGTGCTGGGGAAGGTCATGGAGCAGATAATCCTAAGTGAGATCATAAAGCACGTGTGGGATAATGGGGGATCAGGCCCAGTCAGTATGGGTTCATGAAGGGCAGGTCCTGCTTGACCAACCTACGATAAGGTGACCTACCTGGTTGATAAGGGAAAGGCTGTGAACATTGCCTATTTGGACTTTAGTAAAGCATTTGACGCTGTCTCCCACAGCATTCTCCTGGAGAAACTGGCTGCTCATGGCCTGGATAGGTGGATTCTTTGCTGAGTTAAAAACTGGCTGGATGGCAGAGCCCAAAGAGTGGTGGTAAATGGCATCACATCTAGTTGGCAACCTGTCACTAGTGGTGTCCCTCAGGGCTTGGTATTAGGGCCAGTGTTGTTTAATATCTTCATTGATGATCTGAATGAGGGGTTTGAGTGCAGCCTCAGTAAATTTGCGGACGACACCAAGTTGGCTGGGAGGGTTGATCAGCTGGAGGGAAGGAAGGCTCTGCAGAGGCATCTGGACAGGCTGGATCGATGGGTTGTGGGCAATGAATGGTATGAGGTTCAACAAGGCAAAGTGCCGGGTCCTGCATTTAGCCCACAAAAGCGCCATGCAACGCTACAGGCTTGGGGAAGAGTGGTGGGAAAGCTGCTCTGCAGAAAAGGGCCTAGGGGTGCTGATTGACAGCCAGCTGAACATGAGCCAGCAGCGTGCCCAGGCAGCCAACAGCATCCTGGCCTATACCAGAAATAGCATAGCCAGCAGGGCCAGGGAAGTGACCATCCCCCTGTACTCAGCCCTTGTCAGGCCACACCTAGAATACTGTGTTCAGTTCTAGGCCCCTCACTACATGAAAGACATTGAGGTGCTGGAGCGGGTCCAGAAAAGGGCAACAAAGCTGGTGAAGGGTCTGGAGCACAAGTCTTATGAGGAACGGCTGAAGGAACTAGGGTTATTTAGTCCGGAGAAGAGAAGGCTCAGGGGGGACCTTATCGCTCTCTCCAACTTCCTTGAAAGGAGGTTGTGGCGAGGTGGGGTTGGTCTCTTCTCCCAAGTAATAAGTGATAGGACAAGAGGTAACGGCCTCAAGCTGTGCCAGGGAGGTTCAGATTGGATATTAGGAAAAATGTCTTCACAGAGAAGCTAATCAGGTATTAGAACAGACTTCCCAGGGAAGTGGTGGAATCACCATCCCTGGAAGTGTTCCAAAACCGTGTAGATGAGGCCCTCAGTGATATGGTTTAGTGGTGGTCTTGGCAGTTCTGGGGTGATGGTTGGACTTTATGATCTTAAAGGTCTTTTTCCAACCTAGTTGATTCTATGGTTCTATAATTCTATGAACTGGTAGAATGAATAGTTGAATGGTCTGAAATAGTATAAAACAGTAACCGTATAAAAGTTGGGGGGTTGGGTTTTTTTTCCCTTTTTAAGAGGTTCTAAGAGCACTTGGCAATGCTTGTGTGGTGGGTTGACCCTGGCTACATGCCAGGTGCCCATCAAAGCTGCTCTATTGTCTCCACAGAGAAGGCCCTCAGTGATATGGTTTAGTGGTGGTCTTGGCAGTTCTGGGGTAACGGTTAGTCTTGGTGATCTTAAAGGTCTTTTTCCAACCTAGTTGCTTCTATGAATATATCTACTGTAGGTAGGTTTTTTGTTTTAACAAAACAATACTTTGACAGTATTTGGTTAATACCTTTTGAGTTCAACCATTTCAAACTGATAATCACTGCTTAAAGAAACACCATATGGAAACATGAATTGTGTTGGAACATACTGGAACTGCTTCTGCCATCTTAATGCAATGGTAATATATGTCTTGCCAACTTTAAGACTTTTATTCAAATACATAAACAACTCAACTATTTGACATAGCACTGGTTTACTACTGAAGTATCATTCATTAATTTTGTAGACACTTCCATAACACCATTTCAGACTGCCATTGATCTCTGGCAGTGAGCTTTGCAGATAGGGTACCACCTACCATTAAGCTACTGCATAAACATGCTACTTCTATACTCAAATGTAAAAGCACACACTGAACAGACAATCATTAAGTCAGTCTCGCTCAGGATTGTGGTGCTAGCATTGCCTTACACAGTATTTGCATGCCCCCTGCACACCAAGGATAGAAATGGAACAGAGGTAGGACGTGTGATGATTGGTTAACATGACCAGATAGCGCTTCCACAACTCAACAATTAAATAAGACAGCCCAATCAGGGAATTCTGAATTCCCCAAGCCCATCAGCTGGTCACTCATCCTAAGAAGCCATGCCCTGCTTCCCACCACCCTGCCCAATAACCATGGTTATGTAAGCCTTTGCACTCACAGATATTAAGTTTAGCCCAATATTGGTAAATTATTGGATATATTGTTGGTTTGACCTGGATAATCATACCACTGAATTACTGGATGTGTTGTAATAACACAGATAATTGTACTACTGATCTGTATTTACTACCACACCTATATTTAGCAACAGCTTGTGCTTATCCCTGAAGCTGTTGCTCTGGCACCTGCTACCATATCCTGAACCTATAACTTGGCTGTGCCACCTTAGGCCCTTACAAGGATCAAAGATAAATATCAAATATACTTTGGGATTTTGAGTATTTTAATTAAAAGAATTTGTTACATATTCACAAGCTCCTCCCACTGCTAGAAAATTAAAGAAATCACATTAAAATACATTCCCATTTTCCTGAGGTACTTGGAAAAGAGAAGAGAAACTTAAGTGTATTAGGTGTTCGCTTATAATAGTAAGGTGACAGATCTTTGTTCTGGTAATAAATCAAGAGTTCAATTCTATAAAAGCAGATGACATGACTACAAAGGACAGACACTTCCAAAATAAAACATCAGGACTGAAAGGATACAGCTTACTATTAACACACTGCTAATTTAAATGACTTAACTGAGAAGGGTAAAAAAAAGACTGTATTAAAATAGATGCCTGAAAGATGAAAAAAGTTTCTGATTATTTTTAATTAGCCAACAACTTTTTTTTTTTTTTTTTTTTAAATACAGTCACAAAAAGGATAAGTTATAAAGAAAAAAGTTAGGTAGATGGAGGTATAAGTTTCTGAATAAATTTAAATCTATTTCACTGCTTAGATGTCTTTATATTAAAGTATCTACAAGAGCAAATACTCAACTACAGTTATGCTGGTCCTGCAAAGACTTCAATATCCCTTTTGTCTTAATAAGGTAAGTAACCTCATCGACCAATACAGGAAATTAGGGCCTTCATAGTCTTCCCCCTAGAACGTATTTTTTGTCAGAAATTTTGTATCCTCTTTTATGAAAATTAACCTTCATGCTATCACGAGTTACAAGACAATACTCTGACAGTGAAATCCACTTACATTTGTGAAAGTAGAATCGTAGAATGGTTTGGGTTGCATAGGACCTTAAGATCATTTAGTTCCAACCCCCCTGCCATGGCAGGGGACACCTCCCGCTAGACCAGGTTGCTCAAGGTCCCGTCCAACTTGGTGTGAAACCTTGGACATTGAGCTTGTCTCAAATGCCGCTTACATTCCCTAGGAAGCAGGTGTGAGAGTAAGAACAGGAAACTGAGCTGGTCTCAGGCACCATTTGCATTTGGCCATGGGAGGCCTTGCAAAAATTATCGCAAACAAAGCAAGCAACAAGGATTTTTAGCTCTTGATACTGTGTAGGCAGGATTCTTCTGACCCCCTTGTTCAAAGCTGATAAGCTTCCACAGGACTGGGAAAAAATGCTTAACTTGAGCAGACTCAAAGGATGGAGTCAAATAGCAGACACCACAATATGAGGGACAACGACCACCCAGAAGACTCTCGCAGAACCCCAACTTTGGGACTGTGCATGTATTCACTAAACTACGCCCATCATTATCATAGTAATGCCTCTTTACACTTCACATGCAAATTATGGATAATACCCCAAAGAACATGAACATAAAATGGCAGGGCTCAGGTCAGAGGGTGAGCTTCCACCACTAACAATACCCTAGGTGAAGAGGACCACTGAGAAGTCTCTGGATCCACTGGTGGTGATACTTCTCTTTCTCTCCCTCTCTCTCCTCCTCTCTTTTATTGAATATTGACTAGCTCCAAGTAAAAACATGTGGCACGGGACTTGCTTATCCAGTTAAAGTAATCTTCATTGAGTTGTTGTATCTAACCACATGCCTTGTATTTTGTATTAATAAATCATAAAACTGGTTGGTTGGTGTTGTTTCACCTTAATTCAGTACAAGGGTATCACAAACTTAGTTGTTGGTCCCAAGAGGAGGGAGGTCATCCTAAGCAACTCCTTTCAGGTGGCAACATTAAAAATTGGTGTCACAGACAGGATACCCTTGCAATACTGAACCAACCAGAAGAGACCAGGGTCCTTAGCACGACCCCTTCCTTGGGAAGTGCCTGACAGGAGCAGAGGCAGTGGATCTTGTGAAGATCCACACTGGGTATATAAATTCAGAGTAGGCTGAATACTTTGCAGTACTCCTTTTGCATTGTGTGACAGTTGTTGGCTAATCCCCTCCTTGAAAAATTGAAGGGCTATAAAACTCAACCCTCTCCCCTCCTGGCATGACTTGGGCCCAAAAGAATCAGCATGAGTCTCAGGCAGTGGCAGATAGGATCACTCTTTTGGCAAAGGAATGAAAACTGCAGTGGGGAAAGGAAAAGCAACAGTCTGTGCCATTTTAAGGGCTGCGTTAATTTCTGCCAAGAAGGAAAAGCAAGTAGACAAAGGGACAATTGAGTCCCTGCAAGAGGTAAATAACTCCTTGCAAGAGCAGATAAATTTGCAAAGTCAACTCACCACTGAACATAACAGTACTCAGTGGATTCACACAATCTAACCAGACTTGCTAGGAGAGAATCCCGAGGTCTGAATTGGAAGAAAACAGGCAAGGGTCTGATGATAGGATAGATCTGGCCTCAGACCTAGATAGCAAACCAGGAATCTTGAGTTTGGCAAAACTAGCCAGAAAACAGGCATCTGATCTGAAACCCATATATCCAATTAAAGAGTTAGAGGATAGCAGGAACCTCTTTTATCCTGGGGATGGGGAGGTGGAAATGAGCCCCCTGATTAAAACTGAAACCATTGATAATGGTCAGGGGGTGTTCAGCAACATACCAGGCATACTATCCCCTATTCCCCTACAGATTTGGCTAATACAGGAAAAATACTCCTGGGACTCCCGAGAGACTGAAACTGAGTACATGTGGAGGGTCTCCCTCACTGGGGGTGATTGTACTCTGCTGAGCAAAGATGAGGCTAGAGGATATTGGGGACCTGGAGCCTTCCTAACCACAGATGATAACAGGGAACCACAGTCCTTGACCCAGAGGTTAGCATACTGGGCAGGAGGATTAAACCCAATGGAAAGAGGGGACCCTTTTTCTATTAAAACACCTACAGCAGGCCACATTTTAGAAAGCGTGCACAAAACTGCTCATCTCCAATTGATACATGACTGTTTGCTGCTTCTGCAAACAGCCCTCCCCGATGCAGTATGTGGCAGACTCTGAGAGGTTCCATCCTCTAATCAGGGGACTCCCCAATGCTTTAAAACTATATGCTGTTCAGCTACAAGGCCAGTTGAAAACTCCCAGAGGCAAAGGGGAGGCCCCTCTGAAATGACTTGGGGGGAGGTGGTACAAGAACTAATTACGGAAGGTATATGGGATTCACTGGCCAAGGGAAACAAAGCATAGAACAGAAATGAAAAGAGTCAAGGAAAGTGGGAGGTAACTTAAACCACCACAACCCCCACATCCTGGGAAACTGGCACGGGTGTCAGATAGTAGAAGACAGTTATTATGGGCAGAGGGCATTTCAAAGGCAATTCCCAGAGAAGTAATGGACAGGTTACCCACTCCTAACCTAGAAGGTTTGGTGAGAAGCTGGGACAGAATAAAGGGAACCCCATCTTCCTTGAACCCTAAAGATCCTCCCTCCCTTATCCCAGGAACCTGGAATAGTAACCCCACACACACACTGAGAAACCAATTTGATGGATTAAAAAAACCCAGGAGCCAGGAAACAACCTGTGCAGTCCATTTTAAGTGAACCAGGGGATGGCCAGTGGGTCTACTTAAGGAGGCTCACAGAAAACAGCAAAGGAAACTCATTGATAATGTTCCCTCTAGGGCCCTTTAAAACTCCAGTTACCTTCTTAGTAGATACTGGGGCCCAGATGTCAGCTCTCCAGAGGGATGTCGCTGATAACAATGGAATAGTTGCCAATAAGAAACCTATCCAAGTTACTGATGTTTTCAGCAACTCTAAATCACAACCAACAGCTCAAATGTTGACTGCCAGGTGATGAATCTCCTGTTATAACCACAGTGATACTGGGGGATTTACCAAACATTATGGGGCTTGCTTTACATAAAGGCTGTGCCTGGGTAGACTCAGGAGGAAAAGAGTGGATGTTCAGGCTCCCCAAAGCCTTGCTGAGACTGCTTCAGTCAGCACTCCCTCTTCCAAAAATAGTCAGTATCAAACCCTACGCTCTGCCATTAGGAGCAAGGGAGGGAAATTACCCCTATAATAACCGAATTACAGGAACAAGGGATAATATCCCCACTCACTCACCCTATGACTCTCCTGTGTGGCCAGTCCATAAACCAAATGGAAAGCAGCAATTGACAATTGATTATTGGCACCTGAATGCCAATACAGGTCCCTTAACAGCTGCTGTGCCTAATATAGCTGAACTAATTGCAACTATACAGGAGCAAGCCCCAAAATTTTAGCAACCATTGATGTTAAGAACATGTTTTTTATGGTCCCCTTGCAGGAAGCAGATAGAGATCACTTTGCTTTTACATGGGAGAGTGTGCAGATTCGCATTTAGAGGGGGAGGAAAGTCGCGGTGCTGGAGGCGAGAGCTTTAGCTCCATCGCGAGGCGAACAAGGAGAGGTGCTCCCCTAAGCATTCAAAGCTCCCTTACGCCAGGGAGTAGGGGTGGAGGGACCAGTGACTATTAAGGTGCCGTTTTCTGTGTCAGATATACGAGCCTAGAAAAAGTTAGCTGGGACACATAGGGAAGATCCTGAGAAAGTATCTCAAGTGATGGAGACGATTATTAGAACAGAAGCTCCAGACTAGAACGATTTACAAGTAATACTGGATAATTTGGTAGCATATGATGAGAAAAGTCTAGTGCTGGCAAAAGCAAGGGAGGAGGCAGAAGGGATCCATGCTCAAGGGACACAGACCCTAAGTAGATACAAATTTTCCAGCTGAAAAAGAATTGGGGAATCTCCATCTGCCTTTTATGAAAGGCTTATGGCAACGACTAGGAAGTATACTGATATGGACCCTGAAAAAGAAGACTATACAGCACAATTATATTTTCACTGGACAATCAAATTCAGATATTAAACGCAAGCCGCAAGAACTGGAAGGGACCAATTCTCAGTCTCTCAAACTGCTGGAAACAGCCTAGAGAGCATACAATAACAGAGAAGTCAAAAGGGAGAGGGAAAAGAAGGAAAAGAATAGGGAAAGAAAATTGTTGGCTGTAGCTATCACACAAGAAATCGGGGGGGGGGGACGACACAGGACGGGACAGCCCAGGAAAGAAAGGTCAGAAAGAAGGATTACATGGAAATGTTTGTGAACAGACTCCATGGGTTCTTTTAGAGAATGATCAGAGTGCAATTTGTAAACAGAACAGATACTAGAAGAGAGAACGCCCTCAGAGTCAAAATACTGAGGATTTAGTAGAATGTCAGGACAGGCAGTCAAAAATGATGAAGACTGAGGAGGACTGGGGGAAGATTTGAAACCCTCCCCAACAGAGCCCCTGGCTACAGTTAGGTTGGGGAATGATAAGGTAAAATTCCTTGTAGATACAGGAGCTACCTATTCTGTTATAAATACTTATAAAGGGCAATTAAGCAAACAGCTTCAGGCATTGGCACCACGGGGCAAAAAGAAAACTGGGCTTTCTTTCAACCTTTAAAGTTGGCAAACAGATGTTGACCCATCAATTTCTTTACATGCCCAAGTGCCCCGTGCCATTATTGGGTAGGGATATACTGAGTAAATTACATGCATAAATTACATTTAAAGAAGAAAAAATTCAGATATATACTCCTGATGAAAAGGCTGTGGAGGCCCAAGTTTTTCTATTACAGAAACCAGCCACTGAGCCAGATATACCAGAGGAAGTGGAGAATGCAGTCACCCCACTAGTATGGGCTACTGGAGTACCAGGACGATCACAAAATGCAGAACCAGTAACTATTCATCTGTCTGGTAAGACAGAAACACCACCCTATAGAACTGGAAGCAAGAAAAGGACTAGAGCCTTTAATTGAAAATTTTATTGAATACTTTGGGACAAAAATGGACTATATTTTTACCTCACATGATAACAACCATCCTGGAACAGAAAAGCAGTCACTGACTTTCCCCAAGCAGGCTGTTAAAATATCAGGCCATGCTTTTGGAACAAGAGGACATAGAATCGAAAGCAACTAACCTTTTGAAAACAGCAGTGTTTCTGACAACCAATCCAGAAGCAGGAGGGCTGACTCACAACTGTTAATAGACTGTTGAGCATGTGTAGGTTGATATGACAGGAATACAAGCTACACCTCTGAAGGATGTGAACTGTGAACCGTGAGCTGTTTGTGGATGGTAGCAGCTTCGTGAAAAATGGAAACTGGAAAGCAGGATACTAGACTTCATTTGGACACAGTAAATAGACAAGTAACCTTAGGTCTACTTTACATCCTGTATGGAAGAAGAGTCCTATTAGAGCTAAATATTGGGGAAAAGTGAAAAGGGATGTGGATCTTGAAGACAATGAATGGGCAGGGCCCTTTTATGCAGTGGAATTCGGATGGGGCCTACAAAGCTTTTTATTACCTGGTCTTATGGCTCTGGAAAATAGAATTTTGACAGAAAACTTGGCAAGTAGAAACCTTATCTAAGGCTACCAAAAAAGGATTTCAAATCATTAAGAAACAAGTACAAGAAAATACAAAACTGACCCTGCAGAACTGATTAGCATTAGATTTGCCACTAGTAAAGGAACAAGGAGTTTGTGGATACCCAAAACTAGAAAGAGAACACTGCTGTGTACACATCCCAAACGTTACCAAAGATTTACAAAAGCAACTTGATGAAGTGTGGAAAATAGAAGACTGCAGAGCTATTAGAGAGGCTGCCGAAACTAATTGGCTAAGTGAAATTTTGCAATCCTTTGGGGGGGGGGGGGTGTCCTAAAGGAATGGTTGTCCACCTTAATAGAAGGTGTAATAATAATTTTAATAGTCAATGTTTGTATAGGATATTGTCCTGGTTTCAGCTGTAACAGCTATTTTTCCTACTTCCTAGTAGCACTGCAGTGCTGTGTTTCAGCTTTAGTCTGAGAACAATGCTGATAACACACCAATGGTTTAGTTGTTGCTCAGTAATGCTTACCCTAGTCAAGGACTTTTCAGTCTCTCATGCTCTGCCAGTGAGGAGGGGCACAAGAAGCCAGGAGGGAGCAGAGACAGGACACCCGACCCAAACTAGCCAAAGGGATATTACATACCACAGCACATCATGCTCACTATATAAACTAGGAGGGAGTTACCCAGAAAGGATGGATTGCTGCTCAGGTCAGGCTGGGTATCAGTCGGTGAGCAATTATATTGTTCATCACTTGTGTTTATTGTTGGTTTGTCTTTTTTTCCTTTCCCCTTTTAGCTTTATATTCTCTCCCCTTATTTCCCTTATCATCATTAGTAGTATATTTGTACTTTAGTTATTAAACTGTTCTTACTTCAACCCGTGGGGCTTACATTCTTTTTGTTTCTCCTCCCCATCCTGCCCAAAGGGGGGTGGGGGGCAGTGAGGGGGTGAGCAAACGGCTGAGTTACCAACTGAGAGGGGACTAGATAAACAGTAGTGGAAGTAATCAGGGAAATAGCTAAATACTTCCCAAAGGAGAAATTGATACCAATTAAACTAGTATTTCATTGTATACAGAGACTTAGCCATGGACAAGGCTACAAGGATTCTCAAGATAAGGCAGGCATGCAACAAAAGAACCAGATGTCTTCTCTCAAATCAATGTAGGCCTTCCTCCTGTTGATAAGGCCTGAGAAATAGGTAAATGGCTGCAAAACAAAACAACTCGAGGAGCCTCTCAGGGTCTTAAATCTGCCCAAACAAGAACATGTAGTTAATTGCAAGACTAAACAAGCATTCCAATGTCCTTAACTAATGGATTTCCATAAAAGGGTAAAATGAGTGGGGGTATTTCTCCCTAAATGACCACCACGACCCCCAGAGACCACTCAAAATTCAGTGCCTGCACCACAGCCTTATCTACCAAAATTACCATATGCAATGACCAACAAGAATTGGGTGGGCATTTTGCAGAATTATAATAAATATTCATATAATAAAGGTATATAAACTGTAAACTGTCTCTTCGCTGTGTCCATGATAGGCAGAGTGATCCCCCATACACCCAGTACTGCAATAATGTAGGCTTCTAACCTGTCATTTTGGTTGGAGAGTTTATTTCCCCAATTTCAGCGACACTACTAGGAAGAAAGTTAACTCTATCCCAGCCAAAACGATGACACAAGTCTGTAACCTTTTTTTGTTAATCTACACACTTCCTAGAGTTAGTTCATTGTGAATCCAAAGGCTGTGTTTGGAGCACTTGCTAGTTACATGAACCCTAGGTACCATTTTCTGTTTGGTGTTTGTTTTTCGGTTTTATTTCACAAAATATAAAGACAGAACTGCTCTGGCTCTAGTGCAAGATTCTTTATATAGCTAGCACTATAGGGATCCCGATTAACCTAAAGGAAGGATAATAAAAGCCTTATTGAAGGCTCGCAGTTTCTTTTTTCAACTGCCTCTTCTCCCCAAACACAACCCAATTAAAAACTTCTACACTTCCACAGGAGTTCGACACATACTTTCTACTGAGAAAAGGCGGGAGCCTGACGCTGCGGCGCCCACCCTCCCCCCGGGGAAGCACTCAGGGGCAGCAGGTACCCGGCAGGGCGCGGAAGCATTGATTACTCACTGGTTCGTGGGGGGAGCGTTGAGCGGGATGGCCACCTCCTCCTCTTCATACTCCGGCCCATCCAACGAGTCGCCTTCATCCACGGTCCCCAACCCCGCCGCCAAGGAAGGTAGCTGTGGCGGCAGCAGGGAATAGGCAACAGTACCGTGTTCAGGTGGGGGAAGCACCCCTCCGGACGCCTCCAGCTCCTGGCCCTGGCCAGTTGCTGTCACGGCGCCACCGCCTCCGGACACGAGAGGAGCAGGTCCCGAGCCTAGCGCCAGAAACCCCAGTGCCGAACACAAAGCCGGACCACCGGCGCCCAGGCTGTCCCCGCCAGAGCCCACCAGAAAGGAGCCCTGCGGCCCCAGCTCCTTGCCTCGGCATAAGGTGGTGTAGTGCTCCGACTCAGCTCTACCAACGGATCCCACCATCCCGGCGGAGATAACCGAGCCACCCTCCTCAGCGCCGGCCTCAGCCGCCATCATGGTGAGCCTCACCCCCTCCTACCTCCCGCGCGCCGACCGCCAGGAAGGTAGCAACAACTGCCCCCCTCTCTATGCCTTTATCTGCAGGGAGCGGAACTGAGACGAGGATAAGATTCCTCCAGCAGAGTCGACTTCCTAACAATAACCGTCTAGGCGCCTAAAACAACACCGAAATCTCCAACACTACTGCTTTATCCTCCTGCGGCCGCAAGGGGAGCAACTCCTACAGCGATCCAGCTCCACGCATTACCCCACCCCCGAGAGCCAGTGAGGGCGCGTCACTGTATGGGCGGGGCAAAGAAGAAAAGAGGGAGGGAACTAACTAGTTAAAGACAGAGAAAAGAGCAGATTGGTAACCTGCACCTGGCGCGGCGCCTTACGGAGCACGAGGTAGTCGGGAGCAAAGATGGTGGTATGTTCTCTGCTCCCTCCTGATGGGTGTAAGGGATACATCAAGAGAAGAATAAGGAGTCTCCCATTATCCCCATCTCGGGGGGACCCAAAACAAACAAACAAACAAGCAAACAAAAACCAAAACAGCAATATAATGCCATAACAACCAAACAGGAAAAGGCTGATCTTCCCCAGTTAGTACCAAAGTTTATTCCTCTCCCGAGTTAAGGCATCAAAGAACTGCATGAGCCTTTTGCACTATAAAAGTGTGAAGCAGTAAATGCATGTTGTTGGGAATACCTGGTTTTGATAATAGAGTAGCTTGTGAGACAGAGTGAGGTTTAAAGCTTTATTCAAATAAAGGGAGATCCCCACCAGGCACACTTGATTCAGGGTTCTCAAATTTTCTTAGCATTAACACTGTATTTATACCTGTCCTGTCTCAGGGTCCCTCCCCCTTTGTCCTTTGTCTTAGATACTCAGGGGTTACAGCTACCTAGTCAACCTATTCTGCTTGCACAAGCTGCAGGCTACCAAAAAGCGGAAATCCAGCAATACTTAGTAGTCATATTGCCATATTGTCTGCAGGAGTTATTTTCCATGAGTAAAGCAATTTCTGTGCTATGCTTAGTGGTTATACTGCTACATGACTTGCAGAAGTTATTTTCTGTTAGTACAGCAGTTTCTTGTGTTTATTCATTATTTCTGATAATATTTTTGGCAAGGCCACAGCTTTTCCCCACAACTCTCTCCTCTTTTTCTTTATCCTTATTTGGTCTTTGCCAATTTTTCAAGCATCTTATAATTTCTAATTGGGTATGTTTTGTGGTGCCTACCTGAGTAAGAATCGTAATTCTCTCTGTATCATGAATAGAAGTTAGGTAGATGAGTGGTTTTCCTATCATGCATTTTACAATTGCTATACCAATCGTTAATAAAAAAACCCCTATCAATCAGCAGGGTTATCCCAATTTGGGCTAATCGTGGTCCCCAGCCAGTAAGTCCTAATGAGGCCAAAAAGTTTTTTAACCATTATTCATCACTTTGTCTTAAATTTTTTTCTAATGCTTTTGAGGTCTTACACTTTGCTTTCTATTAATTGAGAATTATCACTTATATGAAAGCAACTTATATTAAAGCAACACATTCCTTCACATCTATGTCCTGCACATAGCAACAGATAGTCTACTGTTGCCCAGTTCTGCAAAGTAGCAGCTCGGACTTGTTCTAGTTTATCATTAATGGCTGCCAAACCTTGTGAGGTAGCATTAATGGGTTTTGCTAGGCCACATGCTATCTTCCTTAACTTGACTCCATTGTGTACTGCCAGGCCAGGGAGCCCTGCTAATGATGCTGCCATTAATGCTATTTCTCTTTTTGAGAGTTGTCCTGGGTTCAGCTGTAACAGTTATTTTTCTCCTTCTTAGTAGCTGGTGCAGTGCTGTGTTTTCGACTTCAGCCTGAGAACGCTGATAACACACCGATGTTTTGAGTTGTTGCTAAGTAATGCTTTCTCTGATCAAGGACTTTTCAGTCTCATGCTCTGCCAGTGAAGAGGGGCACAAGAAGCCAGGAGGAAAAAGAGACAGGACACCTGACCCAACTAGCCAAAGGGGTATTCCATACCACAGCACGTCATGCCCAGTATATAAACTGGGGGGAGTTACCCGGGAGGCCCAGATCACTCCTTGGGTTGGACTGGGTATCGGTCAGCAGGTGGTGAGCAATTGTATTCTCTCCCTTTGTTATTTCCCTTATCATTATTATTATTGGTGGTGGTAGTAGTGGTTTTGTATTATACCTTAGTTACTGGACTGCTCTTATCTCAACCCGTGGGAGTTATATTCTTTAGATTCTCCTCCCCATCCCTCTGGGAGCAGGGGGGGGGAAGAAGAGGGGGGGAGCGAGCGAGCGGCTGTGTGGTTCTGAATTACCAGCTGGGCTTAAACCACAACAGTTCTTTTTGGCGCCCAACATGGGGCACGAAGGGTTGAGATAATGACAGATCTGACCAGAGTGTGTCTAATCGTATTTGTCATAAGCATTCATTATTTCAGATTAATAGTCACTCATTACAATGTTGATTTATTTGCTCTCTGAGTTGTTGTGCTTGATCTCAGAGTATCAGCATGTTATACCTTACCTGAAGCCAGTATTTGCTGTTTTAGTGTTTATTGGCTGGGGGGCCTGGGCTAAGGTTATTGTTTCGCTGTACTTCATGGTAATGACTTGTAATACAATAGACTCATTGATCATGAAACTGGGCTGGTATGCCTTCTCAGCGTGGTCATCACCTCTATACTCTGGGAGGCATGTAATGGAAATTTTTAACAATTACACATCTTTCATTTTCCTTCCATAGGGGGGTCAACCTATGGAGGTGATATTCCCTCACACGCTCTGCTCCCCCACCAGGCTATTTACAGTAGGAATAGATTCTGGAAAAGTTAAAGATCTTGAATATAATTTCAACGCCCTTGAAAGTGTCCTGCTCCTTTTGCTGGGAACCAGCTCGTTGCTGCATATGCTTTCTATGTTTTGCCTACGGTGTGACCACCCTGAGAATGCCTGATCTTGGAAGCTAAACAGGGTCCGGCTCAGGTCTTGTCTAAGGTTAACTGACTATTTAAGAATACTACCAAGAGATCTTCCCTGAGGCTGGGTAGTCATGAGTGGCAGGGTGTGTGGGATAGTATGGGCAAGCACTTAAGCCAGTTGGCCCCTCCAGTGCTTTGGAATTTCCCTCCTGAACAAATGCGGAATCTGGAAAAATTAGCAGAACACTTAGGCGAGGTGTGCTGTTGTCCTGGCAATACCAGAGAGGGACAACTTGATGCAACGTGCTGGGGCTTGGCCTACGCCTATAGGGCCCTGTTCCGTAAGGAGCAGGAAAAAGATGTCCCTGGATCTGATGGCACAGCAACAGACAGCACAGCTATGGAGAGCCTGCCAGAGTGACAGAAAACGAGCACCAGTGATGGCAACAGCCAATGGCTAGGTGACATGGGAACCTGAAAGAGTCAGCCTTGAGTGTTTGCTACCTGACCCTAGGAGGGAGAGGGTCAGCAGCCACTGCAGGAGAGGCCTAGGAGACACCCTCAAGCAGAGGAGACCCCCCAGCCCAGTCCAGGTGTGTGCACCTCATAGCTGGACCCACTATGCTGACATGCTGGGTTTCTCTACTGGACTGAGGTCTCCTTCCCACCAGACACAGAAGTCATGCCTCTCACTAACATTCGTTGCAGAATAACCTGTCCTAAACCATGGAAAATGCCTGTCTAGTATAAATGAGACTCCCACTACAGCTGAACCTGTCAGCAACAGTGCTGCACTCGTTAGACTGATCTAGACTGAATAACTTTTTCAAACTCTGAACAGCTATCATCTAAACTGAATTTCCATGGTCTTCAAGATAAAACATGAAAATATGATTCTGGCAAAAGCAGATTAGTCCAGACACTAGGGAAGTAAAACCTGAACTGTTGTGGTTTAAGCCCAGCCAGTAATTCAGAACCACGCAGCCACTTGCTCACTCCCCCCCTTCTTCCCCCCTGCTCCCAGAGGGATGGGGAAGAGAATCGAAAGCATGTAAATCCCACGGGTTGAGATAAGAACAGTCCAGTAACTAAGGTACCATACAAAACTACTACTGCTACCACCAATAAAAATAATGATAAGGGAAGTAACAAGGGGAGAGAATACAGTTGCTCACCACCTGCTGACCGATACCCAGCCTGACCCAAGCAGCGATCTGGGCCTTCCAGGTAACTCCCCCCAGTTTATATACTGGGCATGATGTGCTGTGGTATGGAATACCCCTTTGGCTAGTTTGGGTCAGGTGTCCTGTCTCTGCTTCCTCCCAGCTTCCCGTGCCCCTCCTCACTGGCAGAGCATGAGACTGAAAAAGTCCTTGATCAGAGTAAGCGTTGCTTAGCAACAACTAAAAATATCAGTGTGTTATCAGCACTGTTCCCAGACTAAAGTTGAAAATACAGCACTGCACCAGCTACTAAGAAGTAGAAAAATGACTGCTACAGCTGAACCCAGGACAAAAGCACACCCACAGATCGAGAAGACCCTTGCCCAAGTGAAGACCCTTCCCCCATGCAAGCATAGTAGCAGAAGAGAATGACACTGCAGATATAATTGTACGTAAATCACTAACCAGTCATTGTAACTGGGAGTGTACTACTTTGTAATTTTTGTGTATAAATGTAAGGATGAAATCGGCATTGGTTGTGCTTGATTTGTGGAAATTCCACCTAGCACCCAGCGCTGCAATAAAGAAGTGCCTGCTTAATGCTACATTGGCATTAAGGAGTTTTATTCTCCCGACTTTCGGTGACAGTTTTTGGCGACCCAGATGGGACTTTGTGAGTGAGACTGGAAGAGATCGAGTGCCATTCAAGCTCCAGCCAGCACTGAGGAATTCTCAGGGAGGGACATCGCCCTCGACTCATAAAGCTCCTTGCAACATTCCCTGTAATAAAAAAAGGGTAAGGCACTTCTTTCAGAATTTGGTTTGGAAAGCCTGCCTGTAAGGCAGTAAAAGCTGTGCAGGGTTGAGGCTAAGAGGGTACCTGTTTGCACTGGAAGCCTAGGCGTCTGCCCATAAATCATAAGCGAAAGCTATTGCAGGGTTGGACTTTGGTTGGTAATTACTGTTGCATGGTAATTACCATTTGCATTGTTATTTGGTAATCACTGTTACGTGTTTGGTGATTACCGTTTGCATATTTTATTGTTATTTAGTAATTGCCGTTTGCATGTTTTGGTGATTACTTTTGCATACTTTATTGTAATTTGATAATTACCATTTGATTGTTTTGGTAATTACCGATTACATATTTTATCATAATGGCATCGGGATTTGTAAAATTATTTAAGAATAGAAGTTCTGGAAATTTGACCACCATGGATAAAAGGATACCAAAAACATCGCCGTTGTTAGGATGTTTGTTAGCACATTGGGGTGATTTGCATGATAATTTATGCAAAAGACAGATGATTGAATATTGTAACCACTGGTGGCTTTTGTATTTTTTGGATGATAAGGAAAAGTGGCCAAAAAATGGAACTTTGAGTTTGCATTTAATGTTGTTTTGTAGAAGAGAAGGTTAAATCTATATCAAAAATAGGTGCTGTATGGAGTAAATCATGCAATGCCAAGGGCTTTAAATTGGTCTAAATTATATGAGGTAAAACAAGATAAGAATGAATCTCCCTCTTTGTTTCTGGAAAAATTAAAGGAGACTGCTAGAAAATATACTGATTTAAAATTCGTAACTGAGGCAGAACCTCAACAATTGGCTTTAATTTTTTATGGGACAATTAGCACCTGATATAAAAAGAAAACTCCAAACATTAGAGGGAGAGGATTCTGGAAATTTAAATAGAATGCTTGAAGTAGCATGGAAAGTTTATATCAATCAGGAAAAAAAAAGGGGGGGGGGATAGAGAGAGCAGACTAATAGTTCTTTTAACAGGGAACGCAGTAAAGAGAAGAGGACAAGCCAGAGGAAGAGGAGGTTTTAGAAACTTTGGTAACCAAGAACCTAATGCACCTCTAGGGATAGATCAACGTGCGTATTGCAGGGAGGAGGGACATCATTGGAAAAAAGATTGCCCTAGACTAAAGGCAAGTCAGCAAGAAGCTGCAAGGATGATGACCCTAGATGACTGAAGAGGACTGGAGGGGAACCCAGCTGAGCCTCTTGTTATAATTAAGCTGGGAAGCAATAATGTTGAATTTTTAGTACATACAGGTGCAACATATTCTGTTTTGAACACTTGCAAAGGGAAATTAGGAAATAAAATGGCCAGTATAATTGGAGCAAGTGGGAAGCAAGAAAATAGGCTGTTCCTTCAATCCCTAGATTTGAAATTTGGAAATAAGGTAATTACACATGAATTTTTGTATGTACCAGACTGTCCGATACCTTTGTTGGGGCGAGATTTATTGTCCAAATTAAATGCACAAATAGTGTTTGATAAAGGAGAGATTCTTTTAAAAATACCAGAATTAAAGACAGGCGAAATATTGATGAGACAGTAGAAGGTTAAGGAACAAATACCACAGGAAGTAGATCAGGCTGTTATACCTATAGTCTGGAATACAGACATACCTGGTAAATCAAAGACAGCACAACCTGTAAAAATAGAGTTGAAAGAACAGGCAAAACCAGTGAAAATCAAGCAATATCCAGTCAAGCCAGAGGTTAGACAAGGAATTAAGAAATTGATTGATAAGTTCTTAAAGTTTGGGATTCTTGAAGAGTGTGACTCATAATATAATACTCCAATTTTACCAGTAAAAAAAAAAAAAAAAAAAGCCCTTCAGGTGAATATAGATTAGTTCAGGATTTAAGGGCTATAAATCAAATAGTTAAAGACATATACCCTGTAGTTGCAAATCCATATACACTGTTAACAGCATTAAGAGAGGATCATCAGTGCTTTACAGTGCTTGATTTAAAGGATGCTTTCTTTTGTATGCCCCTGGAGGAGGAAAGCTGAAAATTATTTGCTTTCGAGTGGGAAAATCCACAAACAGGATGAAAAACATGGACAAGATTGCCACAAGGATTCAAAAATAGTCCGACGAGCTTTGATAACCAGTTGGTGAAGGAGCTGGAACAGTGGAAACAGAGATACAGAACCTAAACCTGGACATCTGCTTCTACAATACGTGGATGGCATCTTGATTGCTACAAAAGAAACACTGACCTGTATTAAGGTAACAATAGACCTTTTAAACTTTCTTGGACTAAATAGGTATAAAGTGTCTAGAAATAAGGCTCAGATACCAAGCCCAACTAATATATCTGGGCTTTGGGCCCAGAACAGCAAAAGGCCTTTCTGGACTTAAAACAGGTTTTAATGACTGCATCAGCATTGGGACTTCCAGACCTAACCAAAGACTTGCAGTTATTTGTTCATGAAAGACAACATCTTGCAACATCTTGCACTCTGGGTGCTGACTCAGAAAATAGGAAGCTGGAAAAGACCGGTTGGGTATTTCTCCAAGCAACTGGACACTGTAAGTAAAGGATGGCCTACTTGTCTCCGGGCAGTTGCTGCTGCAGTGATGCTAATACAAGAAGCTTGAAAACTAACTTTGGGGAGGACAATAACAGTATATGTACCACACATGGTAATTACTGTTTTAGAACAAAAGGGGGATCATTGGTTATCCCCTAGCAGAATGATGAAATACCAAATGATTTTGACAGAGCAAGATGATGTTATTTTGAAAACAACTAACCTGATTAACCCTGCAGTTTTTTTGAACTCCATACAGGAAGAAGGACAATTAGAACATGACTGTTTGGTGACCATTGAACATGTCTATTCCAGTCAAGAAGACTTAAAGGATAGACTGCTGGATGATCCTGATT
Source organism: Strigops habroptila (assembly GCF_004027225.2). Classification (NCBI taxonomy): domain Eukaryota; kingdom Metazoa; phylum Chordata; class Aves; order Psittaciformes; family Psittacidae; genus Strigops; species Strigops habroptila. The sequence continues at coordinate 36,068,829 of NC_044301.2, read as the reverse complement.
GGGAATTATACACGAATGGTAGCAGTTTTGTGGAGGACTGAATTCGATATGCAGGATATGCAGTGACTACTGAGAATTCAGTTATAGAAGCAAATTCTTTACCTTGCACTACTTTAGCTCAAAATGCAGAACTGATAGCCTTGATGAGAGCATTAGAACTGAGTGAAGGAAAGAAAGTGAATATTTGGACTGATTCAAAATATGCCTTTGGTGTGGTACATGTTCATGGAGTCCTGTGGAAGGAAAGGAGATTATTATCCTCCCAGGGAACAAGTATTAAATGCAAAGAAGAAACCTTAAAATTAATACAAGCAGTCCAGAAGCCAATTAAGGTGGCAATCATGCACTGTAAAGCACATCAGTCAGGAAATACAAAAGAAATTATAGGAAACAAATTAGCAGACAGAACAGCTAGGAGGATTGCAAAAAGAGATGCCTTCCAAATGGCATTAATCCCTACTAAAACCATAGCTCTACCAAAATAAAAACCTAAATATTCAGAGGAAGATGAGAAATTAGGGAAGTTGCTGAATGCAAAGAAGAATCTAGCAGGATGGTGGGTGACATCACAAGGTCAAGTAGTATCCCACCACTTATAATGAGGGAAATAATACAGACAAAACATAAGGAATGTCATTGGGGAGCAGAAGCATTAGTGACATTTTTAAAGAGACACATAGTAAAAATGCTAGAAATAGCTAAAATGACAACTGCAAAATGTGAAATATGTTTGAAAAACAATCCAGTTGTAAAGAAAAAGGTTCAAATGGGAATACTGAAATCAGGAATGGAACCAGGAGATTATTGGCAAATAGATTTTTCCGAACTACCTTGGCAAAATGGGTATCGGTACATTTTGGTAGGGGTTGACACTTCTACAGGATGGCCAGAAGCCTTTCCCTGTCAGACCAATCAAGCAAAAGAAGTCATTAAGTGGCTATTGCAGGAGCTTATCCCAAGATTTGGGGTGCCTATTGGAATATCTTCAGATAGAGGTCCACATTTTTATTACAGAAGTGGTACAGGGTGTTAGTAAAATGTTGGGAATTACTTGGGACTTACGTACGCCTTGGAGGCCACAATCCAGTGGAAAAGTAGAAAGAATGAATCAAACATTGAAAAGACAGGTTAGTAAAATATGTCAGGAAACTAATTTGAAATGGCCTCAGGCACTCCCATTGGCCCTCTTGCGAATTCGGGTTCGACCTAAAAGTGGAACTTTAATTAGTCCTTATGAGTTGTTATATGGAAAGCCATATGAATCTCCAGAACCAAATTTGAATGTACATATAAAAGAAAAACAAGATGTATATAACTATCTACTTTCCCTAGGAAAAACTTTAACTGCGCTTCAGAGTCTGGTTGTTTGGAACAGGCCTCTGTCTTTGGAGAACCCAATACATGATTTCCAGCCAGGAGATTATGTCTACATGAAGACACGGACTTCTGAACCTCTTCAAGAATGCTAGAAAGGACCTTTTCAAGTACTGTTGACTACCTTCATCTCTATCAAGAGAGCTGAATCAGAAGCATGGATACACTACACTAGGGTGAAGAAAGCCCCATCATTATGGAAAATTGTCAACAGGGACAATAAGACCTCAAAATTGACTCTGAAGCATGTCTAATTTTGTGTATCCTTTTCAAATCTGGGGAGAATGGATGTTGATTTGGATGTTAATGGGAGCCAATTTTGTAGTAAAAACTGAGCCAGGTGGAGAATTAGTAGGACATGGAAATCTATTGAAATTAGAATGTAATTCTACTCAAATTCCAGACCTTAATCTTGATGAGATGGCTAGTGAACTGGAAAAAAAGAAAATAAGAAATAAAAGGCAAATAGAAACAGACCAATTGATATATCTCCCAAGAAAAACCCGGGATGAAAATTTGATGTTAGGATTAATCAAAGAGTTAGCTAATTTGCAAAGCATGTCACAAATTACTGCTTGTTTACCAATTCCAAGAGCAGTAGGTGAATCACTACCATGGGGAATTTTAACTATGAATCTGACAATTTTAAGGAAAAATGAAGCTATACATTGTGAACAAAAACCTGTGGTTGAATGGCACCATTCAGAAACAATGGAAAACGGCAGGTAGTCGAGCTGACTGTGAAAAATAGTTAAATTATGTTTTTACTAAAATTGTGAAATTTAAAAATATGGGGTGGTGTTCTTATGATGAACAAAGAAAGAAAAATGTAAGTTGAACAATCATGAAATGGGAATGTAATGAGACAAGTCAGATAGAAAAGAGTGAGGCAAATTGGGACTCTGTTTGGAATATGGTCATTTTATCTTTATTTCAATACATGGCTAAAGCACCTTGGTGTTTTATTTGGGATGTAGTGACTTTTGCAACCTTTCCAAATGTAAATGATAGAAGTAGTTCATCACAAGAAAAGGAAAGCTTAGTGTCTTGATGGAAGGGTGAGAAAATGTATAATTGTAGTACCACTGATATGGCAATCCAGGCTATTCCTCCTTTAGCTGCTGCTTTAAAATATGGATGTTTATGTAGGAGCCTTCCTTAGGAATGATCTCAAATTGACTGAGACATACATACCCAAAAGAGGAACAATATTTAGTTGCAAAAGATCTACATTCCGGAGCCCAAGACACTTAGTGTGGAAAATGAGTGATGGGACCTGGACAACTCATTTACCTATAGATGGTAAAGTAAGACAAATAACATTAGGCATACCAACTCTATGTCCAATCTGGAAAAGAACTCCTTTTAGAGGAGCATTAGAACATTTAAAATTAGAAAGGGTGAAGAGGTCAGAAATAGATGAAGAATGGAATGAACCTTCGACTGGAGTGAAAGTTGGTTGGGCTTTGGAGTCTTTGACTCCTTTAGCAATATATAAGAACAGGGAATGGATATATCAACTAACAGGACAAGTAGAAAAACTAGCAAATGCAACCAGGAAAGGATTTAAGGATTTGAATTTACAATTACAGGCAACTTCAAGGATGACTTTACAAAATAGAATAGCTTTGGATATTCTCTTACTTAAAGAGCATGGAGTTTGTGGATACTTGAAAGATAGAATTGATCATTGTTGTATACACACTCCGAATGTGACTCAAGATGTGGACCATGACTTAGATTTATTGGAAAAGGTAGAAAAGAATAATCAAAAGATTGAACACGACGTACAAGAAAGTTGGATAAATAAAATCTTCAAGGGAGTAGGATGGAATTTGAGTTCATGGATAAAATAACTGACTAGCACTGCAATAGTCTTGTTGATAATTTTTCTAATGATTATTTTGATCTATTATTATTTAAAAAGACAAATAAACAAGACTACATTCAATCGAATGATCATCCAAGCAGTGGCTAGACAACAAGATGAACAATAATCAATTCCGAAGGCTCCCACTAACATATAATGACTCCCACCAAAAAGTAATTTAAAAAAAAAAATGTTAAAATGAAAGTATTGAAATTATTTTCAAAACGTTCAAAGGGGGGAAATGTTGCAGATTATCTTAAGTTTTACTGAATCTTTCTATATTTTGTGTTTGATTATGAAGCAGTTATCTATAAGAACATCTTGATTTAAGAAGTTAGGCTCTATGTTAGCACGGGATGCTGTGTTAGCTTAGAAATTAGACTCTGTGTTGCTCGAAGTCCCTGTTTTATGTGACATGTAGCCTTAGTCCTTACTCTCTAGAGCATAACCAAAGCACCTAGGGTCTAGTGTATATGGGATGAGTTATTTGACAACCTGGCAAGGCACAAATCTAGCCGGCCAACTTGGCAACAAAACTTAGTTTTAAGGTGACCTAAAGTAAACTGCCTTCATTATAATACTAAAAAGCACACTCAAAGATAGAGAAGACCCTTGCCCAAGTGAAGACCCTTCCACCGCACAAACATAGTAGCAGAAGAGAAAGACACTGCAGATATTAAAATTGTACATAAATCACTAACCAATCATTGTAACTGGGAGTGTACTGCCTTGTAATTTTTGTATATAAATGTAAGGATGTGTCCTGGGTTCAGCTATAGCAGTCATTCTTCTTCTTAGTAGCTGGTGCAGTGCTGTGTTTTTTAATTTCAGCCTGGGAACAACATTGATAACAGCAATGTTTTTAGTTGTTGCTAAGTAATGATTACTCTGCCCAAGGTTTTTCTCAGTCTTATGCTCTGCCAGGGAGGAGGGGAAGCCGGGAGGAAGCAGAGACAGGACACCTGACCCAAACTAGCCAAAGGGGTATTCCATACCACAGCACGTCATGCCCAGTATATAAACCAGGGGGAGTTACCTGGAAGGCCCAGATCACTGCTCGGGTCGGGCTGGGTATCAGTCGGCGGGTGGTGAGCAATTGTATCCTCTCCCCTTGTTATTTCCCTTATCATTATTATCATTGGTGGTGGCAGTAGTGGTTTTGCATTATACCTTAGTTACTGGACTGTTCTTATCTCAACCCGTGGGAGTTACATTCTTCTGATTCTTCTCCTCATCCCTCCAGGAGAGGGGGGAGGAAGAAGGGGGGGAGTGAGCGAGCGGCTGCGTGGTTCTGAATTACGGGCTGGGCTCAACCAACGACAGTTCTTTGTGACGCACAATATGGGGCACAAAGGGTTGAGATAACGACAGATCTGACCAGAGTGTGTCTAATCGTATTTCTCATAAGCATTCATTGTTATTACTTGTCACAATGTTGATTTATTTGCTCTCAGAGTCGTTGGGCTTGATCTCAGAGTTTCAGCATGTTGTACCTTACTTACAGCCATTATTTGCTGTTTTAGTGTTTATCGGCTGGGGGGCCTGGGCTAAGGTTCTTGTTTCACTGTACTTCATGGTAATGACTTGTAATACAATAGACTCATTGATCATGAAACTGGTCTGGCTTGCGCTTCTGGTGTGGCCATCACCTCTGTACTCTGGGAGGTATATAACGAAATTTTTTAGCAATTGCATGTCTTTTTTTTTCTCTTGTCCTGGGTTCAGCTATAGCAGTCATTTTTCTCCTTCTTAGTAGCTGGTGCAGTGCTGTGTTTTTTAACTTTCAGCCTGGGAACAACGCTGATAACACCGATGTTTTTAGTTGTTGCTCAGTAATGTTTATTCCAACCAAGGACTTTCTCAGTCTCATGCTCTGCCAGGGAGGAGGGGAAGACGGGAGGAAGCAGAGACAGGACACCTGACCCAAACTAGCCAAAGGGGTATTCCATACCAAAGCACGTCATGCCCAGTATATAAACCGGGGGGAGTTACCCGGAAGGCCGAGATCACTGCTCGGGTCGGGCTGGGTATCGGTCGGCGGGTGGTGAGCAATTGTATCCTCTCCCCTTGTTATTTCACTAATCATTATTATCGTTGGTGGTAGCAGTAGTGGTTTTGTATTATACCTTAGTTGTGGGACTGCTCTTATCTCAGCCCGTGGGAGTTACATTCTTCCGATTCTCCTCCCCATCCCTCCGGGAGCGGGGGGAGGAAGGGGGGGAGTGAGCGAGCGGCTGTGTGGTTCTGAGTTACCGGCTGGGCTCAAACCACGTCATCTCTTCAGGGGTCAACCTATGAAGGAGACATTCCCTTACACCCCCCGCTCCCCCACCAGGCTATTTACAACAGCATTTGAGAGTTCTGAAGGTTTTGGATGGCCTTTGAATACCCTTGAGACCTGCCTGCTGATTGTGCTGGGGATCAGCATGTTGGCACACATACAGAGTGTGGTTTACCCACAAACATCCCACCCTGGGAACACCCTATTTCGTATGATCTCGAAAGTTAAGCAGTATCGGGTTCAAATCTGGTCTAGGGTTAGACAACGATATAGGAGGACCACCAAGAGATTTTCCCTGAGGCTGGACAGTTATGAGTGGCAGGGTGTGTGGGATAGTATGGGCAAGTATCTAGGCCAGTGGACCCTTCCAGTGCTTTGGAACTTCACCACTGAACAAGTGCAACATCCGGAAAAACTAATAAAACACTTCAACGAGGTGTGCTGTCATTCTGTTTATACCAGAGAGGGACAACTCGCTGCAACGTGCTGGGGCTTGGCCTATGCCTACAGAGCCCTGCTCAACACTATCCAGCACCTTCAAAGGGAAAAAAATGTCTCTGGATCTGATGGCAAAGCAACAGACAACGCAGCTATGCCAACTCCAAGCACAGCAGCTACACCAACCCCAGTGACAAGCACAGCAGCTACTCAAACCCTGACAGCAACAGGCAATGCAGCTGTTGGTGTTACTCAACTCCCAAGCACAACAGCTGCACCAACCCCAGCAACAGACACTGCAGCTACTCCAATCCTAGTGGCAGACACTGCAGCCACTCCAACCACAGTGACAAACACTGCAGCTAAACCAAATGGCCAGTTTGTGACAGTATCTGTTGCCCCTGTAAGCATAAGCAAATGAGAGGCACAAAGAGCAACCCCTGCAGTGAAGAAAGATGAAGTCCCAATGCATTTACCACAGGGGACAGGATCTGAACAAGAGTTACTTCTACGTGGATCAGACGAAGAGGAAGAAGAAGAAGAGGTGACTTCTCGACCCCGGACCTCAACCAACCTGTGGAATATGCGAAAAGATTTCACCTATCTTCCAGGGGAGCACATGGTCACCTGGTTGCTCCGATGCTGGGACAATGGGGCTGACGGTCACGAACTAGAAAGTAAGGAAGCCAAGCAGCTGGGATCACTTGCTAGGGAAGGAGGAATTGACAAAGCTATTGCAAGAGAGAAGTGAGCCCTCAGCCTTTGGAGGCGGCTCCTGGCATCTGTGAAGGAAAGGTTTCCCTACAAGGTTGATATTATGAGCCGCTCAGCCAACTGGACCACGATAGAGAGAGGCATCCAGTCCCTGAGGGAATCAGCCATTCTAGAGATGATCTATCGTAGGCCGGATGCCAGGAACACATCCGTAGATCCAGATGAAGTCGAATGTACACGACCCATGTGGTGGAAACTTACACAGAGTGCACCATCATCATATGCCCACACATTGGCATCAATGACCTGGAATGACGGAGCATCATCAACAGTGGATTACCTGATTCGTCAACTCTGAGAGTTCGAAGACAATCTCACCCCTTCCATCATTTCAGCTGTGGAAAAACTGTCCCAGAAGTTCAAACAATTGAGAGACAATTTATGCGATCTATTCAGCTCCCCACGTGTACCAGCCCATGTCTCAACTATTAAGAGAAGGCGCCCTACTGCTCGAGAAAGAAAATATAGGAGGTACACGCCACAAGCTGCCCCATGGTTTTACCTGCGGGATCACGGAGAAGATATGAGAAAGTGGAATGGAAAACCTACCTCAGTTCTGGAGCAACGGGTGCATGAACTGAAGAGGAGAACAATGGTCAAGGATGATCCTCCCAGGAAAGCTGCTGCTCCAGTCTCTGGTGAGCAGTTTCCCAGATGGAGTGGAAGAGCTGATTTTACTCCAACTCCTGTGATAAGGAATTCTAATCCCTTTCTACAAGACATAAGTGGAGAATCTTATGATCACTATTAGAGGGGCCCTGCCTCCAGCCAGGTGGAGGAGAGGGATAATCGGGTTTACTGGACTGTGCGGATCAGATGGCCTGGCACATCAGTCCCACAGAAGTATAAGGCTCTAGTAGATACCGGTGCACAGTGTACCCTGATGCCATCAGGGTATCAAGGGGTGAAACCCATTTATATTTCTGGAGTGACAGGAGGATCCCAAGAGTTAACTGTACTGGAAGCTGAAATCAGCCTGACTGGGAGGAAGTGGCAAAAGCACCCCATTGTGACTGGTCCAGGGGCTCAATGCATCCTTGGCATGGACTATCTCAGGAGAGGGTACTTCAAAGACCCAAAAGGGTATAGATGGGCTTTTGGTATCGCTGCCTTGGAAACAGAGGATATGAAGGAGCTGTCCACCTTGCCCGGTCTCTCAGAGGATCCTTCTGTTGTGGGGTTGCTGAAGGTCGAAGAACAACAAGTGCCAATTGCGACCACAACAGTGCACCGGCAGCAATATCGCACCAAATGAGACTCCTTGATTCCCATCCATAAGCTGATCCGCAGACTGGAGAGCCAAGGAGTGATCAGCAGGACCCGCTCACCCTTTAATAGCCCCATATGGCCAGTGTAGAAGTCTAATGGAGAGTGGAGACTAACAGTAGACTATCGTGGCCTGAACGAAGTCACACCACCATTGAGTGCTGCTGTACTGGACATGCTAGAACTTCAATATGAACTGGAGTCAAAGGCAGCCAAGTGGTATGCCACAATTGATATTGCCAATGCATTTTTCTCAATCCCTTTGGCAGCAGAATGCAGGCCACAGTTTGCTTTCACTTGGAGGGCCGTGCAGCACACTTGGAACTAACTGCCCCAGGGGTGGAAACACAGCCCTACCATCTGCCATGGATTGATCCAGACTGCACTGGAACAGGGGCAAGCTCCAGAGCACCTGCAATACATTGGTGACCTTATAGAGGGGGGGGATAAAGCAGAGGAAGTTTTTGAGAAAGGGAGGAAGATAATCCAAATCCTGCTGAAGGCTGGTTTTGCCATAAAACGGAATAAGGTCAAGGGACCCACACAGGAGATTCAATTTTTGGGAATAAAATGGCAAGATGGACATTGCCAGATCCCCACAGATGTGATCAACAAGATAACAGCAATGTCTCCACCAACTAACAAGAAAGAAACACAAGCTTTCACAGGTATTTTGGGATTCTGGAGAATGCACATCCCAAATTACAGTCTGATTGTAAGCCCTCTCTATCACGTGACCTGTAAGAAGAATGATTTCAAATGGGGCCATGAGCAACAACAAGCCTTTGAACAAATTAAACGAGAAATAGTTCATGCAGTAGCCCTTGGACCAGTCCGGGCCAGGCCAGATGAGAAAAATGTGCTCTATACTGCAGACAGTGAGAATCGTCCTACCTGGAGCCTCTGGCAGAAAGCTCCAGGGGAGACTCGAGGTCGACCCCTCGGCTTTTGCAGCTGGGGATATAAAGGATCCGAGGCCAGCTACACTCCCACTGAAAAAGAGATACTGGCAGCCTATGAAGGGGTTCGAGCTGCCTCAGAAGTGATTGGAACTGAAGCGCAGCTCCTCCTGGCACCCCGGTTGCCTGTGCTGGGCTGGATGTTCAAAGGCAGGGTCTCCTCTACACATCATGCAACCGATGCTAGATGGACTAAGTGGGCCGCACTAATTACACAACGAGCTCGAATAGGATATCCCAGTGGTCCAGGAATTCTAGAAGTCATCATGGACTGGCCAGAGGGCAAAGATTTTGGGATGTCACCAGAAGAGGAGGTGACGCGTGCTGAAGAGGCCCCACCATATAATGAACTGTCAGAGAGTGAAAAGCAATATGCCTTGTTTACTGATGGGTCCTGCTGTATTGTGGGAAAGCATCGGAGATGGAAGGCAGCTGTGTGGAGTCCCCTGTGACAAGTTGCAGAAACTGCTGAAGGAGAGGGTGGATCGAGTCAGTTTGCAGAGGTGAAAGCCATCCAGCTGGCCTTGGACATTGCTGAATGAGAAAAATGGCCAGTACTTTATACTGACTCATGGATGGTGGCAAATGCCCTGTGGGGGTGGTTGCAGCAATGGAAGCAGAGGAACTGGCATCTGGGCTGCTGCATTGTGGCAAGATATCGCTGCTCGGGTGCAGAACCTGGTGGTGAAGGTACGCCACGTAGATGCTCATGTACCCAAGAGTCAGGCCACTGAGGAACACCAGAATAACCAGCAAGTGGATAAAGCTGCTAAGATTGAAGTGGTTCAGATGGACTTTGATTGGCAACATAAGGGTGAATTATTTTTAGCCTGGTGGGCCCATGACACCTCAGGCCATCAAGGCAGAGATGCTACATATAGATAGGTTCATGATCGAGGGGTGGACTTAACAATGGACACTATTGCCCAGGTTATTCACGAATGTGAAACGTGCTGCAATTAAGCAAGCCAAGCGGTTAAAGCCTCTCTGGTATGGAGGATGATGGCTGAAGTACAAGTATGGGGAGGCCTGGCAGATTGACTATATCACACTCCCACCAACCCGCCAAGGCAAGCGCTATGTGCTTACCATGGTGGAAGCAACCACTGGCTGGCTGGAAACATACGCTGTGCCCCACGCCACTGCCCGGACCACTATCCTGGGCCTTGAGAAACAAGTCTTGTGGCGACACAGCACCCCAGAGAGAATTGACTCAGACAATGGGACTCATTTCTGGAACAACCTTATAGACACTTGGGCCAAAGAGCATGGCATTGAGTGGGTATATCACATCCCCTACCATGCACCAGCCTCTGGGAAAATTGAACGGTACAATGGGCTGTTATAAACTACACTGAGAGCAATGGGTGGTGGGACTTTCAAACATTGGGATAGACATTTACCAAAAGCCACCTGGTTGGTCAACACGTGCGGGATGTGCCAACAGGGCTGGCCCAACCCAATCAGAACTTTTACGTACTGTAGAGGGGGATAAAGTTCCTGTGGTGCACGTAAAGAATTTTTTGGGGAAGACAGTCTGGGTTATTCCTGCTTCGGGTAAGGGCAAACCCACTTGTGGGATGGCTTTTGCCAGGGACCTGGATATACTTGGTGGGTAATGTGGGAAGATGGGGAAGTCCGGTGTGTAACTCAAGGGGATTTAATTTTGGGGGAAAACAGCCAATGAACTCAATTGTTTGCTATTGCCTGCTATATAACACTTTTATAGCCCATCAGCTAGATGCCCATCTCCACCACTCTGGGCTTTGAAAAGAAGATGTGTGCTGTATTGGCAGAGAATGAAGTCATAGGAAAAGCCAGCAGCAGCAGCAGAACTGTCCTCAGGTCACCATCAACTGACCCTGACTTCCCTCGAGTCATCACCCCAACAAAGAATGAACTTTGGTGAAATCAGACGATTGGAGCGAGTCCAGAGGAGGGCCACGAGGATGATAAGAGGGCTGGAGCACCTCCCATATGAAGACAGGCTGAGAGAGTTGGGGCTGTTCAGCCTGGAGAAGAGAAGGCTGCATGGTGACCTCATAGAAGCCTTCCAGTATCTGAAGGGGGTCTACAAGGATGCTGGGGAGGGACTCTTCATCACGGACTGTAGTGGTAGGACAAGGGGTAATGGGTTCAAACTTAAACAGAGGAAGTTTAGACTAGATATAAGGAAGAAGTTCTTTACAGTGAGGGTGGTGAAGCACTGGAATGGGTTGCCCAGGGAGGTTGTGGATGCTCCATCCCTGGCGGTGTTCAAGGCCAGGTTGGACAGAGCCTTGAGCCACGTGGTTTAGGGCAAGGTGTCCCTGCCCATGGCAGGGGGGTTGGAACTAGATGATCTTAAGGTCCTTTCCAACCCTTACGATTCTATGAATCTATGATTCTATGATCTCAGCAGTAATTAGATGAGTTCAGCTGTGTCGTCATCAGGCAACATTCCAACACTACACACTGTCTCTCTTGCCCTGAAAGACTTTGGCAAGAGATTGAGCCTGACATCATGGACTGAATGAATTCAGCAAAATTTATTTGGATGGTCCATGGACTAAGGAATGATGTCTCTCTTTGTGTGTGTGTATATATATATATATGAGACAAAAGCATTGGTATATTGTAAAATGTGGGATCTGAGCATCACGTGAATGGTATGGAATAAGGGGTGCATATGGTCCTGTGTTCAGGTGTAGCAGTTGTCGTGCATCTTCTTTTAATAGTTGAGACATGGATTGGTACACATGGGGAGCTGAATAGATCGCATAAATCGTCTCTCAATTGTTTGAACTCCTGGGACAGTTTTTCCACAGTTGAAATGATGGAAGGGGTGAGATTGTCTTCGAACTCTCAGAGTTGACGAATCAGGTTGGTGGTGTTACGTCATTCCAGGTCATTGATGCCAATGAGTGGGCATATGATGATGGTGCACTCCGTGTAAGTTTCCACCACATGGGTCATGTAGATTTGACTTCATCTGGATCTATAGATGTATTCCTGGCACCTCTTCTTCTTCTTCCTCTTCGTCTGATCCACGTAGAAGTAACTCTTGTTCAGATCCTGTCCCCTGTGGTAAATGCATTGGGACTTCATCTTTCTTCACTGCAGGGGTTGCTCTTTGTGCCTCTCATTTGCTTATGCTTACAGGGGCAACAGATACTGTCACAAACTGGCCATTTGTTTTAGCTGCAGTGTTTGTCACTGTGGTTGGAGTGGCTGCAGTGTCTGCCACTAGGATTGGAGTGGCTGCAGTGTCTGTTGCTGGGGTTGGTGCAGCTGTTGTGCTTGGGAGTTGAGTAACACCAACAGCTGCATTGTCTGTTGCTGTCGGGGTTTGAGTAGCTGCTGTATTTGGATTTGGAGTAGTTGCGTTGTCTGTTGTGGCCAGGGTTTGAGTAGCTGTTGTGTTTGTCACTGGGGTTGGTGTAGCTGCTGTGCTTGGAGTTGGCATAGCTGCGTTGTCTGTTGCTTTGCCATCAGATCCAGAGACTTTTTTTTCCCTTTGAAGGTGCTGGATAGTGTTGAGCAGGGCTCTGTAGGCATAGGCCAAGCCCCAGCACGTTGCAGCGAGTTGTCCCTCTCTGGTATAAACAGAATGACAGCACACCTCGTTGAAGTGTTTTATTAGTTTTTCCGGATGTTGCACTTGTTCAGTGGTGAAGTTCCAAAGCACTGGAAGGGTCCACTGGCCTAGATACTTGCCCATACTATCCCACACACCCTGCCACTCATGACTGTCCAGCCTCAGGGAAAATCTCTTGGTGGTCCTCCTATATCGTTGTCTAACCCTAGACCAGATTTGAACCCGATACTGCTTAACTTTCGAGATCATACGAAATAGGGTGTTCCCAGGGTGGGATGTTTGTGGGTAAACCACACTCTGTATGTGTGCCAACATGCTGATCCCCAGCACAATCAGCAGGCAGGTCTCAAGGGTATTCAAAGGCCATCCAAAACCTTCAGAACTCTTAAATGCTGTTGTAAATAGCCTGGTGGGGGAGCAGGGGGTGTAAGGGAATGCCTCCTTCATAGGTTGACCCCCCGAGGAGAAAAAAAATGATATGCAATTGCTAAAATTTTCATTATATACCTCCCAAAGTATAGAGGTGATGGCCACACCGGGAGTGCAAGCCAGACCAGTTTCATGGTTAATGAGTCTATTGTATTACAAGTCATTACCATGAAGTACAGTGAAACAAGAACCTTAGCCCAGGCCCCCCAGCCAATAAACACTAAAACAGCAAATAGTGGCTGTAAGTAAGGTACAACATGCTGAAACTCTGAGATCAAGCGCAACGACTCTGAGAGCAAATAAATCAACATTGTGACAAGTAGTAACAATGAATGCTTATGACAAATACGATTAGACACACTCTGGTCAGATCTGTCTTTATCTCAACCCTTCGTGCCCCACGTTGGGCACCACAAAGAACTGTTGTGGTTTGAGCCCAGCTGGTAACTCGGAACCACGCAGCCTCTCGCTCACTCTCCCCCCTTCTTCCTCCCTCTGCTCCCAGAGGGATGGGGAGGAGAATCGGAAGAATGTAACTCCCACGGGTTGAGATAAGAACAGTCCAGTAACTAAGGTATAATGCAAAACCACTACTGCTCCCACCAATGATAATAATGATAAGGGAAATGACAAGGGGAGAGGATACAATTGCTCACCACCCACTAACCGATACCCAGCCCGACCCGAGCAGTGATCTCGGCCTTCCGGGCAACTCCCCCCAGTTTGTATACTGGGCATGATGTGCTGTGGTATGGAATACCCTTTTGGCTAGTTTGGGTCAGGTGTCCTGTCTCTGCTGCCTCCCGGCTTCCCCTCCTCCCTGGCAGAGCATGAGACTGAGAAAGTCCTTGGTTAGAGTAAGCATTATTTAGCAACAACTAAAAACATCAGTGTTATCTGCATTGTTCCCAGGCTGAAAGTCAAAACCACAGCACTGCACCAGCTACTAAGAAGGAAAAATAATGACTGCTATAGCTGAACCCCAGACAGCAGTCATTTTTCTCTTTAGTAGCTGGTGCAGTGCTGTGTTTTCCGCTTTAGCCTGAGAACAATGCTCATAACACACCGATGTTGTTGATGGGTATTGGTTGGTGGGTGGTGAGTATTCTCTACCCTTGTTTTTTCCCTTATCATTATTATTGTTGGTGGTAGTAGTAGTAGTTTAGTATTATACCTTAGTTCCTGGACTGTTCTTAACCTGTGGGATTTACATTCTTTAGATTCTCCTCCCTATCTCTCTGGGAGCCGGCAGGGAAGAAGCGGGGGGAGTGAGCGAGTGTCTGCATGGTTCTGAGTTACTGGCTGGTCTTCAACCACGACATATTGCCAGCCCCTAGTCCAATTGGGTACGGAATTCCAAAAAGCAATTCAAAAGTGGATAAGGTTAGATTTCCCCTGGGTCTGTCTCAAATCCTCATTAGGGCTAATGTTAGCAGTCGAACACAAGATAATTTGGTCTCTATTGTGAGTGTTAAGTGCTTTTTAATTTCTCCATTCATTCTTTCTACCTGTCCTGAACTCTGGGCATGCCATAGCATGTGTAGGTCCCATTTTATGCCTAGAACTTCTTTAATTTGTTGTAAGATTTTTCCCATAAAATGTGTCCCTCTGCCTGAATCACTGACTTCAACTATCCCATACTGGGGAATTATGTGCTCTAAAAGAATTTTTGTTACAGTTTTAGCTGTCAAGTTTGCACATGGGTAAGCTTCTGGCCATCCTGTCAGTTGACAGACTATTATTAACAAGGTTTTATATTGACCCGATCGAGGCTATATCTGTAAAGTTGATCTGACACCTGTGGAATGGCCAAATTGCCCATGGTCACCCTCCCCTTGTGAGTTTATTAGTTCTCTTCTGATTTACTTTAAGACATGTCAGATATCCTTCTGTGTGGCTTTTTTAGCTCAAGTAAAGACGCTTAAGGCTGCAAGTTGCTTTAAAAAGGCTTCAGCCAACCCCCTAGCCCCCCAATGACTTCCTTCATGTAATTGCTTTAAAATCTTGGTGGATAATGATTTGGGGATCTGTTGTTGTCCCCAAGTTGTATGCTAGTTTCTCTCTTTTTCTACGGCCCTGCTATTCTTTATTATTTTCAGTTCTTTTGATGGAAAGATGGGTGCACCTTTCTTAAAGGTATGAGGGGTAATGTTTTAATAGATTCAAGTAAAGATGCCTTTTTGGCTTCCTCATCTGCAATCTTATTCCCTATTATTTCATCACCATATTCCAATTGGTGTCCCCTTATATGTATCATCGCAAGTTTTTCTGGTAAATACACAGCTTTTAATAGTTGTAATATTAGATTTTCATGCGTTAAGGCTTTTCCTTTGCCGTTTAATAACCCTCTCTCTGCCCATATTTTCCCAAATGCATGAATAATCCCAAAAACATATTTAGAATCAGTGTATATATTCACCATTTTCCTTTATTTATTTGTTTCACATGCCCTGACCATTGCATAAAGTTCTGCAGTTTGAGCCAACCAAGAAGGGGGTAACTTTCCATTTTCAATTAGTTTCCTCCCACTAACAATAGCATATCCCACCACCCTTTCCTCATTGACAATTCTGGCTGACCCGTCAATATGCAGATTTTCCCCTTCTGGCCATGGACTATCCTTTAGCCCTCCTCTAATTTGCGTTTCCAGATCTAAGACCTGAAAACAATTATGTAAGTCCTTTGCCAATTCAGCATTTTCTGATCCGTTTAGATACACAGCTGGATTATTTCCAGCCCTTGTTTTAATTTCTAAATCATTCTGTTCTATCAAACAGGTTTTGTACTGAAGGAGGCATGCACTTGTCATCCATTTAGATCTTTTCTCTGTTAGAAGAGCTCTTACTTGATGTTCCACCACAACAGTTATTATTTCTCCCCTTGCTAACCTCCTTGCTTGCTTTTTTTTTTTTGCCATGAGAGCAGTTGCTGCACACACCTGTAAACAGTGAGGCCATCCCTGGGCCACTGGATCCAAGGGTTTAGAGAAATAAGCATTTGGTCTCCTTTCTCCCCCATACTGTTGAGTTAAAATTCCTTTTGCATGACCTTTCTTTACATCCACAAGCAATTCAAAAGGTTTATCCCTGTCCGGGAGGGCCAATGCCAGGGCACTCTCAAGAGCTTTCTTTAATGCTTTAAAGTTCTTTTCTCCCTCTGGGGTCCATACAATATTATCTGGATTTGATTGAATTAAATGTTCATACAGGGGTTTAGTCATTGTTGAAAAATTCTCTATCCAGATTCTGCAAAATTTTACTAGCCCCCAAAAATGTCTTAACTCTTTTTTTTTTAGTTTTTGGTTAATGGTACTTTTAAAATTCCTTGGACCCTTTTGGGGTCAATATACTGCAAGCCTTCAGTCAAAATATGTCCCAAATATTTAATCTTTTTCTCTATCATTTGTGCCTTCCCCTCCCCCTGATTCTTTAAGCCCCTTTTTAGCTAGAAAATTAATCGTTACAGTGGCTTCCTTAACCACTTCCTCTTGTTCTTCTGATAGGAGTAAATAATCTACATACTGCAATAACCTAATCTCTGGAGACAGAGTAAATTTTCTGCAAGGCTTGCCCAAACAGGACCGGTGCCTCCATATATCCCTGTGGAAGGACTGTCCATGTCAATTGCTGCTTTACTATTTTCCCTTCCTCCTCTTGTTCCCATTTGAAGGCAAGATACTGTTTACTGTCCTCTGTAGGTGGACATCCTCAAAAGCATCCTTTAAATCAAGTACTGAATAGTAGTGGTATCATTCTATAGGTTCCATCTGTTTTTTTAACTGGTAGGATAGGAGTATTCTAAGGGGACATACAGGGCTCTAACAGGCCCGCCTTAAGTAAAGATTCAATAATAGGTTGCAGTTCCTTTCTCCCCTCTTTTGAAATAGGGTATCGTTTCTTAGAAATTATTTGACCAGGTTGTTTCAGAGTAATTTGTATAGGCTCCATTTCTAATTTTCCATAATTCCCTGGTACTGCCCATACTTCTGGATTTAACCTGGCATAAGCGCTATTAGATAATTTGCACAAGGTTATAATAACCGTGTCTGCTCCTGCCATTTTCTTTTCGATGTTAATTTGCATTCCTAATTTAGCTATTAAATCTCTCCTTAATAAATTGCAGTCACAGTTTGGAACAAACAAAAATTCATGCATTTCACATTTACCTCCCACATCTGCTAGTAGTGGCTGGAGGAACAATACTCATCTTTTCTACTTATTCTTCGGTTTTGCTGTATTCTTTCTGCCACCTGCCCTTCTTCTCCTTAAGGGGGAGGCAGAATCTGAAAAATGTTATTCTCTCGACCTCTTTTTTTCTTTTCCTTCTTTAGATTTTCCTCGCCATCCAATTCCTTTGCCCGAACAGGAAGTATCCTGGTGGAGGAGGTCTGTTTCAGCCACATCTCCCCACATTCCTGCTCAAGAATCCCTTTCCCAGTATCACTCCCTCTGCCCGAACGGGAAGTATCCTGGTGGGGGAGGCCTGTTTCAGCCACATCTCCCCACATTCCTGCTCGAGAATCCCTTCTACAAGTCATACTCTGGCCACAGAAAATAACAATACCTAACCATAAGTTCTGTGATTATCCCCTCCGAAGGATGGAGTCTATCCTAATATTTTATCATCATCCCTAGTGGGCTGTCTAGGGGAATAGAAGGGTCTTTTTCCTTTCCTTTTTTACCTTTTCCATTTAGACCCTTCCTGGGCCCATCCCCCACCCGGTTTCCCTTATTTCCCATTTTGACTCACCAGTTGAGTTTCTAAATGATCACCTCAGTCCCTGTGGCCATCATTCGGCTCACCCTGAGCCTGTTCCTGAATGATCACCTTGATCCCTGAGGCCATCTTCGGCCTCCACCCTGAGCCCATCCTCCGTCTGCCTCCAAGGAAATGTCCTGGGCACCTGTACAGTCCCTGTCCATACTGTTACCTTGAGTGAGACAAAGACCATAATCACTAGTGTGGACGCCCGTCAACTTGCTCAGGTTCCAGCAGGCCAAGGAGATGGCGGATCCCAGATGAGCCCCCAAATTGTTGGGAATACCTGGTTTCGATAATAGAGTAGCTCGTGAGGCAGAGTGAGGAGTGATTCATAGAACTCATTAAAAACTCGCCAACAAAGTTTTAAGTTGACAAGCAGGTATTCTTTATTGCGGCGCCGGAGAACACAGGGGATAGCTCCTCCTAGGTGTTCTGTCCGAGCATCAACCAAACCGTGATTTATATTGTTGTTAGTCATACATATTCATTATATTGTATACATATTTATGAAGTTGTTTATACACGACATCACATTTCTAGAACATTCTTCCCGCATGCGCACTTTATTATGGTAGTGGTCTTTGGGACCTTTGGTGGTCGTTTCTTCATCATCTTCCTCTTCATCACCTTATCTTTTCCTTGAATTCTTGTTCTGGTAGTCTTTGAGGTCTGCACAGTAGATAAGTGCTTACGCCAGTTTAATTAGTTCGGTAACACTGCTGACATAAGTGAGTGATTTCTTCTCGTCCTTCTACTTATCAGTTAACATAGCTACAGCACCTCCTGAACATCTGCTAGATTCAGACACTCTTTATCTACAGTCCTTATTTTGCTTACAATAAATTTTATACAAAGGTCATAAGGTTCTAAAACTATGTCAGCTACAATGATTTATTTTATACAAGGATCCTTATTATGTTCTTTTGGTTGGGCTTTTTGGGTTTGGAAAGTTTTGTTGTTATGTACAAAGCCACCAAGCTTAAAGTTACTTAAAACTGAATTTTCTTGTTTGCAAAGGATTATATTTCATTTTGTACTTCCTTGTCTCAGGAGGCAGGAATTTGCTTAAAGCTATGATGCTGCTGCCTACAGGGAGGTCTAGTGAGGCTCTGTAGTGTGGATGCTGCAAGTGCGGGGGGAGGGTGACCATGCTTGGCAGGGGGTTGGGGAGGGGGGGGAGCAGATCCAGGCAGGGGGCAGTGCCACAGGATCCGGCCATTAGTGGCAGGGGTGGCAGGGGATTGAGAGGGAAATAAGTTTTCATGCCCAGCCACCGCATACATGGTGATTAAGGTCTTCCTGGGTACTTACGTGCTTATTCAGATGGTGGTGTGCTTTGAGCTGCAAGTGGGGCCTTCCTGGTGGGTTAGCTTCTGGGTAAAATTGGGTAGTATTCTGTCAGGATTTAGTCAGGGGTAGTTTTTGGTGATGCTCTGGCACTTGGATCCAGACTTTCTCAGCGTACTGGAAGTTGCTGTGTTTGTACAGTGGTTTGAAAATACTGCATAAGAGCCTAGATGCAAAAAATCCAGAACAATTCAAAAGATCTTAGCATTAATTTGCCTCTTCTGAGCCTGACTGTCTTCATGCAGGATGACAATACTGCTCACTGAGATGGACTTTTGTATAGTGTGGTGGGTTGACCTTACCTGGCCACCGGGTGCCCACCAAACTGCTCTGTCACTCCCCCTCCATTAACAAGACAGGGAGAAAATACAACAAAAACCTTGTGGGTTGAGATAAGGACAAGGAGATCACTCCAATCATTGCTATGATGGGCAAAACAGACTCGACATGGGGAAATTAATTTATCTTATTGCCAAGTAAATAGAGAGTAGAATAATGAGAAATAAGAATGGTGAAGAAGTGATTCAGAGCAGCCCTGCAGAGAAGGACTTGGGGGTGTTGGTTGATGAGAAACTGAACATGAGCCGGCAGTGTGCACACATAGCCTAGAAAGCCAACCGTATACTGGGCTGCATCAAAAGGAGCGTGACCAGCAGGTCAAAGGAGGTGATCCTGTCTCTCTACTCTGCTCTTTTGAGACCCTACTTGGAGTACTGTGTGCAGTTCTGGTGTCCTCAACATAAGAAGGGCATGGAGCTATTGGAGCAAGTCCAGAGGAGGGCCACAAGGATAATAAGGGGGCTGGAGCACATCCCATATGAAGACAGGCTAAGAAAGTTGGGGCTGTTCACCACGCAGCCTTCTCTTTTCCAGGCTGACCTCATAGCAGCCTTCCAATATCTGAATGAGGCACACAGGGATGCTGGAGAGGGACTCTTCATCAAGGACTGTAGTGATAGGACAAGGGGTAATGGCTTCAAACTTAAACAGGGGAAGTTCAGGTTAGACATAAAGAAAAAGTTCTTTACTGCGAGGGTGGTGAGGCACTGGAACAGGTTGCCCAAAGAAGTGGTGAATGCTCCATCCCTGGCAGTGTTCAAGGCCAGGTTGGACAGAGCCTTGGGCGACATGGTCTAGTGTGAGGCGTCCCTGCCCATGGCAGGGGTGTTGGAACTAGATGATCTTAAGGTCCTTTCCAACCCTAACCATTCTATGATTCTATGATAAGAACAAATCTGCAACACACCCCCCTCCCTTCTTTCCCTTCTTCCCAGGCTTATCTTCACTCACAACTCCTCTGCCCCCCTCCCCCCAAGCAGCACAGAGACATGAGGAATGGAGGTTGTGGTCAGTTCATCATGCAGTGTTTCTGTCACTCGCTCCTCCTCAAGTTCTTTCCCTGCTCAACCGTGGGGTCCTTCCCGTTGGAGATAGTCCTTCACGAACTTCAACTCTAAAATGGGTCCTTCCCATGGGCTGCAGTTCTTCAAGAACTGCTCCAGCATGGGTTCTTTCCACAGGGTGCAGTCCTTCAGGAACAGACTGCTCCAGTGTGGGTCCCCCACAGGGCCACAGGTCCTGGCAGAAAACCTGCCCCAGTGTGGGCTCCTTTCCACGGGCTGCAGTTCCTGCCAGGAGCCTGCTCCAGCATGGGCTCTCTATGGGCTGCAGCTTCCTTCAGGGCACATCTACCTACTCTGGCCCGGGGTCCTCCATGGGCCACAGGGTGGACATCTGTTCCACCATGGACCTCCATGGGCTGCAGGGGGACAGCCTGATTGGCTTATCTTTGGCCAGCAGCAGGTCTGTCTTGGAGCTGTCTGGAACTGGCTCCATCTGACATGGGGGCAGTTTCTGGTCTCTTCTCACGGAAGCCACCCCTGCAGCCCCCCAGCTACCAAAACCTTTCCACATAAACCAAATGCATAGAGAAATCCACTTAAAAAAATAAAAAAAATTATCCTTTCCTTTGTAAATTCTTACAAAAATTTGCAAAGACCTGATATTCCATCAATAAGAATAAAAATACAAACCAGAGTCTACAAGATATTCTTTATCTTGAAAAGTAGCAACTACATTGCTACTAAAACTATATTTAATCTGCACTTTCCTCAAATTCTAGTGGGTTTTTTTCCTGTTACCCAAGCCAATGCGCTTTCACACCCAAGCTTATCTTTGCCATTAGTTAACTCTGCTAACTTCAGTGGATTTACTTGGCTACATTAGGTTCACCTCATATGATACCTCCATGATCAAGAATGTGTGACACATTACCAGGCAATATAAATGATTTTTTTTCCCCATTATTAAAAGAGCTAACAAAAATTAGCACGTTGACACTTGTCACATGTCTCTCAAGTGTTCTCAGAAGGCATCTAAATATTCAGGTTTTCAAAGCTTTGTATTACCCAACAGTATTAAGTGAATTTCTCCCGAGCCCACTAAAACAAATTAATACTCCTACTTCACAGCTTTCTGGTCAAAATCCTTTAATCTTTTTATATTTTATGCCTGACAAATTTGGTGGCTGCCTACGATGGGGCCATGGCATTGGTGGATAAAAGAAGAGCAACTGATGTCATCTACCTGGAATTGTGCAAGGCATTTGACATCCTTGTTTCTAAATTGTAGAGGAATGGATTTGAAGGATGGACCACTGGGTGGATAAGGAATTAGCTGGATGGTCACAGTCAGAGAGTCATTGTCAACAGCTTGGTGTCCAAATAGAGACCAGTGGTTAGTGGGGTTGGTATTGGGACCAGTGCTGTTCAACATGTTTGCCGAGGTGAGTATCTCCAGGGAGGACGCCTTTAACACCGGAGCGGGGGGAAGCACAGCGTCCCGGAGCCTCGGTTCGGAGCGGCAAGAGCGACCGAGGGAGCCTCAAGTCCTCGACAGGACTTGCCCAGGAGCCGGCAGCTCAGCTGACGCGAGCAGCTGACTCACAGGGGGCGGCACCAGGAGTGACGGCACCAGCCCTCAGTGGGTAAAAACCCATCCCAGGGAGCGCGAGCGACCAGGAGCACGGTACGTCAGTCAGGGTGTGGCGCGGCAGTTCGAGCGGGTAGCGAGTGGGATGGTGAGCACTCGCCTCAGGACCAGGGCCCGCTCTGGGAGCTCTGCCCCGGCGGTGGCCAGCGTAGGCACCCAGACACAGAGCCGATGAGAGGGGAGGCTGCAGCGCAGACCTCGGAGTGTAGAAAGTGCCTCGACTGGTCTCTTGAGGCGAGGGTGCACAATGGACAGGGCTGCACTCAGTGCGCCCTGGTGGAGGTCCTCCTGCAGCAGGTGGCTGAGCTGCGGGAGGCTGTTGGAGAGCTAAAAGATGCCAGGGAAGCTGAGAGGAAGCTGGGCTGCTTGCTCCAGGCCCAAACTATACAGGGGCTGCAAACGTCTAGCACTGCTCATATAGGAAAGAAGGAGGGCAGCAACCCAGGAAGCTGGGAATTAGTCACGAGAAAAACGAACAAAAAAAGGAGGAAGAGGAAAATTAACGACAAGGGGCTTCCTCCTAAATCTGATGTCCCCACCCAGAACCGCTTTGCGGTTCTGCAGGGGGCTAATGAGAAAGCACCCACCACACCTAATGAGCACCCTGCTGATGCACCAGTAAAGAGGATCGCTACTGGTGCCTCCAGGAAAAAGAGGAGGGTCATAGTAGTAGGGGACTCTACTTTGAAAGGCACAGAGGCGCTCATCTGCCGGCCTGATCCAGTCTCGAGGGAGGTGTGTTGCCTGCCGGGGGCTCGGATCAGGGATGTTGCTGAGAGGCTGCCTGCTCTAGTAAGTCCTGCTGACTATTACCCCCTCCTAGTGGTCCATGTGGGTGCTAGAGATATAGATAGCAGTAGCCTGGAAAACATTAAGAAGAACTACAGAGCCCTGGGAGAGGTGGTTAGGGGCTCTGGAGCTCAGATAGTTTTTTCATCGATTCTCCAGGACAAAGGGGAGGACCTTAAAAAAGCTAGGTGCATTTGGCAGGTTAATAAATGGTTAGAATGGTGGTGCCATAGTCAGGGGTTTGGCTATTTAGAACATGGGGCTCCATTTGGGAGGCCAGATCTACTGGAGGCTGGTGGAGCTGGTCTGACAAAGAAGGGGAAGAGCTGTTTTGGTAGGAGGCTTGCCAGGCTGGTCAGGAAAGCTTTAAACTAGATGTGTTGGGGGAGGGGAGCATTGATCCATCCCAACACTCCTGGTCAGTTGCCAGCACCTGTAATAAGTGCTTGGAGCCATGTAGAGATGTTCCAGCTGCCCCAGCCATTGAGTCGGCTGCATTTGGAGCTCGGCTAAGGTGCCTCTATACAAACGCCCGTAGTATGGGGAACAAGCAAGAGGAATTAGAGATGTGTGCAAGGCTACGGGAATATGATGTCATTGGTATCACAGAAACATGGTGGGATGGCTCCTATGACTGGAGTGTCGGAATGGAAGGTTACAGGCTGTTTAGAAAAGACAGGCCAGGCAGATGGGGAGGGGGTGTTGCTATCTATGTCAATGATAGGCTGGAGAGTATGGAACTCTGTCTGGGGATGGGTGATGAGGTAACAGAGTGTTTGTGGGTCAGGATCAAAGGGAAAACAGCAACAGGGGACATTACGGTGGGGATCTGTTACAGGCCGCCTGATCAAGAGGACTCTGTGGATGAAGCGCTCTACAGACAGATAGGAGCAGCCTCACGCTCGCAGGCCCTGGTCCTCATGGGGGACTTCAACCATCCTGACATCTGTTGGAGGGACGGTACGGCCCAGCACAAGCAATCCAGGAGGTTCCTCGATTGTGTGGAAGACAACTTCCTCTTTCAAGCAATAGAGGAGCCGACGAGGAGAGGTGCCATGCTGGACCTTGTGCTCACCAACAGGGAGGGACTGGTTGGCAATGTGATGCTCCAGGGCCGCCTTGGCTCTAGTGATCACGAGATGGTTGAGTTTGAGATCCTCAGGACAGTGAGAAGAGCGTGCAGCAAGCTCACTGCCCTGGACTTCAAGAAAGCAGACTTTGGCCTCTTCAGGAACCTCCTTAGTAAGGTTTCATGGGATACAGTCCTAGAGGGAAGGGGGGCCCAAGACTGCTGGTCGGTATTCAAGGATCACCTGCTACGTGCTCAAGAGTGTTGCATCCCGACTAGAAGAAAGTGCAGCAGGAGGGCCAGGAGACCTCCATGGATGGACAAGGAGCTGCTGAGGAAACTTAGAGGGAAAAAAGAAGCTTATAGAAGGTGGAAGCGAGGACAGGCGGCCTGGGAAGAATATAGGAGCATTGCCCGAGAAGCTAGGGACCAGGTTAGGAAAGCTAAGGCCCAGCTAGAATTAAGTTTGGCAAGGGATGTAAAAGATAACAGGAAAGGATTCTATAGATACATAGCAAATAAAAGACAGGCTAGGGACAATGTAGGCCCTCTCCAGAAGCTATCAGGAGAACTGGCTACCATGGATTTGGAGAAGGCTGAGGTTCTTAATGACTTCTTTGCCTCCATCTTCACCAGCAAATGCTCTGACCACACAACCCAAGTCTTGGAAAGCAAATGCAGGGACTGTGAGAACGAAGACCTTAGGCCCACTGTAGGAGAGGATCAGGTTCGAGACCATCTTAAGAACCTGAACGTGCACAAGTCCATGGGACCTGATGAAATCCATCCACGGGTCCTGAAGGAGCTGGCAAATGAAGTTGCTAAGCCACTGTCCATCATATTCGAAAAATCCTGGCAGTCAGGTGAAGTTCCCGATGACTGGAAGAAGGGTAATATAACCCCCATTTTCAAGAAGGGGAAGGTGGAAGACCCAGGGAACTACAGACCAGTCAGTCTCACCTCTGTGCCTGGCAAAATCTTGGAACAGTTTCTCCTGGAAAACATGCTAAGGCACATGAAAAACAACGAGGTGGTTGGTGACAGCCAACATGGCTTCACTAAGGGGAAATCCTGCCTGACCAATTTGGTGGCCTTCTATGATGGAGCCACGGAACTGATGGACAGGGGCAGAGCAGTTGATGTCATCTACCTGGACTTGTGCAAAGCGTTTGACACTGTCCCACATGACATCCTTGTCTCTAAATTGGAGAGACATCAATTTGATAGATGGACCACTCGGTGGATAAAAAACTGGCTCGATGGCCGCACGCAAAGAGTTGTGGTAAACGGCTCGATGTCCCATTGGAAACCTGTAACGAGTGGTGTCCCTCAGGGATCGGTGTTGGGACCGGTCCTGTTCAACATCTTTGTCGGCGACATGGAGAGTGGGATTGAGTGCGCCCTCAGCAAGTTTGCTGATGACACCAAGCTGTGTGGTTCGGTTGATACGCTGGAGGGAAGGGACGCCATCCAGAGGGACCTTGACACGCTTGTGAGGTGGGCCAATGCCAACCTTATGAAGTTTAACCAAGGCAAGTGTAAGGTCCTACACCTGGGTCGGGGCAATCCCAGGCACTGCTACAGGCTGGGCAGAGAAGAGATTCAGAGCAGCCCTGCAGAAAAGGACTTGGGGGTGTTGGTTGATGAGAAGCTTAACATGAGCCAGCAGTGTGCGCTTGCAGCCCAGAAAGCCAACCGTATCCTGGGCTGCATCAAAAGAAGCATGACCAGCAGGTCGAAGGAGGTGATCCTGCCCCTCTACTCTGCTCTCTTGAGACCTCACTTGGAGTACTGCATACAGTTCTGGTGTCCTCAACATAAAAAGGACATGGAGCTGTTGGAGCGAGTCCAGAGGAGGGCCACGAGGATGATAAGAGGGCTGGAGCACCTCCCATATGAAGACAGGCTGAGAGAGTTGGGGCTGTTCAGCCTGGAGAAGAGAAGGCTGCGTGGTGACCTCATAGCAGCCTTCCGGTATCTGAAGGGGGTCTACAAGGATGCTGGGGAGGGACTCTTCCTTAGGGACTGTAGTGGTAGGACAAGGGGTAATGGGTTCAAACTTAAACAGGGGAAGTTTAGACTAGATATAAGGAAGAAGTTCTTTACAGTGAGGGTGGTGAAGCACTGGAATGGGTTGCCCAGGGAGGTTGTGGATGCTCCATCCCTGGCGGTGTTCAAGGCCAGGTTGGACAGAGCCTTGAGCCACGTGGTTTAGGGCAAGGTGTCCCTGCCCATGGCAGGGGGGTTGGAACTAGATGATCTTAAGGTCCTTTCCAACCCTTACAATTCTATGATTCTATGATTCTATGACATGGACAGTGGGACCGAGTGCACCCTCAGCAAGTTTGCCAACGACACCAAGCTGTGTGGTGCAGTCAATAAATTGGAGGGAAGGGATGCCATCCAGAGGGACCTTGACAGGCTTGAGAGGTGGACCTGCGTGAACCTCATGAATTCAACAAGGACAAGTGCAAGGTCCTGCACCTGGGTTGGGGCAATCCCAGGCACAGCTACAGGCTGGGTGGAGAATGGATTGAGAGCAGCCCTGTGGAGAAGGACTTGGGGATGTTGATTGATGAGAAGCTCAACATAAGCCAGCAGTGTGCACTTGCAGCCCGGAAAGCCAAGCATATGCTGGGCTACATCAAAAGGTGCATGTCCAGCAGGTCAAGGAAGGTGATTCTTCCCCTCTACTCTGCTCTTGTGAGACCCCACTTGGAGTACTGTGTTCAGCTCTGGGGCTCCCAACACAAAAGGGATGCGGACCTGTAGGAGTGAGACCAGAGGAGGGCCATGAAGATGATCAGAGGACTGGAGCACCTCTCCTATGAAGACAGGCCAAGAGAGTTGGGCTTATTCAGTCTGGAGAAGAGAAGGCATCAGGGAGACCTTAGAGCAGTCTTCAAGTACTTACAGAAGGCCTACAAGAAATCTGGAGAGGGACTTTTTACAAGGGCATGTAGTGATAGGACAAGGGGGAATGGTTTTAAACTGAAAGAGGTTAGGTTTAGACTAGACATTTGGAAGAAATTCTTTACTACGAGGGTGGTGAGACACTGGCACAGGTTGCCCAGAGAAGTTGTGGATGCCCCATCCCTGGAAGTGTTTAAGGCCAGGCTGTATGGGGCTTTGAGCAACCTGGTCTAGTGGAGGGTTCCTGCCCATGGTAGGGGGGTTGGAACTACCCAACCCAAACCATTCTATAATCTGCTGAAATTAAGTTTCATATCTTGCCTACTAAAGGCAGAAATTACTTCTGGTTACACCACTAATATCAGTGGGATTATGCTGGATTTTTGCCAGTGTCAATGAGAGTAGAATCAGGCTCAAGTCCTCAGTTTACAGGATTCTAACACATTTATACCCTGCTGTTATTCTGTTTAAGAAACTGCAGCTTCAAAAGCAATCTCTTATGACTTTGATCTCTGTATTACCATGTTTCAGTATTATATATGTAATTTCAATTAATCTTGTAGTTTACTATCTCTGTGGGGTTCTATTTAGTGGTTTGCTTTTCCTCACAAGTTTTCAAGTAAAATGATTTTAGCACAATCTTGTTGCCTTTGTAGAAGTGATATACTGAAATATAGAAATGCAGTGTAAATACGTATAAGATTCCCTTTATGAGGCAATCTTTTCAAAGTGCCTTCAAGGGCAACAGCATGTGTATAGGCTTGTGGGAACTAGGACAGCTGTGCTAAGAATTCCATGCAGGAGAGTATAATGTAACTGCAGCCCTCCTTCATGAGATTTGTTTTAAGTTCAGCAAGGATTCCACAGAGAGCTTCTTGTAAGATCAGCTAAATTGTTGCATCTCTGCCCCTGACACACCATTTCTTTTCTTTTTACAGACAAAGCTCTCTGTCCCAGGTTGCTTGCATTTCAGGTAACATTAATATCCATACGTTTCCTCTTTCCTCTGTTAAGGCCTACAAGTTGGCTACAAGCATTCATGGGGCTTTATTTACATTACTATATTTGGATGAAGGAACTCTACAAAAAGCTTGCTATGTCGTTGTGGTTTAAACTCAGCCAGCAACTAAGTACCATGCAGCTGCTTGCTCACACGCCCCCCTTCCCTCCTCCTCAAGCGGCATGGAGTGGAGAATCAAAAGAATGTAAAACCTATGGGTTGAGATAAGAACAGTTTAATAACTAAAATAAAGTACTAATACTACTACTAATAATAATGATAAGGGGAATAACAAGGGTAGAGAATATAAAACTAAAAGGGGAAAAGAAAAAAAAACAAAACACAAGTGATGCACAATACAATTGCTCACTACCCACTGACCAATACCCAGCCTGTCCCCAAGCAGAAATCTGCCCCTTCCAGGTAACTCCCCCCCAGTTTATATACCAAGCATGATGTGCTGTGGTTCTAGCAGCTTCCCACAGAAGCCACCCCTGTAGCACCCCCCCCCCCCCAAAATCTTGCCAGGCAAACCCAATACACTCACTGATCTGAGTGTAGCCATACTTTTACCTAGTCATCACAGTCCTGAATATCCGTGAAAATTCTTTTCCTACCTTTATTACTTATACATCTTGGCAGATTTGCTCAGAACCTGTTGTACTGCAGTTTTATTGAGAACTGGCTTTGGAAAGCATAAAATTCCTGTGATATGCCATTTAAATGTTATACAGAGATTACTAGTTTAATCAAAGAGTAATTATTTTACTGTTGACTTTTTAAAATCCATTTTTTTCATTTGAGTGTAATACACTGATATTAGTGATAGGACAAGAGGTAATGGCCTCAAGGTGTACCAGGGGAGGTTTAGATTGGATATTAGGAAAAATTTCTTCACCGAGAGGGTGATCAGGTATTGGAACAGGCTTCCCAGGGAAGTGGTGGAATCACCATCCCTGGAAGTGTTCAAAAACCATGTAGACGAGGCCCTTAGTAACATGGTTTAGTGATGGACTTGGCAGTCCTGGGGTAACAGTTGGACTTGATGATCTTAAAGGTCTTTTCCAACCTAGTCGATTCTATGATTCTTATCCTTAATTATTCCCACATTACCACTGAGTTTTTGAAATACTGTGTATTTGTAATGTATTTTTTACTTTGTTACATTTCTAGTTTTATACAGTTTGCTGTCTCCTCGATATGTAAAATGGTTGTTTCTGACATATAGTAGTATATCAGTAAGTGAATTATTCAAAACCAGCCATTTTAAGCAAGAACACCACCATTCAGTAGCAGCCTGTTTGGAGGCATCGCACAGCCTCATGGCCATACATTGGCCCATACTAACAGAGTGTCAGAAGCTTTGTTTATTGTTGATCTTTGCTTGTTAAGTCAGTGCCCAACTTTTTGTTCTCTTAATCTTCTAAAAGTACAGCTATAGCAACAAAGCAGAAAACATATTTTTCCTGAATCCTAAGTGCTGTGAAAATGTATCTGGAAAGGCTAATACCTTTAAGAGTATGTATAGCACAAGAAAGTGAAAGAAATAAAAATAAAAATGTGTAAAACAAAACCAATCAAGTAGGGTGTCAAAATACACAAATTGTCTTAATTACTTGATTTTCCCATGCCCAAATACTTTTCTATAATTTCTATACGTGCCTGTGAAAATACACATTAATTGGTGGCCATACTAGAGCTTTTTACCACTTTGCAGGATTTTGCTTTTTAGAAAAGCCACTGTGGTTTGATTGTCAGACCCATTTAATGTGCTAAGTTTAGATTGATGACCTGGCACTTCACATAAACATCCTGCAGTAGATGTTTTAAAAATAGGTGGAGATAATGAAAACATTACTGGTTCTTGTATTTAAATTTTTTAATTGTAATTGTTACTCCTCAATAACTGTCACCTTGTATCTGGACAAATATATTGACATAATTAAACATTTGAGAGATCAGGCTCATTAGTTGAGACATAGCACATTTGAATGCAGCTACACTTGTGCTGGCTTCTTCTGAAAGTGCTATGCTGTATGGTCTTAAACAGGCTTGGGTCAGTATTGACTTGGAGGTGTCAGTATTATATTTTAATTAACTGTCAAATATGAAAATTCATGAGCTAGCAAAAACACAGCACTATAAAAGGTACTATGAAGAAAATTAACTCTATCCCAGCCAAACCCAGTACAAGTGCCCAAAGGCTGGTAAGGGACTTGAGGTCAATGTTTATGCCTTGTCATGGTTTAGACCCAGCTGGTAAATCAGCACCATGCGGCTGTTCGCTCACCCCTTCCCTAACCCTGCTTTGGGCGGGATGGGGAGGAGAATCGAAAGAATGTAACTCCCATGGGTTGAGATAAGAACAGTCCAATAACTGAAGTATAATACAAAATTACTACTACTACCACCAGGTCCTTGAGTGAAAGCAATCCAATGAATGGGTTTGCCTTTACCCGAAGCAGGAATATCCCAGACTGTCTTCTCCAGCAAATTCTTTATGTGCACCACAGGAACTTTATCCACGCCTCAATCACAAGCCCATCTATATGTTGCATCTCTGCCTTGATGGCCTGAGGGGTCATGGGTGTACCAGGCTAAAAATAATTCACCCTTATGTTGCTAATCTAAATCTACCTCAGCCACTTCAGTCTTAGCAGTTTGATCCACCTGTTGGTTGTTCTGATGTTCCTCAGTGGCCCAACTCTTGGGTACATGAGCATCTATGTGGCGTACCTTCACCACCAGGTTCTGCACCCGGGCAGCGATATTGTGCCACAATGCAGCAGCCCAGATGGGTTTAGCTCTGCGTTGCCAGTTACTCTGCTTCCATTGCTGCAA
The DNA here is from genome assembly GCF_004027225.2 of Strigops habroptila. Lineage (NCBI taxonomy): Eukaryota > Metazoa > Chordata > Aves > Psittaciformes > Psittacidae > Strigops > Strigops habroptila. The sequence goes on along the minus strand of NC_044301.2, from coordinate 36,038,150 downwards.
CCACCCCCACAGGGCATTTGCCACTATCCATGAGTCAGTATAGAGAAATAAATTACTGCTGATTTTTCTAGTTCAGCAATGCCTAAGGTCAGCTGGATGGCTTTCACCTCTGTAAAGTGACTTGATTCACCTTCTCCTTCAGCAGTTTCTGCAACTTGTCGTAAGGGACTCCTTATACAGCTGCCTTCCATCTCCAATGCTTTCCCACAATACAGCAGGACCCATCAGCAAACCAGGCACATTGCTTCTCATTTCTGACAGTTTAGTATATACTGGGGCTTCTTCAGCATGCATCACCTCCTCCTCTGGTGACATTCCAAAATCTCTGGCCAGTTCATGATGACTTCTAGGATTCCTGGACGACTGGGAGTTCCTATTTGAGCTCATTGTGTTATTAGTGCCACCCACTTACTCCATGTAGAATCGGTTGCATGATGCGTAGAGGAGACCCTGCCTCTGAACATCCAGCCCAGTACGGGCAATCGGGGTGCCAGGAGGAGCTGTGCTTCAGTGCCAGTCACTTCTGAAGCAGCTCAAACCCCTTCATAGGCTGCCAGTATCTCTTTTTCAATTGGAGTATAGCCGGCCTCGGATCCTCTGTATCCCTGACTCCAAAAGCCAAGGGGTTGACCATGAGTCTCCCATGGAGTTTTTCTGCTTTTGCTGGGCCACTGCAAAATCTCTCTCTCATTTAATTTGTTCAAAGTCTTCTTGATGCTCAGGGCCACATTTGAAATCATTCTTCTTCCAGGCCACTTGATAGAGAGGGCTTACAGTCACACTGTAATTTGGGATGTGCATTCTCCAGAAACCCACAACACCTAAGAAAGCTTGTGTTTCTTTCTTGTTAGTTGGTGGAGACATTGCTGTTATCTTGTTGATCACATCTGTGGGGATCTGATGATGCTCATCTGTTGCGTGAAAAGGTAAAATAATTTGGCAGAAAATAAACCCCCTTGCTTTCCAGCTGGTCCTCAGATATTAGAGGGGCTGGGTGCGGCTAGGCTTAGATTCTGAGTGATGCCCATTTTGCCACTATCAGTCCGGTCGCATTCAATATATTGAATAATCACGATTCCGGATGCACTAATAGTGCACTGCACCTTCAGTCTAATCGTGCTCACGAACTAGCACGGCCACACTGAGGGAGCTGGTCGCGTTCAATGAGAGATTTACGATTAGCTACTTAAACAGTGCAGTTTATTAAAGCAACAGATACAGGTTCTTGTGGATTGCTGGTGATAAATACACTGTCTGCAAAAGCACGTGCAAATAATAAGGTATACAACCGCACGACAAAGTTATGAATAATACAGCCTGGCTTTAAAGTATAAAAGTAAAAAGTAACTCTATATAGAGATTCCTAATTTTCCCGGGGAAGCACTGGATACAGTGCAAGTCTTACCCAAAGGCGTCCCTATGGGGGGGAAGAAAGGTCCAGCCCGTCGACCGGTCCCAGGAGTCGAGAGTAGTCTGCTGATGGGGTCTTCCTCGGCTCGTCCACGATGATGTCTTCCCTAATGCCCCCCACTTTTTGGGTCATTTTTATAGTATTTTTCACTTTCAAGGTGGAGCTTGAGTGACTCTAGTCATACATACCTTTATTGTTATTGGTGTAAATTTTCCTCACTTCGCTTTTAAAGGTATATGCCACAAAAAATTCAAAGAGCATGCTCAAAGAGGGGTGGTCTCACTTTGGAGGCGGGTAGCATTGGAGGTGGAGGTGTGTTTTCATATTAAAACGCATTATAATGAAGCAAAGTTCACTCAAAGGACAGCATTTTGTCAAAAGATGACAGACCGTTGGCTCAGGGCAGCAAGTATGCAGCTTATCAGTTTTAAGTACCACCTAGTTCCCATCTCTGCTGGTGTTGGGACAGAGTTTGGCCTCAGAATCTCCACTCTGCTCCATCCTCCATCAAGCAATGTTGCCACGGGAACCGCTGTGGAGTGAATTCCTGGCATAGCAGGTGCAGCTGCATCTTACCCTGAAAGTCCGTTTTTCCTTTATGTGTGAGCAATGCTACATTTTTAAATATAAGTTTAATTTCTAAATCATATTCAGTAATTATCCCACACCATCTTGCCATTTTATTCCCCAAAACTGAATCTCCTGTGCAGGTCCCTTGACCTTACTCTGTTTCATGGCAAAACCAGCCTTCAGCAGGATTTGGATTATTTTCCTCCCTTTCTCAAAAACTTCCTCTGCTTTATCCCCCCCCTCTATAATGCCATCAATATATTGCAGGTGTTCTGGAGTTTGCCCCTGTTCCAGTGCAGTCTGGATCAGTCCATGGCAGATGGTAGGGCTTTGTTTCCACCCCTGGGGCAATTGATTCCAGGTGCATTGGATGCCTCTCCATGTGAAAGCAAACATTGGCCTGCACTCTGCTGCCAAAGGGATTGAGAAAAATGCATTGGCAATGTCAATTGTGGCATCCCACTTGGCTGCCTTTGACTCCAGTTCATACTGAAGTTCCAGCATGTCTGCTGCATCAGCACTCAATGGTGGTGTGACTTAATTGAGGCCACGATAGTCTACTGTTAGTCTCCACTCTCCATTAGACTTTTGCACTGGCCATATGGGGCTATTAAAGGGTGAGTGGGTCCTGCTGATCACTCCTTGGCTCTCCAGTCTGCGGATCAGCTTATGGATGGGAATCAAGGAGTCTCGGTTGGTGTGATATTGCTGTCGGTGCACTGTTGTGGTAGCGATTGGCACTTGTTTTTCGACCTTCAGCAACTCCACAACAGAAGGATCCTCTGAGAGACCAGGCAAGGTAGACAGCTGCTTAATTTCTTCCATCTCCATGGCAGCGATACCGAAAGCACATTGGTACCCTTTTGGGTCTTTGAAGTACCCTCTCCTGAGATAGTCTATGCCAAGGGTGCATGGAGCGTCTGGACCAGTCACAATAGGGTGCATTTGCCAATCCTTCCCAGTTAGGCTGATTTCAGCCTCCAGTACAGTCAACTCTTGGGATCCTCTTGTCGCTCCAGAAATACGAATGGGTTCTACCCCTTGATAGTTTGATAGCGTCAGGGTACACTGAGCACCGGTATCTGTTAGAGCCTTATATTCCTGTGGGACTGATGTGCCAGGCCATCTGATCCACACAGTCCAGTAAACCCGATTGTCCCTCTCCTCCACCTGGCTGGATGCAAGGCCCCTCTAATAGCGATCATAAGATTTTTCATTTCTTCTTTTATAAAGAGATTAGAATTCCTTATCATAGGAGTTGGAGTAAAATCAGCTCTTCCACCCCATCTGGGAAGCTGATCACCAAAGACTGGAGCAGCAACTTTCTTGGGAGGATCATCACCGATAGTTGTTTTCCTTTTCAATTCACCAACCTGTTCCTCCAGAAGTGAGGTGGGTCTTCCATCCCACTTTCTCATGTCTTTTTATTGATCCCGCACGTAAAACCATAGGGTAGCTCATGGCGTGTACCTCCTATCCTATAGATTGGACAAGATGGGGTGTTCTCAGGGTGGGATGGCCATAGGCAAAACACAGAGAGCATATGCAGCAACATGCTGGTTCCCAGCAAAAGGAGCAGGGTGCTTTCAAGGGCATAGAAAGTCTATTCAAGATCTTTAACTTTTCCAGAATCTACTTCTACTGTAAATAGCCTGGTGGGGGAGTAGAGGGTGTAGGGGAATATTTCCTTCATAGGTTGATCCCCTGAGGGAAGAAAAGAAAAAATAAATAAATGTGTAATTGTTAAAAATTCCCATTACATGCCTCCCAGAGTATAGAGGTGATGACCACGCTGAGAATGCATACCAGCCCAGTTTCATGATCAATGAGTCTATTGTATTACAAGTCATTACCATGAAGTACAGCGAAACGAGAATCTTAGCCCAGGCCCCAAAGCCGATAAACGTTAAAACAGCAAATACTGGCTGCAAGTAAGGTATGACATGCTGATAGTCTGAGACCAAGCGCAACACCTCCAAGAGCAAATAAATCAACATTGTGACGAGTGACTATTAACCCAAAACAATGAATGCTTATCACAAATATGATTAGACACACTCTGGTCAGATCTGTCGTTATCTCACCCTCTCGTGCCCCATGTTGGGTGCCAAAAAGAACTGTCGTGCTTTAAGCCCCGCCGGTAACTCAGAACCACACCGCCGCTCACTCACTTCCCCCCTCTTCTTCCCCCTCAGTTCCCGGAGGGATGGGGAGGAGAATCTAAAGGATGTAAATCCCTTGGATGAGATAACAACAGTCCAGTAACTAAGGTATAATGCAAAACCACTACTACTAATAATAATTATGATAAGGGAAATAACAAAGGGAAAGAATATAAAACTGAAAGGGGAAAGGAAAAAACAAAAGCAATAAACACAAGTGATACACAATGCAATTGCTCAGCACCTGCTGACTGATACCCAGCCTGACCCCAGCAGCGATCTGGGCCTTCCAGGTAACTCCCCCCAGTTTATATACTGGGCATGATGTGCTGTGGCATAGAATATCCCTTTGGCTACTTTGGGTCAGGTGTCCTGTCTTTGCTTCCTGCTGGCTTCTTTTGCCCCTTCTCACTGGCAGAACATGAGACTGGATAGTCCTTGATTTGGGTAAGCATTACTTAGCAGCAACTAAAAACACTGGTGTGTTATCAGCATTGTTCTCAGAGTAAAGTTGAAAACACAGGACTGCATCAGCTACCAAGAAGTAGAAAAATAACTGTTACGGCCGAACCAAAGACATTTCCTGGCTCCGTTACTGGTGTCAGCGCCAGAATTTTGGGTTTTTTTGACCATGGTTCTGTCTATATGGCACCAGGCCTGCTGGCGGCAGATAGGGTATGCCTTTCCCAAAGGGGGAAAAGGATTCTAGCCCAGGAGCTAGCAGGGCTTATGGATTATTTTCTTACCTTTCTCAAAAACTTCTTCTGCTGTATCGCCCCACATGATAGTGTCATCAATGTATTGCAGGTGTTCTGGATCTATGCCAAGGATAGTAGAGCCTCTGGACCAGTCACGATTGGGTGCTTTTGCCACTCCATCCTAGTCAGGCTGATTTCAGCCTCCAGTACAGTAAGCTCTTGGGATCCTCTTGTCACTCCAGAAATATGAATGGGTTCTACCCCTTGATGGCTTGATGGCATCAGGATACACTGTGCACCATTATCTACTAGAGCCTCATACTCCTGTGGGACTGTTGTGCCAGGCCATCTGATCCACATAGTGCAGTAAACCTGACTATCCCTCTCCTCCACCTGGCTGGAGGCAGGGCCCCTCTAATAGCTATCATAAGATTCTCCACTTACTTCTTGTAGAAAGGGATTAGAATTCCTTATCATAGGAGTTGGAGTAAAATCAGCTCTTCCACCCCATCTGGGAAGCTCACCAGAGACTGGAGCAGCAACTTTCTTGTGAGGATCATCACTAACCATTGTTTTCCTTTTAAATTCATGAACCCATTTCTCCACAAGTGCAGTGGGTTTTCCATCTCACTTTCTCATGTCTTCTTCATGATCCCCCAGGTAAAACCATAGGGTAGCTCATGGCATATACCTCCTATATCTTCCCTCTCAGGCAATAGGGCGCTGACTATGGCTGGAATGAGGGTCTGTACATGTGGGGAGGTGGATAGATCGTCTCTCAATTTTTTGACCTCCTGGGACAGTTTTTTCACAGCTGAAATGATGGAAGTGGTGAGATTGTCTTCAAACTCCCGGAGTTGATGACTCCATCCACTGTTGGTGCCACTGCCTCACTCCAGGTCATTGTTGCCAATGAATTGGCATATGATGATGGCATGCTCCATGTAAGTTTCCGACACATGGGTTGTGCACATTCAATTTCATCTGGATCTACAGGTGCATTCCCAGCATCCAGCCTATGACAGATCATCTCTAGAATGGCTAATTTCCTCAGGTAATGGAGGTCTTTCTCTATCGTGGTCCACTTGCCTGGGCAACATATAACATCATCCTTGTAGGGATACCTTTCCTTCACAGCTGCTAAGAGCCGCCTCCAAAGGCTGAGGGCTCGTTTCTCTTTTGCAATCGCTTTGTCAATTCCCCCTTCCCTAGCAGGTGATCCCAGCTGCTTGGCTTCCCTACCTTCTAGTTCGTGACTGTCAGCCCCATTGTCCCAGCATTGGAACAAGCAGGTGACGATATGCTCTCCTGGAAGATGGATGAAATCTTTTCACATATTCCTCAGCTCAGTCAAGTACATGGATCGAGAATTACCTATTCCTCTGTTTCTTCTACTAATTCCTCTTGTTCCTTTCGTTCAGATGTTGCCCACTCTAGTTCAATCCCTCACACCCTGAAACTCATGACTGTCCAGCCTCGGGGAAGATCTCTTGGTGGTATTCTTAGATAGTTGTTTAACCTTAGACAAGACCCGAGCCTGACCCTGCTAAGCTTCCAAGATCAGACGAGATAGATAGGGTGTTCTCAGGGTGATATGGCCATGGGTAAAACATGCAGTATATACAGCAACATTCAGATTCCCAACAAATGGAACAGGCTGGTTTCAAGGATATTCAAAGCATATTCAAAATCTTTTACATTCCCAAAATCTACTGTAAATAGACTGGTGGGGGAGCAGAAGGTGTGAGAGGATGTCTCCTTCATAGGTTTGCCCTCGAAGTGGGGGAAAAGAGGTGTAATTGTTAACAATTCCCATTACATGCCTTCCAAAGTATAGAGGTGATGGCCACACTGATAACACATACCAGACCAGTTTTACGACCAATAATTCTATTGTATTACAAGTCATTATCATAAATTACAACAAAATGAGAACCTTAGCCCAGGCCCCAAAGCCAATAAACACTAAAATAGCAAATACTGCCTGCAAGTAAGGTGTGACATGCTGAAACTCTGAGACCAAGTGCAACAACTCCAAATAAATCAACATTGTGATGAGTGACTATTAATCCAAAACAATGAATGCTTATCAGAAATACATTTTGATACACTGGTCAGACCTGTCATTATCTCAACCCTTCGGGCCCCACGTTGGGCACCACAAAGGACTGTCATGGTTTAAGCCCAGCCAGTAACTCAGAACCACGCAGCCACTCGCTCACTCCCCCCACTTCTATACCCGTGCTCGCAGCAGGGTTGGGAGGAGAATTGAAAGAATGTAAATCCCACAGGCTGAGATAACAGTCCAATAACTACAGTATAATACAAAACTACTACTAATAATAATAATGATAAGGGAAATAACAAGGGGAGAGAATATAAAACTAAAAAAAGGGAAGGGAAAAAAACCCAACAATAAACACAAGTGATGCACAATACAATCGCTCATCACCCACCAACCAATACCCAGCCCAACCTGAGCAGCGATCGATCCCTTCCAGGTAACTCCCGTCAGTTTGTATACTGGGCATGATGTGCTGTGGTATGGAATACCCCTTTGGCTAGTTTGGGTCAGGTGTCCTGTCTCTGCTTCCTCCTGGCTTCTTGTGCCCCTACTCACTTGGAGAGCATGAGACTGAAAAGTCCTTGATTAGGGTAAGTGCTACTTAGCAACAACTAAAACATGGGTGTGTTATCAGCATTGTTCTCCGACTAAAGCCAGAACAGAGCACTGTACCAGCTACTAGGAAGAAAAATCACTGTTACAGCTTAACCCAGGACACGTCTGCATCGTGAAGGTGATGAAGAACTGGGGATATGGACCTTACAGCAAGTAAAAGGTGCTATCATATTGTATTGGACTGTCCTGGCTTCAGCTACAGCAGTCATTTTTTCTCCTTAGTAGCTGGTGCAGCGCTGTGTTTTTGACTTTCAGCCTGGGAACAACATTGACAACACCGATGTTTTTAGTTGTTGCTAAGTAATGTTTACTCCGATCAAGGACTTTCTCAGTCTCATGGTCTGCCAGGGAGGAGGGGAAGCCGGGAGGAAGCAGAGACAGGACACATGACCCAACTAGCCAAAGGGGTATTCCATACCACGGCACATCATGCCCTGTATATGAACTGGGGGGAGTTACCCGGAAAGCCCAGATCGCTGCTTGGGTCGGGCTGGGTATCAGTCTGCAGGTGGTGAGCAATTGTATCCTCTCCCCTTGTTATTTCCCTTATCATTATTATTATTGGTGGTGGTAGTAGTGGTTTTGTATTATACCTTAGTTACTGGACTGCTCTTATCTCAACCTGTGGGAGTTACATTCTTTTGATTCTCCTCCCCATCCCTCCAGGAGCAGGGGGAGGAGGAAGGGGGGGGAGTGAGCGAGCAGCTGTGTGTTTCCGAGTTACCGGCTGGGCTTAAACCATGACATGGACAAATGATGCCAGAACTATATCAGTGAAAATGATAAAATTGAAATATCTATGCTCCATCAAAATTAACAAATGATAAAAATTACTGAACGTTTTGATAATGTCACAAATCTAGATGATGGGATATCTTTAAGGAAATAAATCCCCATGCTAATGCTGTTAGACATTTGATCATGCGCCCTTTTTGTTGTACTGCTTTCAGCTACAGTGATGCTTGCTACTGTTGCGATTATCCTGTATAGCTCTATTATTCATATTACTAAACAGCTTGTTAATATCCATAACAAAATGGCTCTTCAATAGATAGCAGGCAGGACCAAGATCAAGAAGGGGTAGAGCATATTTGAAGCCTTGTGGAAGACATTGTATTCAAGGAGTTAGTGATCTTCCTTGCACTTTGGGCTTGAGAAACTTGGATGTTATTTTTATAATCCGAAACATATATCTTTGGGAAAGGTTAACTCTATGTAGATCAAGGTGTGGAATATAGGGATCCTGACTGGAGACCCTTGCGCATTTAGGAGGTAGTGATCCACATAACAGTTAACCTGAGTAGGCTCAGGCCTGTGCTGTGCTGCATGTGCAGCTTGGACTTCAGGTCTGTGTTGTGTTGCACAGGTTCCTTGGCCGCAGGATAAACTCAGTCACCTTAATGTAAGAGGAGCCTGCCAGGAAGCTCCAACTTGGTACTAGCAATTACACCACCTGCATGGCCTTGCCTTTATCTAAAAGTGTAGCAAGAAGCTCTTGTGTGAACATCCTTTAGGAACAGAGTTATTTTCCTGTAAGGAAATTATATATTAGCTTGAATACTTCTCTTCACAGATGTGATCTGCTCTGAGCAGAGTGCCATGGGAAAATCCATATGGGCTCTGTCCAATGCTGCACGAATGCAGGGTTCCCAGCATCTGAAGGAATGTAAGATTTATTCATTATCTACATTCCTCTTCTTTTATCTTACTAAGCCATTTGTTGTTGGGCCTTTCTTACTGATATCCATAAAGAACCCTGCACCGTCTCTCTCCTCATCCCCCACTCCAGTGCAGAACAGGAGGAAAGGAGTTTTCCCTAAGTAAATGTTTGTTGTCTTTGTTTCCCAATATCTGAATAAGTAGTTAGATGTTTATGTTAATTTGCAATACATTAAGTTAAATTCCACAAGTATAGTCTGCTTTACCCGCATCGGTAATTGGTGTATTATTTCCCTGTGTATTTCGACCATGAATTGTCTCGCTCTTATTCTTCCTATTTTAACCCACATACTGCTGGGGCGGGGAGTAAGTGAGCAGTTGTGTGGATGCTTGGCTGCTAGCCAGGGACAACCCACCACATTGTGATAGATGAAAAATGATAAAGTGATAAGTTTCAGTCACAGAGGTGGTAGCATATTATCTTAGCACACATAAGGCAACAGGGAACATTCTTTTAATATAATATTGTGTGGTAGTGTCCTGGGTTCAACTGTAACAGTTATTTTTCTCCTTCCTAGTAGCTGGTGCAGTGCTATGTTTTGGCTTTAGTCTGAGAACAATGCTGATAAACCAATGTTTAGTTGGCAAATGCCCTGTGGGGTGGTTGCAGCAATGGAAGCAGAGCAACTGGCAACACAGAGCTAAACCCATCTGGGCTGCTGCATTGTGGCAAGATATCGCTGCCTGGGTGCAGGACCTGGTGGTGAAGGTACGCCACGTGGATGCTCATGTACCCAAGAGTTGGGCCACTGAGGAACATCAGAACAACCAACAGGTGGATCAAACTGCTAAGCCTGTAGTGGCTGAGGTAGATTTAGATTGGCAACATAAGGGTGAATTATTTTTAGCCCTGTGGGCCCATGACCCCTCAGGCCATCAAGGCAGAGATGCAACGTATCATCTATACATGATCTAGCCCATGATCGAGGGGTGGACTTGACCATGGACACTATCGCCAAGGTTATTCATGAATGTGAAACATGCTACAATTAAGCAAGACAAGTGGTTAAAGCCTCTCTGGTATGGAGGATGAAGTACAAATACGGGGAGTCCTGGCAGATTGACTATATCACGCTCCCACTGACCCTCCAAGGCAAGCACCATGTGGTTATGATGGTGGAAACAACCACCGGATGGCTGGAAACATATGCTGTGCCCCACGCCACCGCCTGGAACACTATCCTGGGCCTTGAGAAACAAGTCTTGTGGAGACACGGCACCCCAGAGAGAATCAAGTCAGACAATGGGACTCATTTCCGGAACAACCTTATAGACACTTGGGCCAAAGAGCATGGCATTGAGTGGGTATATCACATCCCCTACCATGCACCAGCCTCTGGGAAAATTGAACAGCACAATGGGCAGTTAAAAAACACACTGAGAGCAATGGGTGGTGGGAATTTCAAACATTGGGATACACATTTACCAAAAGCCACCTGGTTGGTCAACAGTAGGGGATCTGCCAACAGGGCTGGCCCAGCCCAATCAGAACTTTTACGTACTGTAGAGGAGGATAAAGTTCCTGTGGTGCACATAAAGAATTTGTTGGGGAAGACAGTCCGGGTTATTCTTGCTTCAGTCAAAGGCAAACCCATTTGTGGGGTTGCTTTTGCTCAGGGACCTGGATATACTTGGTGGGTAATGCGGGAAGATGGGGAAGTCCAGTGTGTACCTCAAGGGGTAATTTTGGGGGAAAACAGCCAATGAACTCAATTATATGCTGTTGACTGCTATATAACACTTCTATGTCAGCTAGATAACCATCTCTGCCACTCTAGATATTGAAAAGAAAATATGTGCTGTCATGATCATAAGCAGAGAATAAAGTCATGGGAAAAGCTGGCAGCATCAGTATGGGTCTCCCAGTACTGTCCTCAGATCACCATCGACTGACACTGACTTCCCTCCAATCATCATCCCAACAAAGAATGAACTTTGATGAAACCAGACGAGCTCAAAGGTGACAAGACAAGTTCAGAGGTGTTGTCAGCAGGCAACAATCCAGCGCCACACACCATCTCTCCCGCCCTGAGAGACTGTTACAACAGATGGAGCCCTACGTCATGGACTGAATGAACTGAACAAACTTTATAAGGATGGTGCATGGACTAAGGAATGATAATCTCTGCGTGTGTATATATATATCAAGAGACAAAAAGCAGTTTTTCAATATGAAAAATGTGGGACCTGAGCATGAGATAAATGTTGTGGAATAAGGGGTGGATACTGTCCTGGGTTCAGCTGTAACAGTTATTTTTCTCCTTAGTAGCTGGTGCAGTGCTGTGTTTCGGCTTTAGTTGGAGAACAATGCTGGTAACACACCAATGTTCTAGTTGTTGCCAAGTAATGCTTACCCCGATCAAGGACTTTTCAGTCTCATGATCTGCCAGAGAAGAGGGGCACAAGAAGCCAGGAGGAAGCAGAGACAGGACACGTGATCCAAACTAGCCAAAGGGGTATTCCATACCACAGCATGTCATGCCCAGTATATAAACTGGGGGGAGTCACCCAGAAGGCCCAGGTTGCTGCTTGGGTTGGGCTGGGTATCAGTTGGTGGGTGGTGAGCAATTGTATTGCGCATCACTTGTGTTTATTGGGTTTTTTATATTCTCTCCCCTTGTTATTTCCCTTATCATTATTATTAGTAGTAGTAGTTTTATATTATACTTTAGTTATTGGACTGTTCTTTTCTTTTCTCAACCTGTGGGGTTTACATTCTTTCAATTCTCCTCCCCGTCCCTCCAGAGGGGGAGGAGAAGGCGGGAGTGAGCGAGCAGCTGCGTGTTTCTGAGTTACCGGCTGGGCTTAAACCACAACAGGTAGTCAAATCATAGTAACAAACTGCAAACAAAAGCACACTTAAGAACATTTATTTGCTTTGAAAAAGTGCTTGTGATTTTTCCTGTCTTGGTCGTCATCAGGATCCTATTTGGCAGTTGGACTGACTGTCTTTTTACTATATCATAGTTTATTAAGTGGCACTAGCACTTTTTTCTGAGAGCTGAATCTTATGTCCCTGAAAGGCCATGGCAAAAAAAACCACCTTAACTCCAGTGGCACAGAAAAAAGTGCTACATGAATTCTCTGTCAATCTTAATTCACAGTTCTTTAATTTCCATTCCATATTATTGCATATATTTAAATGTGAGAGATTGTCCTGGGTTCAGCTATAGCAGTCATTTTTCTCCTGCTTAGTAGCTGGTGCAGTGCTGTGTTTTTTTAACTTTCAGCCTGGGAACAACGCTGATAACACCGATGTTTTTAGTTGTTGCTAAGTAATGTTTATTCCAACCAAGGACTTTCTCAGTCTCATGCTTTGCCAGGGAGGAGGGGAAGCCGGGAGGAAGCAGAGACAGGACACCTGACCCAAACTAGCCAAAGGGGTATTCCATACCACAGCACGTCATGCCCACTATATAAACCGGGGGGAGTTACCCGGAAGGCCCAGATCGCTGCTCGGGTCGGGCTGGGTATCGGTCGGCGGGTGGTGAGCAATTGTATCCTCTCCCCTTGTTATTTCACTAATCGTTATTATCATTGGTGGTAGCAGTAGTGGTTTTGAGTTATACCTTAGTTGCGGGACTGCTCTTATCTCAACCCGTGGGAGTTGCATTCTTCCCATTCTCCTCCCCATCCCTCCGGGAGCGGGGGGAGGAAGAAGGGGCGGGGGGGGGAGTGAGCGAGCGGCTGTGTGGTTCTGAGTTACCGGCTGGGCTCAAACCACGACAGTTCTTTTTGGCGCCCAACGTGGGGCACGAAAGGTTGAGATAACGACAGATCTGACCAGAGTGTGTTTAATCATATTTGTGATAAGCATTCATTGTTACTACTCGTCACAATGGTGATTATTTGGCTCTCAGACGTGTTGCGCTTGATCTCAGAGTTTCAGCATGTTGTACCTTACTTACAGCCACTATTTGCTGTTTTAGCGTTTATCGGCTGGGGGGCCTGGGCTAAGGTTCTTGTTTCACTGTACTTCATGGTAATGACTTGTAATAGACTCATTGATCATGAAACTGGTCTGGTTTGTGCTTCCAGCGTGGCCATCACCACTATACATTGGGAGGTATATAATGAAATATTTTAGCAATTGCATATCTTTTTTTTTCTCCTCGGGGGGTAAACTTATGAAGGAAGCATTCTCTTTCACCCCCCGTTCCCCCACCAGCCTATTTGCAACAGCAATTGAGAGTTCTGAAGGTTTTAGCTGGCCTTTGAGTACCCTTGAAACCTGCCTGCTGATTGTGCTGGGGATCAGCATGTTGGCAAACATACGGAGTGTGTTTTACCCACGGCCATCCCGTCGTAGGAACATCCTATTTCGTTTAATGTCAAAAATTCAGCAGTATCAGGTTCGAATCTGGTCTAGGGTTAGACGACGATATAGGAGGACCACCAGGAGATTTTCCCTGAGGCTGGACAGTTATGAGTGGCAGGGTGTGTGGGATAGTATGGGCAAGTACCTAGGCCAGTGGGCCCCTCCAGTGCTTTGGAACTTCACCACTGAACAAGTGCAACATCCGGAAAAACTAGTAAAACACTTAAACGAGGTGTGCTGTCGTCCTGGTTATACCAGAGAGGGACAAATTTTGGCAACGTGCTGGGGCTTGGCCTATGCCTACAGAGCCCTGCTCAACACTATCCAGCACCTTCAAAGGGAAAAAAATGTCTCTGGATCTGATGGCAAAGCAACAGACAACGCAGCTATGCCAACTACAAGCACAGCAGCTACTCAGACCCTGACCACAACAGTCAACACAGCTACTCCAAGTACAGCAGCTACATCAACCCCAGTGACAAGCACAACAGCTACTCAAACCCTGACCACAACAGACAACGCAACTACTCCAACTTCAAATACAGCAGTTACACCAACCCCAGTGACAAGCACAACAGCTACTCAAACCCCGACAGCAACAGACAATGTGGCTACTTCAAGCACCACAGCCACACCAACCCCAGTGACAAGCACAGTAGCTACTCAAACCCCGACAGCAACAGACAATATAGCTACTCCAAGCACCACAGCTACACCAACCCCAGTGACATGCACAGTAGCTATTCAAACCCCGACAGCAACAGACAATATGGCTACTCCAAGCACTGCAGCTACACCAACCCCAGTGACAAGCACAGTAGCTACTCAAACCCCGACAGCAACAGATAATGCAGCTGTTGGTGTTACTCAACTCCCAAGCACAACAGCTGCACCAACCCCAGCAATAGACATTGCAACCACTCCAATCCTAGTGGCAGACACTGCAGTCACTCCAACCACAGTGACAAACACTGCAGCTAAACCAAATGTCCAGTTTGTGACAATGTCTGTTGCCCCTGTAAGCAAAAGCAAACGAAAGGCACAAAGAGCAACCCGTGAAGCGAAGAAAGATGAAGACCCAGTGCCATTACTATATGCAACAGCACCTGAACAAGAGTTACTACTACGTGGGTCAGAGGAAGAGGAAGAAGAAGAAGAGGTCACTTCTTGACCCCGGACCTCAACCGAACTACGGAACATGCAAAAAGATTTCACCCGTCTTCCAGAGGAGCACATTGTCACCTGGTTGCTCCGGTGCTGGGACAATGGGGCCGACGGTCATGAACTAGAAGGTAGGGAAGCCAAGCAGCTGGGATCACTTGCTAAGGAAGGAGGAATTGACAAAGCGATTGCAAGAGAGAAGCGAGCCCTCAGTCTTTGGAGGTGGCTCCTGGCAGCTGTGAAGGAAAGGTTTCCCTACAAAGACGATATTACGAATCGCTCAGCCAACTGGACCACGATAGAGAAAGGCATCCAGTCCCTGAGGGAATCAGCCATTATAGAGATGATCTATCGTAGGCCGGATTCCAGGAACACATCCGTAGACCCAGATGAAGTCAAATGTACACGACCCATGTGGCGGAAACTTACACGGAGTGCGCCATCATCATATGCCCACACATTGGCATCAATGACCTGGAATGACGGAGTATCACCAACAGTGGATTTCCTGATTCGTCAACTCCGAGAGTTCGAAGACAATCTCACCCCTTCCATCATTTCAGCTGTGGAAAAACTGTCCCAGGAGTTCAAACAATTGAGAGACGATTTATCCGATCTATCCAGCTCTCCACGCATACCAACCCATGTCTCAGCTATCAACAGAAGGCGCCCTACTGCTCGAGAAAGAAAATATACGAGGTACACGCCACGGGCCACCCTATGGTTTTACCTGCGGGATCATGGAGAAGACATGAGAAAGTGGGATGGAAAACCTACTTCAGCTCTGGAGCAACGGGTGCATGAACTGAAGAGGAGAACAATGGTCAAGGATGATCCTCCCAGGAAAGCTGCTGCTCCAGTCTCTGGCGAGCAGTTTCCCAGATGGAGCGAAAGAGCTGGTTTTACTCCAGCTCCTGTGATAAGGAATACTAATCCCTTTCTACAAGACAGAAGTGGAGAATTTTGTGATCACTATTAGAGGGGCCCTGCCTCCAGCCAGGTGGAGGAGAGGGATAATCGGGTTTACTGGACTGTGTGGATCAGATGGCCTGGCACATCAGTCCCACAGAAGTATAAGGCTCTAGTAGATACCGGTGCACAGTGTACTCTGATGCCATCAAGGTATCAAGGGGTGAAACCCATTTCTATTTCTGGAGTGACAGGAGGATCCCAAGCGTTAACTATGCTGGAAGCTGAAATCAGCCTGACTGGGAGGAAGTGGCAAAAGCACCCCATTGTAACTGGTCCAGGGGCTCCATGCATCCTTGGCATAGACTATCTCAGGAGAGGGTACTTCAAAGACCCAAAAGGGTATAGATGGGCTTTTGGTATCGCTGCCCTTGGAGACAGAGGAAATTAAGCAGCTGTCCACCTTACCCGGTCTCTCAGAGGATCCTTCTGTTGTGGGGTTGCTGAAGGTCGAAGAACAACAAGTGCCAATTGCGACCACAACAGTGCACCGGCGGCAATATCGCACCAACCGAGACTCCTTGATTCCCATCCATAAGCTGATCCGCAGACTGGAGAGCCAAGGAGTGATCAGCAGGACCCGCTCACCCTTTAATAGCCCCATATGGCCAGTGCAAAAGTCTAATGGAGAGTGGAGATTAACAGTAGACTATCGTGGCCTGAACGAAGTCACACCACCATTGAGTGCTGCCGTACCGGACATGTTAGAACTTCAGTATGAACTGGAGTCAAAGGCAGCCAAGTGGTATGCCACAATTGACATTGCCAATGCATTTTTCTCAGTCCCTTTGGCAGCAGAATGCAGGCCACAGTTTGCTTTCACTTGGAGGGGCGTCCAGTACACTTGGAACCGACTGCCCCAGGGGTGGAAACACAGCCCTACCATCTGCCATGGATTGATCCAGACTGCACTGGAACAGGGGCAAGCTCCAGAACACCTGCAATACATTGATGACATCATCGTGTGGGGTGATACAGCGGAAGAAGTTTTTGAGAAAGGGAGGAAAATAATCCAAATCCTGCTGAAGGCCGGTTTTGCCATAAAACGGAATAAGGTCAAGGGACCTGCGCAGGAGATTCAATTTTTGGGAATAAAATGGCAAGATGGACGCCGCCAGATCCCCAGAGGTGTGATCAACAAGATAACAGCAATGTCTCCACCAACTAACAAGAAAGAAACACAAGCTTTCTTAGGTGTTGTGGGGTTCTGGAGAATGCACATCCCAAATTACAGTCTGATTGTAAGCCCTCTCTACCACGTGACCCGGAAGAAGAATGATTTCAAATGGGGCCCTGAGCAACAACAAGCCTTTGAACAAATTAAACGAGAAATAGTTCATGCAGTAGCCCTTGGACCAGTCCGGGACGGGCCAGATGTGAAAAATGTGCTCTATACCGCAGCTGGGGAGAATGGTCCTACCTGGAGCCTCTGGCAGAAAGCTCCAGGGGAGACTCGAGGTCGACCCCTTGGCTTTTGGAGTCGGGGATAGAAAGGATCCGAGGCCAGCTACACTCCCACTGAAAAAGAGATACTGGCAGCCTATGAAGGGGTCCGAGCTGCCTCAGAAGTGATTGGAACTGAAGCGCAGCTCCTCCTGGCACCCCAGTTGCCTGTGCTGGGCTGGATGTTCAAAGGCAGGGTCTCCTCTACACATCATGCAACCGATGCTACATGGAGTAAGTGGGCCGCACTAATTACACAACGAGCTCGAATAGGAAATCCCAGTCATCCAGGAATTCTAGAAGTCATCATGGACTGGCCAGAGGGCAAAGATTTTGGGATGTCACCAGAAGAGGAGGTGACGCGTGCTGAAGAGGCCCCACCATATAATGAACTGTCAGAGAGTGAAAAGCAATATGCCTTGTTTACTGATGGGTCCTGCCGTATTGTGGGAAAGCATCGGAGATGGAAGGCAGCTGTGTGGAGTCCCCTGCGACAAGTTGCAGAAACTGCTGAGGGACAGGGGTGATGGTGTGCTGAGAGATGTGGGATCTGAGCATGACGTGAATGGTATGGAATAAGGGGTGGATACTGTCCTGGGTTCAGCTATAGCAGTCATTTTTCTCCTGCTTAGTAGCTGGTGCAGTGCTGTGTTTTTTTAACTTTCAGCCTGGGAACAACGCTGATAACACCGATGTTTTTAGTTGTTGCTAAGTAATGTTTATTCCAACCAAGGACTTTCTCAGTCTCATGCTTTGCCAGGGAGGAGGGGAAGCCGGGAGGAAGCAGAGACAGGACACCTGACCCAAACTAGCCAAAGGGGTATTCCATACCACAGCACGTCATGCCCACTATATAAACCGGGGGGAGTTACCCGGAAGGCCCAGATCACTGCTCGGGTCGGGCTGGGTATCAGTCGGCGGGTGGTGAGCAATTGTATCCTCTCCCCTTGTTATTTCACTAATCGTTATTATCATTGGTGGTAGCAGTAGTGGTTTTGTGTTATACCTTAGTTGCGGGACTGCTCTTATCTCAACCCGTGGGAGTTGCATTCTTCCCATTCTCCTCCCCATCCCTCCGGGAGCGGGGGGAGGAATAAGGGGGGGGGGGGGGAGTGAGCGAGCGGCTGTGTGGTTCTGAGTTACCGGCTGGGCTCAAACCACGACAGAGATTCTCATACTTTAACCCCAGCTGGCAACTAAATACCACACAGCCACTCACTCGCTCACAACCCCCACCCCCCTGGGTGGGATCGGGAGGAGAATCAGAGAAAGGTAAAACCCGCAGGTTGAGATAAGAACTGTTTAATAATTGAAATTATGTAAAATATAATAATAATAGAAATAACAGCAATAACAATAATGATAATAATAATAGGGGAAAATGAAAAAAAAGGAGAAAAACAATTCAGAAAAGACAAGTGATGCACAATACAATTGCTTACCACCCACTGACTGATACCCAGGCCAGTCCCTGAGCAGTGATTGACTTAGAGTAAGCACTACTTAGCAACAACTAAAACGTTGGTTTGTCATCAGCATTATTCTCAGACTAAAGCCAAAACATAGCACTGTACCAGCTACTAGGAAGAAAATTAACTCTATCCCAGACAAAACCAGGACATCTTCACTGGACACCAGGTGCCCACCAAAGCCTCTCCGAGGAAGAGGAGCCAAAGAAGAGGAAGCAGATGATCAAGATATAGTCCAGTTTATATGGAACGTAATGGATGGTTAGGAAAGCTAAAGCCCTGACAGAACTCAATCTGGCCAAGAACATCAGGGGCAACAAGAAAAACTTCTATAGGTACACTGGGGATAAAAGGAATATGAGGGAAAATGTGGGCCCCCTCCAGAAGGAAACAAGTGCAAGGTCCTGCACCTCGTTCAGGGCAATCCCAGGCACAAACACAGGC
This sequence comes from Strigops habroptila, assembly GCF_004027225.2. Taxonomy (NCBI): domain Eukaryota; kingdom Metazoa; phylum Chordata; class Aves; order Psittaciformes; family Psittacidae; genus Strigops; species Strigops habroptila. Next base: position 36,019,106 of record NC_044301.2, on the reverse strand, counting down.
TGGGCAGAGAGCAGCCCTGAGGAGAAGGACTTGGGGGTGTTGTTCAACGAGAAGTTCCCCATGACCCAGCAGCATGTGCTTGCAGCCCAGAAAGCCAGCTGTATGCTGGGCTGCATCAAAAGGAGCATGTTCAGCAGGTCAAGGGAGGTCATTCTCCCCCTCTACTCTGCTCTCATGAGACCCCTCCTGGAGTACTGTGTTCAGATGTGGGGCCCCCAACAAAAGAATGATGTGGATCTGTTGGAGAAATTCCAGAGGAGGGCCAAAAAGATAATCAGAGGGCTAGAACACCTCTCCTATGAAGACACACTGAGAGAGTTGGGTTTGTTCAGCCTGGAGAAGAGGAGACAAGAGGAGAGGAGAGGGGAGGGGAGGGGAGGGGAGGAGAAGGCTCCGGGGAGACTTTATAGTAGTCTTCCAGTACCTTAAAGCGGGCCTACAAGAAATCTGGAGAGGGACACGTAGTGACAGGAGAAGGGGGAATGGCTTTAAGATGAAAGAGGATAGATTTAGATTAGATATTAGGAAAAAATTCTTTGCTCTGAGGGTGGTGAGACACTGGAACAGGTTGCCCAGAGAATTTGTGGCTGCCCCATCCCTGGAAGTGTTCAAGGTCAGGTTGGATGGGGCTTTGAGCAACCTGGTCTAGTGGAAGGTGTCCCTGACCATATTTAAGGTCCCTTCCAACCCTAACCATTCTATGATTCTATGAAACCCTGGCAACAAGCATTGTGGCTACTTCAATCTCCACGATAAGCACTGTAGCTACTCAGACTCTAATGACAAGTACTGTGGCTACTCAAACTTTGGCGAAAGGCACTGCAGCTACATTCATCTGCACAACAAGCACTGCAACCACTCAAACTCCAACAAGAAGTACAGTGGCTATTCAAATTTCAATGACAAGCACTGAGCTACTTTAATCCCTGTGACAAGCATTGCGGCTAATCAAACACCAGCGACCCCAGCATGACAACCACTCAGACCCCAGCGATGAGTGATACAACTGAACAAGAGAACCAACCTGTGTTGGTATCAGTTGCCCCTATACGTGAGAAGAAATTGACATAAAAGGGAGCTTGTTTAGTGAAGGAGAACAAAGCAGGTCCACCACTAGAACGTGAGGAGGAGACAGAACAGGATGTAACCTCTCAATCCCTATCCTTGACTGAGGTGTGGGATATGCAAAAAGAATTCAGCCGTCATCCAGGTGAGCACATCATCACCTGGCTTCTCTGATGATGGGACAATGCAGCCAAGTTTTGAATTACAGGGTAGGGAAGCGAAGTAGCTGGGATCACTTGCTAGGGAAAGGGTAATTGGCAAGGCAATTGGGAGAGGGACACCCGTTATGCATGAAGGAAAGGTATCCCTTCCAGGAAGATGTTATATGTCACCCAGGTAAGTGGGCCGCAATAGCGAGAGGTTTCCAGTCCCTGAGGGAATTAGCTATTCCAGAGATGATTTATTATGACTTGAAAAATGTGCAGTCTTCCACAGATCATGATGAAGTCTGATGCACGACCCATGTGACAGAAATTTGTGCAGACTGTGCCATCATCATATGCCCACTTATTGGCAGTAATGAGCTAGAGGGAGGAAGGGGCACTGACAATGGATGAAGTAATTCATCAACTCTGGGAGAACAAAGAAAATCTCTCCCCCTCCATCATTTCATCTGTGGAAAACTGTCCAGGGGGTTACAGAAATTCAAAGAGGATATGTCCTGCTACTCATTTGTATGGACCCGCATCTTGGCTACTAACAGTTGCTTGAGAGGGAGGAAATCAAAGGTACATGCCACGGGGTACACTGTGGTTTTATCTGTAGGACCATGGAGAGGACATGAGGAAGTGGGATGGGAAACCTACCTTGACCCTAGAGGCACGCGTATGTGAATTACAAGGAAAACCAACCACAAATGGGGGTTCTTCCAGGAACTTTGATGCTCCAGTCTCCTGTGGGCAGCTTCCCAGCCAGGTGGAAAAGATGATTTTACTCTGAATCCTATGGAAAGGAATTCTAATCCCTTTTTACAAGAAGGAAGTGATGAATCCTATGACCAATATTAGAGGGGCCCTGCCTCCAGCCAGGTAGAGGAGAGGGACAACCGGGATTGCTGGTTAATGCATCCAACTGTATTGGAGGTTGAGAAGGGAGTCTAGCAGTAGACTACTGTGACCTGAATGAAGTCATACCACCGCTGAGAGCTGCTGTGCTGGACATAATAGAACTTCAATATGAACTAGAGTCAAAGGCATCCAAGTGGTATGCCACAAGTGATATTGTTAATGCATTTTTCTCAGTCCCTTTGGCAACAGAGTGCAGACCACAGTTTGCTTTCACTTGGAGTGATATGATATGTTGCTTGCTATATCGTGCAATTGGTAGCCATAGTTACATAGTAAGTGCATCTTGGGCCTGGGACGAAGTTGAATGATTGTGTTTGAAGGAACAAAGGAGAACAATCGGGATTGGTAGTACTAAAGGATGAGTCATTTGACAGCTTGGCGAATTGACCATTCAGTTACCTAACTTGGCAAAAGAACTAACTCTTAAGGTGTCCTAAAGTGAACTGCCTTCTTTATGATACTAAAAATTATGCCCACAGGTCAAAAAGATCCTGGCCCAGGTGAAGACCCCTTCTCTGAGCATGTGTAGTGATTAGAAGGAATGACACAGCAAATATTACAATTATATGTAGATTGCAACCAATCATTGTAAATGGGATTGTACTGCCTTATAACTTTTGTGTATAAATTTAATGAAGCTGGCTTAGGTGTGCTTGATTTGTGGACAGTCCACAAAGCTCCCGGGCCTGAACAAACAATATTTCTCCTGAGCGTGTGGAATTGGTTTACTGCACACCAGGCATGAATCTGCTTTTCGGACAACAGTTTTTAGCAATCCAGATGGGACATTGGTCATGCCTTGCCCAGATCAACTTGCCGGCTCTTGGCGGGGAGACGCTGCTCACTGGACTCCAGTGTGCAGTGACATTTTGATGGGAACTTCGTGAGTATTCTCCCTGGCCAGAGTAATTTTTCTCCTTCTTAGTAGCTGGTGCAGTGCTGTGTTTTCGACTTTAGTCTGGGAACAATACTGATTGATTGATAACACACCGATGTTTTTAGTTCTTGCTAAGTAATGTTTACTCCGATAAAGGACTTTCTCAGTCTCATGCTCTGCCAGGGACAAAGGGAAGCCAGGAGGAAGCAGAGACAGGACGCCTGACCCAAACTAGCCAAAGGGGTATTCCATACCACAGCATGTCATGCCCAGTATATAAACTGGGGGGAGTTACCTGGAAGGGCTAGATCGCTGCTCAGGTTGGGCTGGGTATCGGTCAGCAGGTAGTGAGCAATTGTATTCTCTCTCCTTGTTATTTCCCTTATCATTATTATTATTGGTGGTGGTAGTAGTGGTTTTGTATTATACCTTAGTTACTGGACTGTTCTCATCTCAAACCCCTGGGAGTTACATTCTTCCGATTCTCCTCCCCATCCCTCTGGGAGTGGGGGGAGGAAGAAGGGGGGGAGTGAGCAAGCGGCTGCGTGGTTCTGAGTTACCAGCTGGGCTTAAACCATGACAAGGTATAATACTATTTTGCAACCAATGTTTTGTTGACGGCAAGACAAATGGGATGAAGTACCTTATTTTGATTTGTTCTTTGCTTTAAGATGTTATGTTGATTTGTTCTTTAAGAAATGATCATGAAATTAGCAAAAACTGTAAAACATTATATTCTGATTCAAATGTAATGATGATGGAAGATGATAGGGACACAGATTTACACTGTTGTTTAGCATGTAGTATTGGAAAAAGGTGTTTGGAATTAAGTGATGAGGAAGAAGATACACAAATGTTGGTACTTCCAGATAGTTGGTGTCCTGGTTTCAGCTGGGATAGAGGTAATTTTCTTCCCAGTAGCTGGTACAGTGATGTGTTTTGGCTTTAGTCTGAGAATAATGTTGATAACATACCCATGTTTTAGTTGTTGCTAAGTAGCACTTACCCTGATCAAGGACTTTTCAGTTTCTCATGCTCTGACAGTGAGGAAGGGCACAAGAAGCTGGGAGGGAGAAGAGACAGGACACCTGACCCGAACTAGACAAAGGGCACCTCTAGTGTTTTGGAACTTCACCCCTGAACAAGTACAGAATTTAGAAAAACTAGTAAAATATTTGGAAATAAGTATGCTGTTGCCCTGGCAATTCCAGAGAGGCACAAATCACTGCAACGTGCTGGGGCCCAGCCCATGCCTACAGAGCCCTGCTCAACATTATCTGGTACCCTCAAGGGGAAAAGAAGGCTTCTGGATCTGATGGCAAAGTGACAGACACTGCAGCCACTCCGACCCCAGTGACAAGCACTCCAGCTACTCCAACCCCAGCTAAAGACATTGCAGCCACTCCAACATGCTGGGGCCTGTTCCAGGCCTACTGAGCCCTGCTCAACACTCTTTGGATCTGATGGCAAAGCAACAGACACAGCAGATGATACTCCAATCTTAGCTAAAGACACTGTGGCCACTCCAGTCCCCACAACAGACACTGTATCCACTCCAACCCTGGTAGCAGGCACTGCAGCTAAACCAAAGAACCAATTGTCCTGGGTTCAGCTGTAACAGTTATTTTTCTCCGTCTTAGTAGCTGGTGCAGTGCTGTGGTTTTGACTTTAGTCTGGGAACAGCACTGATAACACGCCGATGTTTTTAGTTATTGCTAAGTAATGCTTACTCTGATCAAGTATTGTGCATCACTTGTGTTAATTGTTTTTTTTTCTTTCCCCTTTTAGTTTTATATTCTCTCCCCTTGTTATTTCCCTTATCATTATTATTATTGGTGGTAGTAGTAGTGGTTTTGTATTATACCTTAGTTACTGGACTGTTCTTATCTTGACCCATGGGATTTACATTCTTCCGATTCTCCTCCCCATCCCTCCGGGAGCAGTGGGAGGAAGAAGGGGGGAGTGAGCGAGCAGCTGCATGGTTCTGAGTTACTGGCTGGGCCTAAACCATGACACCAATCCATGTTGTTATCAGTCTCCCCTATACAGAAGAAGAAATAGACACTTAAGACAGCTCATGTAGTGAAAGAGGATGAAGCAGGGCCATCACAAGAAAGAAAGGAAGAAGTAGAACAAGAGGTAAACTCTCGATCCCTGTCCCTGAGCGAGCTGCAGATATACAAAAAGATTTTGGCCATTGTCCAGGTGAGCACATTATCACCTGGCTTCTCTGATGCTGGGATAATGGAGCTAGTAGCCTGGAATTAGAGGGTAGGGAAGCCAAGCTGCTGGGATCACTTCCTAGGAAAGCAGGCATTGACAAGGTGATTGGAAAAGGGACACAATCCCTCATCCTCTGGAGGCGACTCCTATCAACTGTGAAGGAAAGGTATCCCTTCAAGGTAGATGGTGTATGTAACCCAGGGAAGTGGATGGCAATGGAGAGAGGTATCCAGTACCTGAGGGAATTAACTGCGGTAGAGATGGTCCATTTTGATCTGAACAACGCACAGTTACCCACAGATGCAGACAGAATCCAGTGCACACGACTCGTGCCAAAAATTGGTACAAAGTGCACCATCGTCTTACATAAACTCAATGTCAATAATGAACTGGAGAGACGTAGAGGCACCAAAAGTGGATGAATTCACTTGCCTACTCTGGCAATATGAAGAAAATCTCTCTTCCTATGGTCTTATGTCTCAGCTGTGGAAAAGCTGTCTGAACGACAGGAGAAACTGTTCCAGGACTTCCAGCAGCAAAAAGAGAATCAATTCTACTCCCCACCTGTATGGACCAGCAACTCAGCTATTTCCAGTAAGTGTCCTTCTGCTCAAGAAGGAGGATAAAGAAGGTACACATCACAGGGTACCCTGGGGTTTTACCTGCGAGACCACCGAGAGGACGTAAGTGGGATGGAAAACCTACCTTATTTCTAGAGGAACGGGTATGTGAATTGCAAGGAAAAACACCCAAAAATGGGAGTTCTTCCAGAAGAGTTGTTGCTCCAGTCTCTGGTGGACAGCATTCCAAAGAAAGTGGAAGAGATGACCTTACACTTGATCCTATAGTAATGAATTCTAATCTGTTTTTGCAAGAAGTAAGTGGAGCATCCTATGACCAGGAATAGAGGGGCCCTTCTTCCAGACAGGCTGAGGAGAAGGACAACCGGGTTTACTGGACTGTGTGGATCAGATGGCCTGACATGTCAGTATAAGGCTCTAGTAGATACCGGTGCACAGCGTACACTGATGCCATTAAGCCATCAAGGGGCAGAATCCATTTGTATTTCTGGAGTGACAGGAGGATCTCAGCAACTGACTGTACTGGAGGCTGAAATAATCCTGACTAGGAAGGAGTAGGAAAAACACCCCACTGTGGCCCAGATGCTCCATGCATCCTTGGCATAGGCTATCTCAGGAGAGGGTACTTCAAGGACCCAAAAGGGTACCGGTGGGCTTTTTGTATAGCTGCCTTGGAGACGGAGGAAATTCAGCAGGTGTCTACCTTGCCTGGTCTCTCAGAGGACCCTTGTGTTGTGGGGTTGCTGATGGTTGGAGAACAACAGGTGCAATTGCTACCACAACTGTGCACTGGCAGCAATATCGCACCGAGACTCCCTCATTCCCATCCATAATCTGATCTGTAGACTGGAGAGCCAAGGACTGATCAGCAGGACCCGCTAACTGCTTTAATAGCCCCATATGGCCGGTGGGAAAGTCTAACGGAGAGTGGAGACTAACAGTAGGTTATAGTGGCCTAAATGAAGTCATACCACCAGAGTGCTGCCATACTGGACATGCTAGAACTTCAATATGAACTGGAATCAAGGGCAGCCAAGGGGTATGACACAAGTGTTATTGCTAATGCATTTTTCTCAATTTCTTTGTCAGCAGAGTGCAGGACATATAGTTTGCTTTCACTTGGAGGGGCATCCAATACACCTGGAATCAACTGCCCCAGGGGTGGAAACATAGTCCTGCCATTTGCCATGGACTGATCCAGATTGCACTGGAATGGGGTGAAGCTCCAGAACACTGGCAATAAATCGAGGATATCATTGCGTGGGGCAATACTGCGGAAGAAGTTTTTGAGAAAGGGAAGAAAATAATCCAAATCCTTCTGAAGGCCGGTTTTATCATGAAAGAAAGTAAGCTCAAGGGACCTGCACAAGAGATCCAGTTTTTAGGAATAACATGAAATGATGGATGTTATCAGATCCCAATGGATGTGATTAAGAAAATAACATCAATGTCTCCACCAACTAACAAGAAAGAAACATAAGCTCTCTTAGGTGCTGTGGGGTTTTGGAGAATGCATATTCCAAATTACAGTCCGATTGTGAGCTGTCTCTATCACGTGACCCGGAAGAACAATTTCAAATGGGGCCCTGAGCAGCGACAAGCCTTTGAACAAATTAAACAGGAGATAGTTCATCCAGGGAGATGGTCCTACCTGGAGCCTCTGGCAGAAAGCACCAGAAGAGACACAAGGTCGACCCCTTGGTTTTTGGAGTTGGGGATACAGAGGATCTGAAGGCCCACTATACTCCAACTGAAAAAAAGGTACCAGCATCTTATGAAGGGGTTTGAGCTGCTTCAGAAGTGATTGGCAGAGATGACTAATTCACGCCAGCTGTTATTAGTGATTATAGTCTGGTTGTGCATTACTTCAAGCTTGTTTTTGCAAACAGTCCCTATCACTAGCAATCCATGAACCTTAATTTGTCACAATTTTATATTAATAAAGAGTGTTATTCCATAAACTCTCAGCGTTAGTCCTTCATGGGCACTAGCAGTTGCTTGCAGCAGGTAACATGTTCAAATAAAGTGGGAAGAACTGCTGAAGGGTCCCCCTATGCTGTTGGCATGTTTCCCTGAACATGTCAGTCAAATCACCCTCTGATCCAGTGGGACTGTTCAGTGAAGGGTCCCTATAATGGGATGCTGACAGACTGCCCCAGCTTTCCTGGGGCACTGATTAACAGATCAAACACTAGGGGTTGAGAAAAGCTTCCCCTTTCACATGACGTTAAATTGGCGTAGTCAGCTGGATTGCCATGGATAAACTGCTGCAAAAACATAGATGTGCCCCTTCCCAGGCTGGGAAGGATTGGGGTCAAAAGTTTTGGAAAGATGAAGAGAAAGTAGTTGAACGCATTGAACAATGTCAGGCTGAGCAGAAAGTTAAAGCTGGAAAAGGTAAAGGTATTATTTGTGCAGTGTTAGGAGCCTGTTTAGCTTGTGCACAGAAAGAAGCTAGAGATGCCCCTGCTTCCAAACCAATTTCTGATGTAGAATATGCTGCTTTGAAATCAAAGAGCTGTTAAAGTCATTATTAGCCTTTGAGAAGGAGGCAGGAGAGAAACTTGTAACTGAAAATAATTATTTTAAAACTGAAAATAACTACCTTAAAACTGAGCTGGACTACCTTAAAAATGAAGTGGACCATCTCAGAACTCTGCTTGATCTAGCAGAATGCAGAGAGAGGCAGTTGTTGGGGGGGCAGTCCTCTGTTGCGATTGGGTGGATTCGCAAGTTAGTGCATTACTTGGACCCCAAGACTCGGGACAAGGATGTTTGGTGTGAGAGTGATGATGAAATTGCATGTAGCCCCCATTCTACTTCTCAGTTGGTTTCTTTGTGACTGTTAATTAAGACCAAGACTGCTGTTGATAGCAATGATGAAATTCATTCCATGACATGTACAGTCCCCTGGATGCCTGCTGAGATATTAAAATTGCAAGAGAAATATTCAAGGCAGTCAGGTGAATCTGAAGTTGTGTTTGTGTGGCATGTTTTTCTTATGGAAGGAGATTGGGTGTTGTTGAGTGAGGAGGAAGCAAGAGGTTTTGGGGGTCCTGGAGTGTTTTTAACTACCACACCAGGACACCATAATTACTCTTTAACCACACAGGCTGTGTACTGGGCAGGTGGTATAGATCCTCAGGAGAGAGGAGACCTGCTGGTAATCAAAACTAATGGTCTCTCTTAGTTAACTACGTCAGTGCAGAAGGCAGCATGCATGCATGCATGCATACATACAATGTATGAGAGAGATCCTACAAAGAAATCTCCAATGCAGTCCCTCATTGATCTGTCATGGTTAACCCCTCTCATTCATGAACTCCCTGAAAGTCTTAAGACGTACGTTGCAGATATTCAAAACTGTCTGCAAAATAATAGATCTAGTACTCGTAGTCGCAGATGGAGCCAGCCTGACCCCAACCTTACTTGGGATGAGTTTGTACAAGAAGTAGCTGATTATGGGCATTGCATGGCCTGGACCATAAAGTCATCTACAGAAAAGCCACCAAACCATCCATGGCGAGTCTGCCAGCTTAACACTCCACAGTCTAAATTTAATGAAAGGTCTAAAGAAAGACCCAAATTTGATAACAAGTGGAGTGACCTATGGCATCAGGCTCAGGAACTGGGAGTCCCCCAGTTCTGGTTACATGGTGCCTCTAAAGATGCCCTCCGTAAATTAGTCCAATCTTTAACTGCAGAAAAAGGGAAATAGTGAAAATGAGGGAAAACAGAAAACTGGTGTAGTCCTCTCACAATCTCAGGAAAAATTTCTCCCTCAAAATGAGTGCTTACCTTCTGCACTGAGGCAGGACTTGATTAATTTGGCATAATCCCTGGCAAAAAATGTATATCCCCAGGGAGGACAGTGAGCCAACCTGCCCAGAGAATAACAGCATCACGGTCACTCCCAAATGAGTACCTCGAACCTTCAATTAACATCTTAGTTGGTCCTCAGAAAATTATGGTTGAATTTATAATTGATACAGGATCTCAAATGTCAGTAATTACAAAAGATACAGCAAACATCTTAGGAATTATACCTAGTCACCTTAAAGTTGAATTTACTGGTATTGATAAGAGAATGTCCCACAGCCAAAATTTCCATTTGGCTTCCAGGAGGAAAACGGTTAATGAAAGCTGAAGTACTGGTAGGAGCTGCCCACACAAACCTTCTAGGATTTAATTTACTGTGTGGGAAAACCTGAAAACTCCTGAACAGAACTCTATGGAGTTTTGCAGTGAGACGCACTGAACAGCCAGGAATAAAAAAAGAATTTGAAAAAACGTGGGACAAATCAGACTCTAAAATATTTATCAATCTACTAGAAGCATCAATATCACTGCCTCCTTCCAAAGTTACTAATGTAAAACAATACCCCCTGCCTACAGCAGCACTTACAGGCATTGACAGGGTGGTATCACACTTGGAAAAAAGAGGCTCACTCACCTTACAATTCCCCAGTGTGGCTGGTAAAGAAACCAACTGGGCAGTGGTGTTTCACAGTTGACTACTGACAATTGAATGCTAATACTGAACCTTTAACTGCTGCAGTTCCAAGCATTGCTGAAATAGTAACACTAATACAGGGAGCCACTCATACTTAGATGGCTGCTCTAGATATCAAGGACATGTTTTTCATGATTCGTCTCTGTGAGCAAGATAAAGTGCAGTTCTCTGGAAAAAATAGAACATGGACAGAATCCATCTAGTGTAAAAGAACTACATGAAATTTTGGGAACTCTGGGCTATTGGTGTAAACATAACCCCTTATACAATCTGCTCAGAAACGGAAAACTATGGGAATGGACTGAAGAGCATATAAACACACTGGAGTTATTAATAAAAGAACTGAGACTATTCCAGCAGCTTGGTCCTATATACCTGACTGACCCTATTGTCATGGTTTGAGCCCAGCCAGTAACTCAGAGCCACACAGCCGCTCGCTCACTCCCCCCCTTCCTCCCCCTGCTCCCAGAGGGATGGGGAGGAGAATCGGAAGAATGTAACTCCCACGGGCTGAGATAAGAGCAGTCCCGCAACTAAGGTATAATACAAAACCTATACCTCTGACCCACGTAGTAGTAACTCTTGTTCAGATGCTGTTCCGTGTAGTAATGGCATTGGGTCTTCATCTTTCTTCGCTTCGCGGGTTGCTCTTTGTGCCTCTCGTCTGCTTTTGCTTACAGGGGCAACAGACATTGTCACAAACTGGCCATTTGGTTTAGCTGCAGTGTTTGTCACTGTGGTTGGAGTGGCTGCAGTGTCTGCCACTAGGATTGGAGTGGTTGCAATGTCTATTGCTGGGGTTGGTGCAGCTGCTGTGCTTGGGAGTTGAGTAACACCAACAGCTGCATTGTCTGTTGCTGTCGGGGTTTGAGTAGCTACTGTGCTTGTCACTGGGGTTGGTGTGGCTGCAGTGCTTGGAGTAGCCACATTGTCTGTTGCTGTCAGGGTTTGAGTAGCTGTTGTGCTTGTCACTGGGGTTGACGTAGCTGCTGTACTTGGAGTAGCTGTGTTGTCTGTTGTGGTCAGGGTCTGAGTAGCTGCTGTGCTTGTAGTTGGCATAGCTGCGTTGTCTGTTGCTTTGCCATCAGATCCAGAGACATTTTTTTCCCTTTGAAGGTGCTGGATAGTGTTGAGCAGGGCTCTGTAGGCATAGGCCAAGCCCCAGCACGTTGCCAAGATTTGTCCCTCTCTGGTATAACCAGGACGACAGCACACCTCGTTTAAGTGTTTTACTAGTTTTTCCGGATGTTGCACTTGTTCAGTGGTGAAGTTCCAAAGCACTGGAGGGGCCCACTGGCCTAGATACTTGCCCATACTATCCCACACACCCTGCCACTCATAACTGTCCAGCCTCAGGGAAAATCTCCTGGTGGTCCTCCTATATCGTCGTCTAATCCTAGACCAGATTCAAACCTGATACTGCTGAATTTTTGAGATTAAATGAAATAGGATGTTCCTACAATGGGATGGCCGTGGGTAAAACACACTCCGTATGTTTGCCAACATGCTGATCCCCAGCACAATCAGCAGGCAGGTTTCAAGGGTATTCAAAGGCCATCTAAAACCATCAGAACTCTCAACTGCCATTGCAAATAGGCTGGTGGGGGAACGGGGGGTGAAAGAGAATGCTTCCTTCATAAGTTTACCCCCCGAGGAGAAAAAGAAAGATATGCAATTGCTAAAATATTTCATTATATACCTCCCAATGTATAGAGGTGATGGCCACGCTGGAAGCACAAACCAGACCAGTTTCATGATCAATGAGTCTATTGTATTACAAGTCATTACCATGAAGTACAGTGAAACAAGAACCTTAGCCCAGGCCCCCCAGCCGATAAACACTAAAACAGCAAATAGTGGCTGTAAGTAAGGTACAACATGCTGAAACTCTGAGATCAAGCGCAACACGTCTGAGAGCCAAATAATCACCATTGTGACGAGTAGTAACAATGAATGCTTATCACAAATATGATTAAACACACTCTAGTCAGATCTGTCGTTATCTCAACCTTTCGTGCCCCACGTTGGGCGCCAAAAAGAACTGTCGTGGTTTGAGCCCAGCCGGTAACTCAGAGCCACACAGCCGCTCGCTCGCTCCCCCCCCCCTTCTTCCTCCCCCCGCTCCCAGAGAGATGGGGAGGAGAATCGGAAGAATGTAACTCCCACGGGCTGAGATAAGAGCAGTCCCACAACTAAGGTATAATACAAAACCACTACTGCTACCACCAATGATAATAACGATTAGTGAAATAACAAGGGGAGAGGATACAATTGCTCACCACCCGCCGACCGATACCCAGCCCGACCCGAGCAGTGATCTGGGCCTTCCGGGAAACTCCCCCCGGTTTATATACTGGGCATGACGTGCTGTGGTATGGAATACCCCTTTGGCCAGTTTGGGTCAGGTGTCCTGTCTCTGCTTCCTCCCGGCTTCCCCTCCTCCCTGGCAAAGCATGAGACTGAGAAAGTCCTTGGTTGGAATAAACATTACTTAGCAACAACTAAAAACATCAGTGTTATCAGCGTTGTTCCCAGGCTGAAAGTTAAAAAACACAGCACTGCACCAGCTACTAAGAAGGAGAAAAATGACTGCTATAGCTGAACCCAGGACACCTATCCATATAGAATGGGGGTTCAGCAAACACGGCTCCCACTGCAACCTGTGTCAGAAGGGGCCAGAAGGGCCAGAAAGGCCACTAGAATTTAGCTCTCACTCTTTCAAAGCAAGTATGAACCACAGAACCACTGATAAGTATGCATCTTATCAGTTTTAAGTACCACCTAGTTCCCATCTCTGCTGGTGTTGGGACAGTGCTTGGCCGCACAATCTCCACTCTGCTCCATCCTCCATCAAGCAATGTTGCCACAGGAACCACTGTGGAGTGAATTCCTGGCATACCAGGTGCAGCTGCATCTTACCCTGAAAGTCCGTTTTTCCTTTATGTGTGAGCAATGCTACATTTTTAAATATAAATTTAATTTCTAAATCATATTCAGTAATTATTCCACACAATTTGGAGTTTTAGAAAGCAGCATTCTTTATTGCAGCACTGGGCGCACACGCGAATCGTTTCGCAAAGGTGAGCGCACCCGATACTTAGAATCATAGAATCATAGAATCGTAAGGGTTGGAAAGGACCTTAAGATCATCTAGTTCCAACCCCCCTGCCATGGGCAGGGACACCTTGCCCTAAACCACGTGGCTCAAGGCTCTGTCCAACCTGGCCTTGAACACCGCCAGGGATGGAGCATCCACAACCTCCCTGGGCAACCCATTCCAGCGCTTCACCACCCTTACTGTAAAGAACTTCTTCCTTATATCTAATCTAAACTTCCTCTGTTTAAGTTTGAACCCATTACCCCTTGTCCTACCACTACAGTCCCTAAGGAAGAGTCCCTCCCCAGCATCCTTGTAGACCCCCTTCAGATACCGGAAGGCTGCTATGAGGTCACCACGCAGCCTTCTCTTCTCCAGGCTGAACAGCCCCAACTCTCTCAGCCTGTCTTCATATGGGAGGTGCTCCAGCCCTCTTATCATCCTCGTGGCCCTCCTCTGGACTCGCTCCAACAGCTCCATGTCCTTTTTATGTTGAGGACACCAGAACTGTATGCAGTACTCCAAGTGGGGTCTCACAAGAGCAGAGTAGAGGGGCAGGATCACCTCCTTCGACCTGCTGGTCACCCTTCTTTTGATGCAGCCCAGGATACGGTTGGCTTTCTGGGCTGCAAGCGCACACTGCCGGCTCATGTTAAGCTTTTCGTCAACCAACACCCCCAAGTCCTTTTCTGCAGGGCTGCTCTGAATCTCTTCTCTGCCCAGCCTGTAGCAGTGCCTGGGGTTGCCCCGACCCAGGTGTAGGACCTTGCACTTGGCTTGGTTAAACTTCATAAGGTTGGCATCAGCCCACCTCACAAGCGTGTCAAGGTCCCTCTGGATGGCATCCCTTCCCTCCAGCATATCAACCGAACCACACAGCTTGGTGTCATCGGCAAACTTGCTGAGGGCGCACTCAATCCCACTGTCCATGTCACCGACAAAGATGTTGAACAGGACCGGTCCCAACACCGATCCCTGAGGGACACCACTCGTCACAGGTTTCCAACTGGACATCGAGCCATTTACCACAACTCTTTGCGTGCGGCCATCGAGCCAGTTCTTTATCCACCGAGTGGTCCATCTATCAAATTGATGTCTCTCCAATTTAGAGACAAGGATGTCATGTGGGACAGTGTCGAATGCTTTGCACAAGTCCAGGTAGATGACATCAACTGCTCTGCCGCTGTCCATCAGTTCCGTGGCTCCATCATAGAAGGCCACCAAATTGGTCAGGCAGGATTTCCCCTTAGTGAAGCCATGTTGGCTGTCACCAACCACCTCATTGTTTTTCATGTGCCTTAGCATGTTTTCCAGGAGAAAATGTTCCAAGATTTTGCCAGGCACAGAGGTGAGACTGACTGGTCTGTAGTTCCCCAGGTCTTCCACCTTCCCCTTCTTGAAAATGGGGGTTATATTACCCTTCTTCCAGTCATTGGGAACTTCACCTGACTGCCAGGATTTTTCGAATATGATGGACAGTGGCTTAGCAACTTCATTCGCCAGCTCCTTCAGGACCCGTGGATGGATTTCATCAGGTCCCATGGACTTGTGCACGTTCAGGTTCTTAAGATGGTCTCGAACCTGATCCTCTCCTACAGTGGGCCTAAGGTCTTCGTTCTCACAGTCCCTGCATTTGCTTTCCAAGACTTGGGTTGTGTGGTCAGAGCATTTGCTGGTGAAGACTGAGGCAAAGAAGTCATTAAGAACCTCAGCCTTCTCCAAATCCATGGTAGCCAGTTCTCCTGATAGCTTCTGGAGAGGGCCTACATTGTCCCTAGCCTGTCTTTTATTTGCTACGTATCTATAGAATCCTTTCCTGTTATCTTTTACATCCCTTGCCAAACTTAATTCTAGCTGGGCCTTAGCTTTCCTAACCTGGTCCCTAGCTTCTCGGGCAATGCTCCTGTATTCTTCCCAGGCCGCCTGTCCTCGCTTCCACCTTCTATAAGCTTCTTTTTTCCCTCTAAGTTTCCTCAGCAACTCCTTGTCCATCCATGGAGGTCTCCTGGCCCTCCTGCTGCACTTTCTTCTAGTCGGGATGCAACACTCTTGAGCACGTAGCAGGTGATCCTTGAATATCAGCCAGCAGTCTTGGGCCCCCCTGCCCTCTAGGACTGTATCCCATGAAACCTTATTAAGGAGGTTCCTGAAGAGGTCAAAGTCTGCTTTCTTGAAGTCCAGGGCAGTGAGCTTGCTGCATGCTCTTCTCACTGTCCTGAGGATCTCAAACTCAACCATCTCATGATCACTAGAGCCAAGGCTGCCCTGGAGCATTACATTGCCAACCAGTCCCTCCCTGTTGGTGAGCACAAGGTCCAGCATGGCACCTCTCCTCGTCGGCTCCTCTACTGCTTGAAAGAGGAAGTTGTCTTCCACACAATTGAGGAACCTCCTGGATTGCTTGTGCCGGGCCGTACCGTCCCTCCAACAGATGTCAGGATGGTTGAAGTCCCCCATGAGGACCAGGGCCTGCGAGCGTGAGGCTGCTCCTATCTGTCTGTAGAGCGCTTCATCCACAGAGTCCTCTTGATCAGGCGGCCTGTAACAGATCCCCACCGTAATGTCCCCTGTTGCTGTTTTCCCTTTGATCCTGACCCACAAACACTCTGTTACCTCATCACCCATCCCCAGACAGAGTTCCATACTCTCTAGCCTATCACTGACATAGATAGCAACGCCCCCTCCCCGTCTGCCTGGCCTGTCTTTTCTAAACAGCCTGTAACCTTCCATTCCGACATTCCAGTCATAGGAGCCATCCCACCATGTTTCTGTGATACCAATGACATCATATTCCCGTAACCTTGCACACATCTCTAATTCCTCTTGCTTGTTCCCCATACTACGGGCGTTTGTATAGAGGCACCTTATCCGAGCTCCAAATGAAGCCGACTCAATGGCTGGGGCAGCTGGAACATCTCTACATCTCTCCAAGCACTTATTACAGGTGCTGGCAACTGACCAGGAATGTTGGGATGGATCAATGCTCCCCTCCCCCAACACATCTAGTTTAAAGCTTTCCTGACCAGCCTGGCAAGCCTCCTACCAAAACAGCTCTTCCCCTTCTTTGTCAGACCAGCTCCACCAGCCTCCAGTAGATCTGGCCTCCCAAATGGAGCCCCATGTTCTAAATAGCCAAACCCCTGACTATGGCACCACCATTCTAACCATTTATTAACCTGCCAGACACGCCTAGCTTTTTTAAGGTCCTCCCCTTTGTCCTGGAGAATCGATGAAAAAACTATCTGAGCTCCAGAGCCCCTAACCACCTCTCCCAGGGCTCTGTAGTCCTTCTTAATGTCCTCCAGGCAACTGCTGTCTATATCTCTAGCACCCACATGGATGACTAGAAGGGGGTAATAGTCAGCAGGACTTACTAGAGCAGGCAGCCTCTCAGCAACATCCCTGATCCGAGCCCCCGGCAGGCAACACACCTCCCTCGAGACTGGATCAGGCCGGCAGATGAGCGCCTCTGTGCCTTTCAAAGTAGAGTCCCCTACTACTATGACCCTCCTCTTTTTCCTGGAGGCACCAGTAGTGATCCTCTTTACTGGTGCATCAGCAGGGTGCTCATTAGGTGTGGTGGGTGCTTTCTCATTAGCCTCCTGCAGAACCACGAAGCGGTTCTGGGTGGGGACATCAGATTTAGGAGGAAGCCCCTTGTCGTTAATTGTCCTCTTCCCCCTTTTTTTGTTCGTTTTTCCCGTGACTAATTCCCAGCTTCCTGGGTTGCTGCCCTCCTTATTTCCTATATGAGCAGTGCTGGACGTTTGCAGCCCCTGCGCAGTTTGAGCCTGGAGCAAGCAGCCCAGCTTCCTCTCAGCTTCCCTGGCATCTTTTAGCTCTCCAACAGCCTCCCGCAGCTCAGCCACCTGCTGCAGGAGGACCTCCACCAGAGCGCACCGAGTGCAGCCCTGTCCATCGCGCACCCCCGCCTCAAGAGACCAGTCGAGGCACTTCCTACACTCCGAGGTCTGCGCCGCAGCCTCCCCTCTCATCGGCTCTGTCTGGGTGCCTACACTGGCCACCGCCGGGGCAGAGCTCCCAGAGCGGGCCCTGGTCCTGAGGCGAGTGTTCACCATCCCGCTCGCTGCCCGCGCGAACTGCCGCGCAAACTGCCGTGCCACACCCTGTTTGCCCGCCCTGGTCGCCCGCGCTCCTGGTCGCCCGCGCTCCCTGGGATGGGTTTTACCCACTGAGGGCTGGTGCCGTCACTCCTGGCGCCGCCCCCTGTGAGTCAGCTGCTCGCGTCAGCTGAGCTGCCGGCTCCTGGGCAAGTCCTGTCGAGGACTTGAGGCTCCCTCGGTCGCTCTTGCCGCTCCGAACTGAGGCTCCTGGACGCTGTGCTTCCCCCCGCTCCGGTGTTAAAGGCGTCCTCTCTGGAGATACTCACCTCGGCAATTGCTGACAGCTGCTATATATTTAGTGTACTCATGCATATTCATAGCTTTCCCAGGAACTAATTATAATATTTGCATCCTAATGATGCATGCGCTTTCTTGCTGAGTGGGGGGTCTTTGGTGGTCGTCGATAGTCTTCCTCACTGTGTTTACTGTATGACCTCAGTGCTTGCGCACGCTTGCAAGGTCCTAGTGCTGAGTTAGCAGCTGCTATGTCCTTGCTTCTGTTTTGTTCCAGTCTCGCTCCACGCTGGGCACCACTCTGTTATCTTGAAGGCTAGCATCCTTGGTCTTATTTACTGTCTTCCTATTTGTTATCAGTCCCATGATGTTCCTTCCCCCATCAACCGAACATTCCTTTCTCTCTACGTGTTAGTAAGTTAGAACAGTTTGGTCTATTCTACGATGATAAAGGCACACACGCTATTGTTAGTTTAAGATTTAAGGTTACATTTCCCCCTTTTGAGACTTATAGGATATACATAAATCCTGTAAGTCTCATTCTATACCCTATACCCATATTTGATTCTAATACACCATCCTGACCAGCAACTACAAAATTGAATCATGATACATGCAAGTATAGAGACACAAATTATTACTATAATGATCACAAACAAGTTTTCTAACAATACCCAATTTAGTAGCCAAGAAGCAAGTCCATAACATAATTCTTCAAATCCCCAGTTAGTATCATCTTTAGCAGCCTGATATAAGACTTTAGTTTGCTTCAAGATTTCTGCCAGATCTGTGGATATTCTGCCACTCTGGTCTATGTATGTGCAGCAGCTTGTATTTATAACTGTACAAACACCTCCTTGGGAAGCTAATAGCAGATCAAGGGCCATATGGTTTTGCAATACTACCTGAGATAAGCTGGATACCTCAATCTCTAAGGCCTGTATAGCATCTATGATGTTGTCTTCGACATTTTCAATTACTGCTGATAGATTTACGATCGTCTTTTCTAATTCACTCACCCCTAACCAAGGGAGAAACCATCTGACAAAACTGTGAAATTTTGTAGGACGATCTGTAATAGCATTATGGAATTTCTTGGTCCTTTTTAAGAAGGTTCTTATCCATCCTTTTTCTTTTTTTAGGGTTTTGATTATTGTAATATCTGGGAGTACAACACCCAATGTACATGTTCCAGTCCATCCTAGGGGAAAGGCTTTTCTAGCAATATTATTACACAACCAATACCACCCTTTCCCTTCTGGAGCATTCCAATAGCCAGTTTGGGGTTCCTTGATTTGAAGTTGCATTGTCCAACTACAGTTTGGGTAATGTCCTACTGAGATATTACCAGAGCTAAGAGTTTTATTTGTGGTTACACATTTAATATCTGGAACATCTGGAGTTTGAACCTTCAAAACCTGAAAGTTTGTATGGTCTTGATCAGTATAACTGGGGTTTGTCCCTAGCGTATTCCAATTTGTCCTGGAAGGAATGGGGATTCCAATTAATGGCATGGCCTCACCGGTGTGCCTCAGGAGGTGCGTACAAATCCAACAATCAGACTTATTAAGTACTCGAGTAAGATTTTGGACCATCATCAGATGTAAATTTTGGTTCCAATTTAATCCAGATTGACTCATGGCTACCATAATTGTTACGGTCAAGATATAAAGCTTATACATAATTTGTTTCTAACTCAGAAGCATTTAACAGATTGGAGCAAGTGATGTTTTTATGAACCCACAGCTCTTTTGACTCTAGAATAATGTATCCATGGACCCTTCTCGGCCACCTTCAGGGCTATATAAGTAGTTAATAGGACTTGAAAAGGTCCCTTTCATTTATCTTTAAGGGGTTCATCTTTCCAGGTTTTAATACAGACCCAATCTCCTGGTTGGTATGGGTGGGCTGGAGTATCTAATCCGCTTGGGCGATGCAGAACCACCTGGTTATGAAGTTCCTGAAGAGTTTTACCCAGTGCCAGCAGGTATTGTCTGAGATCCTGTTTTACTAGGAACAAAAGGCAGTTGGTAAAGCTGCCCATACATCAGTTCATATGGACTCACATGATTCCTTCCTGGCTGTATATTTTAATTATAACCTGAGTGTCTCATTCACACATTTCACTTTCCCACTAGCCTGAGGTCGATATAGGGTATGCAGATCCCACTTGATTCCCTAACGCTCTCCTGCCTTCTTAACTACTTCTGCAACAAAACGCAGACCTCTGTCTGAGGACAAGCCTGCTGGTACACCATATCGGGATATTATTTGATTCAATAAATGTTTTACTACTTCACGAGCCATATTGGTACAACAAGGGAAAGCCTCCAGCCAACTGGAAAACATATCTATTAGTACCTATATAATATATATATATAACCTGAGACCGTTATGTTGTGGCAATTTTGTAAAGTCCACTGATACTTATGAGGCAATATTAATAAAAGGTGCCCACCCATCATAGCTTCTTTGGCTGCTTTGTCAGCAATACGATTACCAATATTCGCTGGAGTGTTATCAAATTGTTGTGCCTTAAAAGCAAATTTTGACTTTCTGATAATTCCAAAACTCTCAGTAGAACCATCAGCTAGGCTTCCTGTGCTGATGTGTTGGAGGAGAGGGGATGCAGGCCTTTAGCCTCTATTATCTTATGTTTGGTCACCACAGCATATCCTGCTTTCCGGTTTCCATTTTCATAAAGCTCCTACCATCCACAAACAGTTTGTAGTCCACATCCTTCAGGGAGTATCTTGCAGGTCAGTATGACTGGAATACACCTGCTCAATAGTCTGTAAATAGTTGTGAGTCAGCTCTCCTGCTTCTGGATGGGTTGTCAAAACCACTGCTGGGTTCAAAAGGTTCGTTACTTTCAATTCTACGTCCTTTTGTTCTAAAAGCACAGCCTGATATTTTAACAGCCTGCTTGGGGAAAGCCAATGACTGCTTTTCTGTTCTAGAATGGTTGTTACCATGTGAAATACAAATACGGTCCATTTTTGTCCCAAAGTATTTGACAAAATTTTCTATTAGAGGCTCTAGTCCTTTTCTTGCTTCCAGTTTTATAGGATATTGTTTCCGTCTTACTGGTCTGATGTTTGGTTTCAGATGAATAGTTACTGGTTCTGCAATTTTGTGATCGTCCTGGTGCTCCAGCAGCCCATACTTGCAGGGTGTATTCTCCACTTCCTCTGGTATATCCGTCTCAGTGGCTGGTTTCTGTAACATAAAAACTTGGGCCTCCACAGCCTTTTCATCAGGAACATGCATCTGAATTTTCTTTCTTTAAATGTAATTTGTGCATGTAATTTACTCGGTATATCTCTATCCAATAACAGCATGGGGCACTCAGGCATGTAAAGAAATTGATGGGTCAACATCTGTTTGCCAATTTTTAAATTTTAAAGAAAGGCCAGGTTCCTGTCCACCCTGTGGCACCGATGACTGAAGCCATTTGCTTGCTTACTTGCCCTTTAGAAGTATGTATAACAAACAGAATAATTAGCTTCTGTTTCTACAAGAAATTTTACCTTATCATTCCCCAACCTAACCATAGCCAGGTGTTATGCTGGGGAGGGTTTCAAATCTTCCCCCAGTCCTCCTCAGCTCTTATCTAGAGTAATAATTTTCTCTGCCTGTCCTGACATTCCACTAAATCTCTGGTGTTTATTTTGATTCTGAGGGCATTCTCTCTTCCAATGCAACCCGTGGAGTCTGTTCACAAACCTTTCCATGTAATCCTTCTTTCCTCTCCTCCTGGGCCGCTCCCCTCTTTCCTGCTTTCTTGGGTGAGAGTTACAGCCAATAATTTTCCTAAACTTTCCAATTTTACTCTGGAGCTTATTTTATGCCACCCCCCCCATATACAATAACCGATTCCTAGTTGAAACCTGACACACTATAACCCACAATACACTATATTGTATCATATTAATAACTGTATTTATTATTAATTATTATATTAATAATACATATTAATAATCGGGGACTCGAACACCTTTCCACCACCATTTGAACCATATCAGGGACTTGCACCAGAGCAATGGTGGTCCGATTGCAATAGGTCTCCCAGGCCACATTCATTATCTTTCCCTAACCATATTGGTCCTTTCCTTCCTCCGATTCAGGATCAATAATAGTATATTTATGCATCACCTCTTTTAATCTTTCCATGAATTCAGAAGGCGATTCATTTATATCTTGCTTTATTTCATATAGCTTAGACCAGTTCACTGCCTTGGGGACTGCATTCCTAATACCAAATAAAATCCACCTCTGATGTTGTTTCAAAGCCTGCCTATCCTGGTCCCAGTTAGGGTCGCAGTTAGGATCGGGGGTACATATGTGAAGATTCACTATACCTGCCACTGTGCCTGCTGTTATTTGTTGTTCTACTGCAGTCCAAGCTGTATGAATAATCATATTCCTGTCAACACTCTCGAAAGCATGATGCACAATTATCAGCCACTTGTTTCTAAATATTCTAATCTATAATGGTAAAGGGAATCTTTATCATGACCAGACCATCATTGGCCACAGCTTGTCTTAAAGGTGCAATTACAGTTTCCCCTTGTTTTCCCCTAGTTTGCCCTGCTATAGGCTAAATCCTTCAGCCTCCTCTAATATCTCCGGTGCTGGTGCTGGTGCTTGTGCTTGATTTTCATTGTCAGCACCTTTGGCCCTGTTATTCACAATACCCCTTCTCTGGGGGGCTACCATTAATTCCAAATCCTCCTCCTCCACATTCCTCAGATGTTTAGTGCATAACTGTCCTACGCTGCACAAAGAGCAACAGTGTTTAAGCAAATTTTACTATCTTTCTCCAAGGACAATACTAACAGGTCCTGGGATGCAAAATTAAAACTACAATCCTTTTGCCATTCCAGATGATATCTCAAAGTGAAAAACATTTCTGCATATGCTACTTCATCCCACTTTCCTTCTCGCCTCAAGAATAACATCCACCATTGATTACAGTATTTTACCAGAGTCTCCTGAGTAACTGAACCACTCGGGGGTCCACTACTTTCTTTCAAAGTCTCCTGAGTGACCAAGCCACCCGGGGGTTCACCAATTTGTTTCCAATGTTGCAAAATGCAACCCAATGGGGATTTCTTCAAAACCCCCTGTGGAGGCAGTGGTCCTGACCTCCACCCAGATTCCATATTGTTGCAAAATGCAACACAATGGGGACGTTTTCAGGATCCCCCCTTTGGAGGCAGTGGTACCCATGACCCTGACCTCCACCAAATACCAAAGTCTGGACAACCAAAACCAAACTACCTTTTGCCCACCGCACAGGGCATCCCCTGCGCCTTACGTGGAAAGGGACCAGAAAGAATGCCTTTTTAAAGAAATAAAATCAGGGGTCTTACCGAGGTCCAGAGTAGGTCTGGGGAGTTCCTTTCAGGGAAACTCCCCCGACACTGGCGTGAAGGTCCCAGAGACTCCCTGGATCCGTGGGAAAGACAGCAGAGGGTCCCTGTTCAGGCACCAAATTGTTACCGTAAAAGTCAGTCAGAGAAACTCTCTAAGACTCAATTTGGAGTTTTAGAAAGCAGCATTCTTTAATTGTTGATAGTCTTCCTCACTGTGTTTATTGTATGACCTCAGTGCTTGCGCACGCTTGCAAGGTCCTAGTGCTGAGTTAGCAGCTGCTATGTCTGTTGCCTTCTGAAGGCGTGGCGACCTGGTTCAGGAACGGCACGGCGACCAACCCCAGGCCGCTCGGGCCATCAGCTCACAGACACCAATATGGTGGATGGCAAATGGCGTTTATTGTTAAGTAGCATAGCATTATATAGCTTTAGGTCTTATGACGTCACTTCCGTCCGCTTACATCATAAGCTAAGCTAAACGCTATTGGCTATCAGAAATGTCAGGAGAGGGGCTCTCTCTTTCCGTACAGCGTGATATCTTCCGGCCGCCAGACCTTAACTACCTACATTTCCCCCCTCCCTATGCAAAATTAAATTGGCTAAAATATAACGATCTTAAAAAATATATCATAAACTTGGATACAAACGTACTAAATGTATGCTGTTCTTATTCTATGTTCTATAACAATCTCGAAATATGTATCACAAACTTGAATAGAAACATAAGGCACGCTAAACAGGAGATAACTGGGGGATAACTGGGAGTAGTGGGGTATAACTGGGGGTAGCTAAAGGGAATTCTAAACAAAAACATTTTTAAAGCAATTGTTGGCATTCTATTAACATAATGTTAACTTTTTCTAGCTGGTTCTTAACAAATGATACGAGCTTATTCAATATACAGGGTCCAAAAATCAATGCTATCACGATCATTGCGATTGGTCCTATCAAGGTGGATACCAGAGTGGTCAGCCATGGTGAATGGTCAAACCATGATGTAAACCAACTTTGCTGTGCCTCTCGTTCCCTTTTTCATTTTTCTAAACCTTCTCGCAATTTGGCCATAGTGTCTCTTACTATTCCGGTGTGGTCCACATATACACAACACTCTTCCCCTAGTGCAGCGCACACTCCCCCTTGCTGTAGAAACATCGGGTCTAATCCTCTTTGATTTTGCAACACTACTTCAGATAGTGATCTAATTGATTTCTCTAATGCACTTATCAATTGTTCAATTCTAGCTAAGTCTTCATCTACTGCTATATATCATTCCATCGCTAGCAAATTTTGGACGGTCACACTCATTTGGTCCCCATGTTACCCGCAAAAATCCGTCCTCTCTTTCTGGTTTCCATCTATCACTTGTTACAATGGTCTCACATCCCCAATATCCACAAAACCAATATCCCGGATAGTTACAATAGCTTTTCCCTGGGTTTGAACTGGGGCACCAATATGTTCCCCATAATGATTTAGATCTGGGTCCTCCCACCATGGGGAACAATTCACCCACCGTTACCGTAAAGGTCGGGGCACCTGCTGTTGTGTTTTCCTTTAACGCTCGTTCACCGTTTGTAAGGTCTCGTAAGACCCACCGGAATGGCTGATGGGGATGGTTCTCAGATCCTGCCTGTCCTATAGTCACCAGTCCTAAAATCAGGATCACACAAAGGCTTCGTAGCCCCTTTCCATGGGGGCTATGTCGCCGTTGTTTGGATTCCACTGGCACGGAACTCCCAGGTGTGGACTGGATGCCTGTCGACTTGTCGCCTTCATTTGTCACTGGGGCATACGGGTTACGAGGGCATCCGACAATCCAGTCCTGTGGATAAAAACTCACAGTTTTCATTAGTTTTATTCTGAAGGTCCGGTTTAATGGACTTAAGTGGGCACCACTTAACTTTTCCATCTTTTTTAACAGCGGCATACCCTCGCCCTGTAAGGACTAGCTTCCACCCTTGTTCCCATTCTCCCAGCTCATTTTTAATTATGATCAACGGGCCTTCTTCTAATGCTCGAGTGGCCCAATGTTTTTGGGTGGGGCTATTCATCTCTTCCCCTCTGGAAAATTGATTTAGTGCTAAAAGAGCGGTTGCTAGCAGGCGTGCTTGGTCTCCCAGGGGAATGGTGTTGGCAAGACATTCTGTTTTTGCCAGCACTTCTAATTTGGATTTTAGAGTTTGATTCGCTCGTTCGACTATGGCTCGTCCTGTGCTATTATACGGAATGCCATGTATTAGGGTGATACCCCATTTCAAAGCAAATGCCTGGACTGATTTAGAAACAAAATTTGGACCATTGTCTGTTTTAATCTGATTAGGGACACCAAGCCACGCCATGGCCATCAGCCAATGTTGGATGGTTGCTTTCGAATCGGTCTTACGGTGTTGTGTGGCTACGATCACTCCGCTATATGTATCTACAGTTACTGCTAGCCACGCTCGAGGTTTCAGCAGCTGACAGAGCGTAAAATCTGTCTGCCACACCTCGGAGGCCTTGAGGCCTCTGGGGTTGACTCCACTGGACCACAGTGGTGTTTTCTGACAGTGGGGACATGTGGCTACTATGTGTTTCGCGTCAGCGACTGAGATCCCGCATTTCTTCGCTAGCGCTTTAGCTCCGATGTGGAGGGACTCGTGTAGCTGACGGGCATCTCTTAGCGTCCACAGTCCTTTTGCAGCGGCGTCTGCTTTGTCATTGCCAATTTGGAAAAACCCTTTGATTGGGTTATGGCTGTTGATGTGGATGACCGATATGGTGCCTTTTCGAGAGAAAAGCACTTCTTCCAGCATTAGGGCTACTGTGGATGTTGACACGCCGGGCCCCGACATGGCTAAGCAGAGCTTGGCCACGAACATCGAATCGGTCACTATATTGAGATGTTCCATTAGGAACAGTCCGCACGCTAGTACCACGGCCGCCGCTTCTAGCTGTTGGACTGAAAGCGCACGATCGGTCATTTTAATGCAGTGCCATTCTTCTCCTGATTGCCACACTGCTGTCGCAGTTGAGGTCGTTGAGGATGCATCTGTGAAGACCGTTGGTCCCGGTTGGGGTCGGTCCATGATCTTTTGTGGAAGGTCGATGTCGACAATTGCTAGCATTTGCGTCCAGGGGGGCTTTGTAGCGTACCGAATTTCTCCACCAAATCCGACGAGGGCTGTGGCCAGATACTCTGACATCGCCACTGATTGTGTTGGGAGCTGTTTGCGAAAGGGTAGATATATCTTGGCAGGTTCGGTGCCTAGGTGTCTCAGGGTGAGTTTTCTGCCTTTCATAATGAGGTTACCAAGGCACTCAACTCCTGGAGAAAATGCACATGACGGTTTTCCCAGGACTATCCATTGTATTGGTCGAGCCTTTTCGGGGGGGCCCTGGGCCAATGCTCCTACTCCCTCTCCTTCCGTGAAGTGTACGTACAGATCAAGTGGTATATTCGGGTTCCACCTAGCGAGCGTACTTGACGATATTTGTTGTTCGATAAAGTCAAGGGAGTTCATTGCGTCTGTCGTCAGAATTTTTTGTTCCCGTGGGCTCTTTCCTTTTAAAAGGTCGTACAGGGGGATCATGGTTTCGGGAGGGATTAAGACAATATTGCGGAGCCACTGCAATGATCCTACTAATTGCTGCATATCGTGGAGCGTTTTGATGTTACGGCAGATTTTCATTTGGGGGGGGGTTACATAAGAGTCTGTGATCCCCACGCCCAAAAAGGTTACACACGGTCCTCTTTTAACTTTCGCGCTCGCGATTTCGAACCCATGTGTTTTTAAAGTTTCGGAAACTGCGGATACCAGCTGGTCTACCTGACTTCCTGTCGGTGCGGCAATTAAAATATCGTCCATGTATTGAATGATAGTCGCGGTCGGGTCACTGCGCCGGACCGGTGCTAACGCCCGATCCACCGTAATCTGGCAGATAGTAGGCGAGTTGATCATTCCTTGGGGCAGCACTTTCCACTGGAAGCGTAGGTTGGGGCGTTGGCTGTTCGGGAACACGACAGAAAAAGCAAACCGCTCCTTGTCCTCCTCGTGTAGGGGTATCGAAAAGAAACAGTCTTTAATATCAAGGACAGCACAAGGTTGTCCTTCTGGTATCATAGAGTTCATGGGCAGCAGCGTTTGGACAGGGCCCATTGGTTGAATTCTCTTGTTTACTTCGCGTAGGTCATGGAGGAGGCGAAACCCTTCGCCGGTTCGTTTGGGTATTACGAAAACTGGGGTGTTCCATGGGCTGGTGGAGGGCTCTATATGACTTCGTTGTAGTTCACGGTCGACTAGCTCAAGAAGAGCATCCATTCGAGGCTTCGAGAGGGGCCACTGCTCGACCCACACTGGGTCAGACGATTTCCACATCAGTCTAATCGGTGAAGGTGGGTGTGCGGTAGTGGCCCTCACGGTAAATTTGTCACCCTGGCTTTTAATAGGGCTAGGGCGTCCCTTCCCAACAGGGGTGGGACTCCTGACATGACATATGGGAAGAGGGTAATAGTTTTCTCCGGTCCTTTTTCTGTGTGAAGTGCTATTGCTACCAATTGAGTGCTCTTTCGAGCTCGGGTTAATCCCCCGACTCCACCCACCATGGGGGCGTTCTCCAATTTCCAATGTGGAGGCCAATTTGTCTCAGGGATAACTGTAACGTCTGCTCCGGTGTCGATCAAAAAGGGGACACTAATGGTAGTGGCATCTAAGGTGTTGTAGAGGGAGCAGATCCCCCACACTACTGGTGGGTTGTCACATTTTACTGCCAGGGCCACCCTGGGGTCTCGCCCCCAAGGGGTGGTCCTTGCTGTCCTTG
Organism: Strigops habroptila; assembly: GCF_004027225.2. NCBI lineage: Eukaryota > Metazoa > Chordata > Aves > Psittaciformes > Psittacidae > Strigops > Strigops habroptila. The sequence continues at coordinate 35,991,150 of NC_044301.2, read as the reverse complement.
AGATAGGGGCAGATTCGACTGAACCGCTGGTTGAGTCACAAAGTTGGTCGCTTCTCGGGGGGGGAGCGGGTTCGGGAGCGCCTCGCCCCATCTGGGGTTGGCATAATGGGGCCGCCTCACGTCCCAAGTGGGAGAGGGCTGTGCGCGGCCCAGATGCCCTCTCCCTTTCCCGTTTCCCTGGGTTTTGGATCTACACTCCTTGGCGAAGTGCCCTTTCTTTCCACAGGCCCAACACGGTCCTCTGGGTCGATTTTGGCGCGAGGGGGGCGCTGTTGGTGGGTCTCCCAGCTGGGGGCAGTTTGCCACCGCATGGCCCGCCTGACCACATTTAAAACATGCCACACATTGGCTATTGCGGTATGAACAGCCGCTTGAATCGGGGCTAGATGCTCTTCCTTTGCGACATGCTTAATCATGTCCGCAATACTTGACCCCACTGGCAGTGATCGTAGGATTTCCTTGGTTGCCGAATTACACTGCTGGCATAGGCAATCTGCAACAACCGGGCCTTTCGCTTCCGCGGGCAGGGTCGAGGAGTCGACCGCTGCCTGGAGACGATCCACAAATTGCGTGAAGCTCTCACTTTCATTTTGCTTAATTGTAGACCATGGCGATGGCTTGACAATGACTCTAGAGGCTGTGCGAATGGCTTCTCTGGCCGCACGAGTAGTTGTCATAACCTCATGGGCCCGTAGGCCCTGGGCTTGCGCCTGGGGGGTAATCATTGTTGGGTCTGTACCCATCAGCCGCTGCAGGCTAGAGCCATGTAGCAGGTGATCCGCCCCGGTTACTTGGGCTAGTTGTCTTGCACAGTTGTCCTCCCATTCTTGTTTAAAAACGATCATTCCTGCCCCGTCAAAGATCAATCTGCAGGTTTGTTTTATATCAAATGGGAGCATATCGTCTCTCCCGAAGACACCGTCTATGAGGGTGGAGACCATGGCAAAATTAAGCCCTTTGTCCGCAATTGCCTTAACAATCGCTTGTATATCTTTAGGGTTTATTGGTGAGTGAACCCTTTGTCCCCCGTCCATCACCCAGACCGGGAACGCTAGCGTGGCTGATGGAACCCAATCGGCACACGCAATCGTTATTTTCCTCCAATCCGTGAGAGGGATTTCTTCCCCTCGTGGTCCTTTTTTATTTCGGACGGGAATATTTCGGCTTTTGACTGTATTTATTCTCATTTCCTCTTCCTCTGAGTTTGAATCAGTTACGGGCCACTTGTCCCCGCTAGTGTCTGATCCGGGGTCGGAACTCAACTGACTGGTTACTTACGGTTTCCGGTACCTTTTTGTCGGGCTCCGGCCCCGCCCGCTTCCCTTGCGGGCGGGCCGTCCCCTCCCTCTTGGTTCGCCCCGCCCTCTGCTCGGTGGGGTGTTTGCCCTATAAGGGCATTTTTTCAGACGGCCTCTCTGATTGGGTTTCCGCCCTTCGCTCGCGCTCCCCTCCTCTCCCCGTTCGTTCCCACCACCTTTCTCCTTTTCGTTCTCCTCCCCTTCCCATTTGCTTGCCCTTGTTAATGTCAGTGTTCTCTCCCAGTTCCCGCCATAGGCATCTTCGTCCCGCCCTTCCCTTTTCTGCTCGGCGCCATCTTGGGGCGCGTAGGGCGGCGGTCTAACCCAGACTTCCTCAGACTCTGGTCTCTCCCCGGCGCCCCTGGCCTCCTCAGTTAACCCACCCCATTGCTTATATAAATGTGATAGGACCTTCGCAAGGGCTTCCATCCTCCTTGCTGGTCCGGGAGCGTCCTCCCCGCCGGGCTGGTCCTGCCGCTCCGGCCGCCGTTCACCCGAATCCAGGCGACTATTCCCGGGTTTCGGCACCACTTGTTGCCTTCTGAAGGTGTGGCGACCTGGTTCAGGAACGGCACGGCGACCAACCCCAGGCCGCTCGGGCCATCAGCTCACAGACACCAATGTGGTGGATGGCAAATGGCATTTATTGTTAAGTAGCATAGCATTATATAGCTTTAGGTCTTATGACGTCACTTCCGTCCGCTTACATCATAAGCTAAGCTAAACGCTATTGGCTATCAGAAATGTCAGGAGAGGGGCTCTCTCTTTCCGTACAGCGTGATATCTTCCGGCCGCCAGACCTTAACTACCTACATATGTCCTTGCTTCTGTTCTGTTCCAGTCTCGCTCCACACTGGGCACCACTCTGTTATCTTGAAGGCTATAGCATCCTTGGTCTTATTTACTGTCTTCCTATTTGTTATCAGTCCCATGATGTTCCTTCCCTCATCAGCCGAACATTCCTTTCTCTCTACGTGTTATTAAGTTAGAACAGTTTGGCCTATTCTACGATGTTAAAGGCACACATGCTATTGCTAGTTTAAGATTTAAGGTTACGCATCCATCAAATTTATATCTCTCCAGTTTAGAGAAAAGGATGTCATGTGGGACGGTGTCAGACTCTTTGCACATTTCCAGGTAGATTACGTCAGTTGCTCTTCCTTTATCCACCAAAGCTGTGGCTCAAATGTAGAAGGCCACCAAATTGGTCAGGCATGATTTGCCCTTAGCGAAACCATGTTGGCTGTCACGAACCACCTTTTGTTTTTCATGAGCCCTAGCATAGTTTCCAGGTGTACTCCAAAACAAAGTTTCTGTAGCTCAACTATAGATGCAATCAATGTCAGCTGCAATCATAAGAGAAGGTGAAGGTACCCACAGAGATTTGAAAAGTGATCTGGGGTAAGGCAACTGCATTTGAGAAGAAATCCACTATCTAGTGGACACATAGAAAGACTGAAATCAACCTTAAAATGACAAATTTCTAAATTATGCCAGGAAACTCAGTTAAAATTGGTTGAAGCTTTACTGTGAGAAATGGTCTCTAGGTTCAGGCAGGCCTCGGTTACACCAACAGTGAAGCAGCCATTTATTTAATGTTTTTGCAAAAACAGGTGTCCTCGCAAGTAGGCACACACAGCAAAGGCAGAAATTTGATCTAGGTTTCCTATCCAGTCCACAGGTTCCCTCCCTTGTTTCCCCATTTGTTGGGTGCTCCAAGGTTTACAGCCTATCCAACACGTATAATCTACATGCTAACTGTCCCACCTCCGTGTACATCTCCCCTTACTTGATTTCGTATGCCCATTTCTCTTATTTATTTATATCCTTTTATGGTTCGATTTCATAACTTTCTGGCATACATGTGGTATCCCAACTGAGACAAGGAAGTGCAAAATGAAATGTAATCCTTTGTAAATAAAAATTTTTGTGGCTTTGTAACAATAGTAATGGAAAGTCTGACAAAACAACAAAATATAAAATTTATTGTAAGCAAAATAAGGACTGTAGATAAGAGTGTCCTGAAACTAGCAGATGTTAAGGATGTGCTGTAGCTAAGTTAACTGATAAGTAAAAATCCAAGAAGCTCGCAAATTTACCTTGGGACAGTGTTGTGGTTTAAGCCCAGCTGGTAACTCGGAATGACGCAGTCACTCACTTACTCCCCCCCTTCCTCCTCCCCCTGCTCCTGGAGGGATGAGGAGGAGAATCAGAAGAATGTAACTCCCATGGGTTGAGATAAGAGCAGTCCAGTAACTAAGCCTAAGGTATAACACAAAACCACTACTACTACCACTAATAATAATAATGATAAGGGAAATAACAAGGGGAGAGAATACAATTGCTCACCACCCACTGACCGATACCCAGACCGACCCGAGCAGTGATCTGGGCCTTCTGGTCAACTCCCCCTGGTTTATATACTTGGCATGACGTGCCATGGTATGGAATACCCCTTTGGCCAGTTTGGGTCAGGTGTCCTGTCTCTGCTTCCTCCCGGCTTCCCCTCCTCCCTGGCAGAGCATGAGACTGAGAAAGTCGTTGGTCACAGTAAACATTACTTAGCAACAACTAAAAACATCGGTGTTATCAGCGTTGTTCCCAGGCTGAAAGTCAAAAACACAGCACTGCACCAGCTACTAAGAAGGAGAAAAAAGACTGCTATAGCTGAACCCAGGACAGTATCCACCCCTTATTCCATACCATTCATATCATGCTCAGATCCCACATTTTTTTTTCAATATACCATCGCTTTTGTATCATATATATATATATATACCCCCACACCCACACACAAAGAGAGAGATATCATTCCTTAGTCCATGGACCAATCCCTATAAAGTTGCTGAATTCATCCAGTCCGTGATGTCAGTCTCCATCTCTTGTAATAGACTTTCAGGACAGTGTTATATTGCAGGCAACAGCAGACAATTGAGTTCATTGGCTGTTTTCCCCCAAAATTAAATCCCCTTGAGGTACACATCAGACTTCCCCATCTTCCCGCATTACCCACCAAGTATATCCAGGTCCCTGAGCAAAAGCAACCCCACAAATGGGTTTGCCTTTACCTGAAGCAGGAATAGACCAGACTGTCTTCCCCAACAAATTCTTTATGTACACCACAGGAACTTTATCCCCCTCTACAGTACGTAAAAGTTCTGATTGGGCTGGGCCAGCCCTGTTGGCAGATCCCCTCATGTTGACCAACCAGGTGGCTTTTGGTAAATGCGTATCCCAATGTTTGCAAGTCCCACCACCCATTGCTCTCAGTGTAGTTTTTAACAGCCCATTGTACCGTTTGATTTTCCCAGAGGCTGGTGCATGGTAGGGGATGTGATATACCCACTCAATGCCATGCTCTTTGGCCCAAGTGTCTATGAGGTTGTTCCAGAAATGAGTGCCATTGTCTGAGTCATTTCTCTCTGGGGTGCCATGTCACCACAAGGCTTGTTTCTCAAGGCCCAGGATAGTGTTCCGGGCAGTGGCGTGGGGCATAGCGTATGTTTCCAGCCAGCCGGTGGTTGCTTCCACCATGGTAAGCACATAGCGCTTGCCTTGGCAGGTCGGTGGGAGTGTGATATAGTCAATCTGCCAGGCCTCCCCATATTTGTACTTCAGCCATCGTCCTCCATACCAGAGAGGCTTTAACCATTTGGCTTGCTTAATTGCAGCACATGTTTCACATTTGTGAATAACCTGGGCAATAGTGTCCATCGTTAAGTCCACCCCTCGATCACGAGCCCATCTATATGTTGCATCTCTGCCTTGATGGCCTGAGGGGTCATGGGCCCACAGGGCTAAAAATAATTCACCCTTATGTTGCCAATCCAAGTCCATCTGAGCCACTTCAATCTTAGCAGCTTTATCCACTTGCTGGTTGTTCTGGTGTTCCACAGTGGCCCGGCTCTTGGGTACATGAGCATCTACGTGGCGTACCTTCACCACCAGGTTCTGCACCCGAGCAGCGATATCTTGCCACAATGCAGCAGCCCAGGTGGGTTTACTTCTGCATTGCCAGTTGCTCTGCTTCCATTGCTGCAACCACCCCCACAGGGCATTTGCCACCATCCATGAGTCAGTATAGAGATGAAGTACTGGCCATTTTTCTCGTTCAGCAAAGTCCAAGGCCAGCTGGATGGCTTTCACCTCTGCAAACTGACTCAATCCACCCTCTCCTTCAGCAATTTCTGCAACTTGTCACAGGGGACTCCACACAGCTGCCTTCCATCTCCGATGCTTTCCCACAATACAGCAGGACCCATCAGTAAACAAGGCATATTGCTTTTCACTCTCTGACAGTTCATTATATGGTGGGGCCTCTTCAGCACGCGTCACCTCCTCTTCTGGTGGCATCCCAAAAATCTTTGCCCTCTGGCCAGTCCATGATGACTTCTAGAATTCCTGGATGACTGGGATTTCCTATTCGAGCTCGTTGTGTAATTAGTGCGGCCCACTTACTCCATGTAGCATCGGTTGCATGATGTGTAGAGGAGACCCTGCCTTTGAACATCCAGCCCAGCACAGGCAACCGGGGTGCCAGGAGGAGCTGCGCTTCAGTTCCAATCACTTCTGAGGCAGCTCGAACCCCTTCATAGGCTGCCAGTATCTCTTTTTCAGTGGGAGTATAGCTGGCCTCGGATCCTTTATATCCCCGACTCCAAAAGCCAAGGGGTCGACCTCGAGTCTCCCCTGGAGCATTCTGCCAGAGGCTCCAGGTAGGACCATTCTCCCCAGCTGCGGTATAGAGCACATTTTTCCCATCTGGCCCGTCCTGGACTGGTCCAAGGGCTACTGCATGAACTATTTCTCGTTTAATTTGTTCAAAGGCTTGTTATTGCTCAGGGCCCCATTTGAAATCATTCTTCTTACAGGTCACGTGATAGAGAGGGCTTACAATCAGACTGTAATTTGGGATGTGCATTCTCCAGAATCCCACAAGACCTAAGAAAGCTTGTGTTTCTTTCTTGTTAGTTGGTGGAGACATTGCTGTTATCTTGTTGATCACGTCTGTGGGGATCTGGCAACGTCCATCTTGCCATTTTATTCCCAAAAATTGAATCTCCTGTGCAGGTCCCTTGACCTTATTCCATTTTATTGCAAAACCGGCCTTCAGCAGGATTTGGATTATCTTCCTCCCTTTCTCAAAAACTTCTTCTGCTGTATCACCCCACACGATGATGATGTCAATGTATTGCAGGTGCTCTGGAGCTTGCCCCTGTTCCACTGCAGTCTGGATAAATCCATGGCAGATGGTAGGGCTGTGTTTCCACCCCTGGGGCAGTCGGTTCCAAGTGTACTGGACGCCCCTCCAAGTGAAAGCAAACTGTGGCCTGCATTCTGCTGCCAAAGGGATTGAGAAAAATGCATTGGCAATGTCAATTGTGGCATACCACTTGGCTGCCTTTGACTCCAGTTCATATTGAAGTTCTAACATGTCCGGTCTGGCAGCACTCAATGGTGGTGTGACTTCGTTCAGGCCACGATAGTCTACTGTTAGTCTCCACTCTCCATTAGACTTTTGCACTGGCCATATGGGGCTATTAAAGGGTGAGTGGGTCCTGCTGATCACTCCTTGGCTCTCCAGTCTACGGATCAGCTTATGGATGGGAATCAAGGAGTCTCGGTTGGTGCGATATTGCCGCCGGTGCACTGTTGTGGTCGCAATTGGCACTTGTTGTTCTTCGACCTTCACCAACCCCACAACAGAAGGATCCTCTGACAGACCGGGCAAGGATGCCATGGAGCATGGAGCCCCTGGACCAGTCACAATGGGGTGCTTTTCTCACTTCCTCCCAGTCAGGCTGATTTCAGCCTCCAGTACAGTCAACTCTTGGGATCCTCCTGTCACTCCAGAAATATAAATGGGTTCCGCCCATTGACAGTTTGATGGCATCAGGGTTCACTGTGCACCGGTATCTACTAGAGCCTTATACTTCTGTGGGACTGATGTTCTAGGCCATCTGATCCACACAGTCCAGTAAACCCGATTATCCCTCTCCTCCACCTGGCTGGAGGCAGGGCCTCTCTAATAGCTATCACAAGATTGTCCTTTTATGTCTTGTAGAAAGGGATTAGTATTCCTTATCACAGGAGCTGGAGTAAAATCAGCTCTTCCACTCCATCTGGGAAACTGCTCACCAGAGACTGGAGCAGCAGCTTTCATGGGAGGATAATCCTTGGCCATTGTTCTCCTCTTCAGTTCACGCACCCGTTGCTCCATCACTGAGGTAGGTTTTCCATCCCACTTTCTCATGTCTTCTCCATGATCCCATAGGTAAAACCATAGGGTGGCCCGTGGCGTGTACCTCCTATATTTTCTTTCTCGAGCAGTAGGGCGCCTTCTGTTAATAGTTGAGACATGGGTTGGTACACATGGGGAGCTGGATAGATCGGATAAATCGTCTCTCAATTGTTTGAACTCCTGGGACAGTTTTTCCACAGCTGAAATGATGGAAGGGGTGAGATTGTCTTTGAACTCTTGGAGTTGATGAATCAGGCAATCCACTGTTGGTGATGCTCCATCATTCCAGGTCATTGATGCCAAAGAGTGGGCATATGATGATGGTGCACTCTGTGTAAGTTTCTGCCACATGGGTCGTGTACATTCGACTTCATCTGGATCTACGGATGTGTTCCTGGCATCCGGCCTATGATAGATCATCTCTAGAATGGCTGATTCCCTCAGGGACTGGATGCCTTTCTCTATCGTGGTCCAGTTGGCTGAGCGACTCGTAATATCGTCTTTGCAGGGAAACCTTTCCTTCACAGCTGCCAGGAGCTGCCTTCAAAGACTGAGGGCTCGCTTCTCTCTTGCAATCGCTTTGTCATTTCCTCCTTCCCTAGCAAGTGATCCCAGCTGCTTGGCTTCCCTAACTTCTAGTTCGTGACCGTCGGCCCCATTGTCCCAGCATCGGAGCAACCAGGTGACAATGTGCTCCCCTGAAAGACGGGTGAAATCTTTTCACATATCCGCATCTCGGTTTAGGTCCGGGGTCGAGAAGTCACCTCTTCTTCTTCTTCCTCTTCCTCTGATCCACGTAGTAGTAACTCTTGTTCAGATGCTGTTGCATGTAGTAATGGCATTGGGACTTCCTGTTTCTTCACTGCAGGGGTTGCTCTTTGTGCCTCTCGTTTGCTTTTGCTTACAGGGGCAACAGATATTGTCACAAATTGGCCATTTGGTTTAGCTGCAGTGTCTATCACTGTGGTTGGAGTGGCTGCAGCATCTGCCACTAGGATTGGAGTGGCTGCAGTGTCTGTTGCCGGGGTTGGTGCAGCTGTTGTGCTTGGGGGTTGAGTAACACCAACAGCTGCATTGTCTGTTGTGGTCAGGGTTTGAGTAGCTGTTATGCTTGTCACTGGGGTTGATGTAGCTGCTGTATTTGGAGTAGCTGCATTGTCTGTTGTGGTCAGGGTTTGAGCAACTGCTGTGCTTGTCACTGGGGTTGGTGTAGCTGCTGTGCTTGGACTTGGAGTAGCTGCGTTGTCTGTTGCTTTGCCGTCAGATCCAGAGACATTTTTTTCCCTTTGAAGGTGCTGGATAGTGTTGAGCAGGGCTCTTTAGGCATAGGCCAAGCCCCAGCACATTGCAGCGAGTTGTCCCTCTCTGGTATAAACAGAATGACAGCACACCTCGTTGAAGTGTTTTATTAGTTTTTCCGGATGTTGCACTTGTTCAGTGGTGAAGTTCCAAAGCACTGGAGGGGCCCACTGGCCTAGATGCTTGCCCATACTATCCCACACACCCTGCCACTCATGACTGTCCAGCCTCAGGGAAAATCTCTTGGTGGTCCTCCTATATCGTCGTCTAACCCTAGACCAGATTTGAACCCGACACTGCTTAACTTTCGAGATCAGACAAAATAGGGTGTTCCCAGGGTGGAATGGCTGTGGGTAAAACACAATCCGTATGTGTACCAACATGCTGATCCCCAGCACAATCAGCAGGGAGGTCTCAAGGGTATTCAAAGGCTATCCAAAACCTTCAGAACTCTCAAATGCTGTTGTAAATAGCCTGGTGGGGGAGCAGGGGGTGTAAGGGAATGCCTCCTTCATAGGTCGACCCCCCGAGGAGAAAAAAAAGATATGGAATTGCTAAAAAATTTCATCATATACCTCCCAAAGTATAGAGGTGATGGCCACACCGGAAGCGCAAGCCAGACCAGTTTCATGATCAATGAGTCTGTTGCATTACAAGTCATTACCATGAAGTAGAGTGAAACAATAACCTTAGCCCAGGCCCCCCAGCCGATAAACACTAAAACAATAAATACTGGCTGTAAGTAAGGCACAACATGCTGAAACTCTGAGATCAAGCGCAACAACTCTGAGAGCCAATAAATTAACATTGTGACAAGTAGCAACAATGAATGCTTATCATGAATATGATTAGACCCACTCTGGTCAGATCTGTCATTATCTCAACCCTTTGTGCCCCACAATTGGTACTGCAAAGTACTGTCGTGGTTTGTGCCCAGCCGGTAACTCAGAACCACGCAGCTGCTCGCTCACTCCCCCCCTTCTTCCACCCCCTGCTCCCAGAGGGATGGGGAGGAGAATCAGAAGAATGTAAATCCCATGGGTTGAGATAAGAGCAGTCCAGTAACTAAGGTATAATACAAAACCACTACTGCTATCACCGATAACAATAATGATTAGTGAAATAACAAGGGGAGAGGATACAATTGCTCACCACCCGCCGACCGATACCCAGCCCGACCCGAGCAGTGATCTGGCTCTTCCGGGTAACTCCCCCCTCTTTATATACTTGGCATGACGTGCCATGGTATGGAATACCCCTTTGGCTAGTTTGGGTCAGGTGTCCTGTCTCTGCTTCCTCCCGGCTTCTTGTGCCCCTCCTCACTGGCAGAGAATGAGACTGAGAAAGTCCTTGGTAAACATTACTTAGCAACAACTAAAAACATCGGTGTTATCAGCGTTGTTCCCAGGCTGAAAGTCAAAAAACACGGCACTGCACCATTTACTAAGAAGGAGAAAAATGACTGCTATAGCTGAACCCAGGACAGAAGAGAAATTAAAAAGATGTTGTTCTGGTTGTAGTATGGGACACAGATGTTTAAATTGTCGAAATCTAAAAGAGGAAGATGATGTAGAGATGATGGTAGCACTGGATGCAGGAAATGTAGGTACAGATAATCTGTTCCTCCCGAGTGAGAAAGAGAAAGCACATCAAGAAGAGGAGGGCCAGAATTTAGATCAAGGTAGCATGATAAATGCTAGTCTGGTTGCTGGAAGAACGAGGGGAAGACAGAATGGAAATGTGATAGCTCCACTAAGGGAGGGAGTAGGATCTCATTGTCCAGTGACCATGAAGGTGCCTTTTGCTCCAAATGACTTGGAGGCATGGCTAGGACATGCAGGACCTTAAAGAGAGGACCCAGAAAGGGGTGGCTAAAGTATTCGAAACCATTGTTAAAACTCAGAATCCGGATTGGAGTGATCTCCAGGTTCTGCTTGACAATTTATTAGATTACACTGAGAGAGATATGGTAGTCAGAACAGCCAAAAAGGAGGTGGAACAAATAGACAGAGAAGGAAGATTACCAGGGACTATTAATGATCATTTCCCTTCTACAGATCCACAATGGGACCCGAATACTCAGGAAGGGTGTTTAATGTTAGAACAATACCAAAAATTGATGTTATTTGGATTTAAACATGCAATGCCAAAAGCTGTAAATTGGTCAAAACTATATGAGGTAAAACGGGAACCACAAGAATCTCCCTCTGCCTTTGCAGAAAGACTAAGAATAACAGCTAGAAGGTATACTAATATAGACCCTGAAAAGCCGAGGAGGCAGTACAACTAGCCTCTATCTTTCTAGGAAATTCAGCACCGGATATTTGAAAGAAATTACAGAAATTAGATGGAGAAGATTCATGAAACCTAGCCAAAATGCTAGAAGTAGCTTGGGTGGTTTTTAATAATTGATGTGAGGAAGAAGAAAATAAACTGAAAAAGGAAAAAGAGGAACAAGAAAGGAAAAGAGAGTTAGAAAAAGAAAAAAGAGATAGAAAATAGGATGCTAGGCTTATTGCTGCTTTGAGAGGAACACCATCTCCACAAGGTGGGGGTAGGCAAACACCTGATAGAGGAGGCTTGAGAGCAAATCAGTGTGCTTTTTGCAAGAAATGTGGACATTGGAGGAAAGAATGTCCTCAAAAGCCACCTGAGGAGGGAGCATTGGAACTTTCCTTAAATCAACAATGAGGGGGACCAGGGGAACAGACCCCAGCTGAGCCCCTGGTTACATTGGAACTGGGGAAACAAAAGGTTGATTTTTATTAGATACAGGGGCTTCATTTTCAGTTGTAAATACTAAGCAAGGCACTTTAAGCAAAGAAACTGTAAATGTCCTGGGTGAGACTGGGAAATTAGAAAAACGGACCTTCTTTAACCCCATTAATTTTAAATTTGGCAAGCAATGGTTAACTCATCAGTTTTTATATATGCCTGAATGCCCAATACCCCTCTTGGGAAGAGAGTTGATAAGTAAATTAGATGCTCAAATTATATTTAAAGGGGGAGAAGTACATTTATTGGTACCCAAGACTAAAGCCATCGAGGCAAGGACTTTTATGTTGCAGGGAAAACCAGAACCAGATAATCTTGGAGGAATATCGGAGGAAGTAGAAAACACAGTAACACCCCTGGTTTGGGCCAGTGGAACCCCAGGATGTTCCCAACAAGATCAACCTGTAAGCGTTACCCTAAAACCTGGATCGAGACCGGTAAGACAGAAACAATATCCTTTAAAACTAGAAGTGAGAAAAGGAATAGAGAGTTTGATAGAAAATTTTAAGAAATTTTGATTGTTAATAGAATGTGAGTCAGAATACAACACTCCTATCCTGCCTGTTAGAAAGCCTGGAACAGACAAGTATAGATTAGTGCAAGATCTGCGGGCTATTAATCAAATAGTTCAGGATATCCACCCTGTTGTTGCCAATCCCTACACTTAACTAACAACCCTCACAGAAAATCATCAGTGGTTTACAGTAATAGATGTAAAGGATGCCTTCTTTTGCATACCTCTCGACCAGCAAAGCCAAACCATTTTCACTTTCAAGTGGGAAAACCCTCAAACTGGTCATAATGTAGGCTGAAATTATAAGTTTAAACTAACAATAGGGTGTGTGGCTTTAAACTACCATAGTAAAATACAGCAAACTGTTCTAACTTGCTAACACGTAGGGAGTAAGGAATGTCTGGCTGATGGGGGAAGGAACATGACGGGACTGATAACAACTGAGGAGACAGTAAATAAGACCAAGGATGCTAACCTTCAAGATAACAGAGACTGGAACAAAACAAAAGCAAGGACATAGCAACTGCTAACTCAGCACTAGGACCTTGTGAGCATGCGCAAGCACTGAGGTCATTCAGTAAACACAGTGAGGAAGACTATCAGTGACTACCAGACACCCCCACTCAGCAATAAAGTGCATGCGTAATTAGAATGCAAATATTATAATTAGTTAATGGAAATCTCGTGAATATGTAAATCATTTCCATGGAAAATCTGTGAATATACATGAGTATGCTAAATACATAGCTGCTGACGGCAAGTAACGGGTGCACTCACCAGCTATAAAGCATGATTGTACCTGCAGGAATGGGACTATATGGAAGCAAATCTTAATTTAGGCTAACAGCTTTCTTTTGTTTATCTACAAAAAGAAGGACATGCATATTATTAAATGACCACAACTGACACTTCCAATTATATCTGCCTTAAATACCTATAAATTCTTTAGTACCATTGAAGTCATTTAGAAAAGACATTAGCAACAGATGAGTAATGAATCAGGTAATAGATGTACTTAGGTAATTTTGGTTTTGTTTTGAAAGACTGAATTAAAGGAGGGAGAGAGTACGCCAAAAGAGGGAGGCAATTTATATTTAGTGCAAAGCTTACAAATATTGGGACAAATTGTGGTTAACAACCATCCATTCCCAGAGGATTAAGGACATAGTGCAGTAGTTTTTGAGATAAGACTAAAAAATTGAAGCAGAATGTTGATGCATGACTTCAATTTCCCTTTTTAAAATCACTTTCTCAGCAATCTACTGTATGTTGAAGATTTAGCACAGGCAAAACCTTTTTGGCTGATGAAAACTAAAGAACTTCCTAGAAAATTCAGGGCTGAAGTGGAGCTTTGGTGTCTCTTGTCTGAATATTGGATGGGTTATCCATGAAGGAAAAAACTTAAAGTTAAATGAAGGTGCAATAATAGTAATTTTTTAGGTTGAAGCATATTCAAAAGGAAAGAATATCAACAGATATGCTCACAAATGATTAGACTAAGTGAGACTTTTCTGGAAGAAAAGGGGTTGAAGAAGAAAGGACATTTGTAAAGTTCTGTCTATCATAATTGATTCACTTCTGATGTATGTATATGTTTCCTTAGTCTAGGCTCAGTTATGAGCTAGTTAAAAACAAATGGATGGGTCATTCAAGATGACTCAATTCAATTCATTTCAAATCACTCACTTTAACCATGACTGAAAATCAACATGCATAAACCTTAAAACTAGTATAATAATTTTTCATCTTATAAATATACCTTTCAATTATTTATGATCTAATTTATAAATAAATTAAAAACTTTTGAAAATAATCCTTTTAAAACATTATAACTGCATATAATTTATATGGGTTTGATATTTCTTAAGTAATTTTAAAGTCCATATAAGCTAACTTTTAAAAATGTTTATATATTTATTACTTCAAATTGATGGAAACCAAATTGGTTTTGTAAAAGTTTGTTGTTTATCTCAAGTCACATTCAAATGGAAATCAGAGGGCAATTAAAATGCGCAATTAAAAAACTGTTAATTCAATAAATTTTCTGATTACGGTGAGCTTTTTTCAATGAACAAAAGTTTTTCAGTGAACAAAAACTTATCAAAATATTTTGCTTTTAAAATTAGTCAACTTATTCTACAAGGAAAGTTACATATGTGAACCAAAAAAATCATCACATCCTGCAGGATTTTACAGTGGAAAATATAATTCCCTGTCATCTCATTCATGCAGCATGGGAGGTAAAAGTGCTGTATTTTCTTAATTTGAATGACCCAGATGTTGAGATGACATTTAAAATAAACTAAAACCAAGAAAATATCTTTGAACTTGCAGAACTATGTGTTGATGCCAAAAAAAAAAAAAAAGATTTAGCATTTTAACAAGCTGTGGCTGTAGGCTGTTTGGCTACTGGCAAGCAATTTCCATCAGTCCAATCAATTGAATTCTTCAGGTCTTCTTCAATAATGCTTTTGAATTAGGTTTAATATGAAGTATGTAGTTTAGGTTTCATTCTAGATGATCAAAATTTTAAACTTAAATTATGACTTTTTTAAGCCACTGAGGTACCGTTACTAGAATCTCTTTAAAGAAGTAATCAGTGGTTTGTCTAGAAATAACATTAAAACTCTTTATAAAAGGCAAAATGAGGAAATTACAGAAATCCTGCTATTCTAGTTAAAATATCATATCCATAAGTATTGCGAGATACCCAAACCAAAAGACCTTGAGGCCTTTAGAGGCTGTAAACCCAAACACAGGCACAAAGTAGATAAAGAATCAGAGAGGTCATACAGGCAAGGGAATGAATGAACAAGATGATGTAGAACTAAAACCAACTTCAGCAGTTAACCCAGCCTTATTCCTGACCACCCAAGAATCAAACGAGGAACCATTGACCCATGATTGTTTACTGACTATTGAACAGGTATATTCAAGTCATCCTGACCTGCACGATGAACCATTGGAGAATCCCGATTATGAACTTTTCACAGACGGTAGCAGTTTTGTTCAAGGAAAATGAAAAGCAGGGTACGCTATTGTAACTACCAATGAGGTAATTGAAGCTAAACCCTTGCCTGTAAATACATCTGCCCAAAAAGCAGAACTGATTGCTCTCCAACGGGCATTGGAAATGACAGAAGGAAAAAGAGTAAATATCTGGACTGATTCAAAATATGTGTTCAGTGTAATAGGTGCACAAGGAGCTATTTGGAAAGAAAGGGGTTTGTTATCATCCCAAGGATCATCAATAAAACACAAAGAAGACATTTTGAAACCCTTGGAAGTCATTAAAAAGCCCAAGGAAGTTGCTGTTATGCATTGTCGAGCACACCAGCAAGGGTTTTCTCCAGTTCATCAAGGGAACAAATTAGTGGATAAAACGGTAAAAGAGGCTGCACAACAAGGCATTGTAGCATTAATTCCAGAAAAAGTTATTTCAATACCAGATGTCAGGCCAAATTATAGTCAAGTTGATCTTAAATTAGCATTGCATTTACAGGCAAAAGAAAATGATCAAGGCTGGTTCATAACTCCACAATATCAGGTAATAATACCTGCACCATTAATAACACAAATAGTCAAAGATAAACACCAACAGACACATAGGGGAATAGAGTCTATGTTAAACAGTTTAAGACCTCAAGTGATTAGTGTAAGGAAAGGATGACAAAAATAGTAAAATCAGTCACCAAAAGATGTTCGATATGCTTATGTCGTGGTTTAAGCCCAGCCAGTAACTCAGAATCATGCAGTCGCTTGCTCACTCACCCCCTTCTTCCCCCCAGTTTATATATGGGGCATGATGTGCTGTGGTATGGAATACCCCTTTACCTAGTTTGGGTCACGTGTCCTGTCTCTGCTTCCTTCCAGCTTCCTGTGCCCCTCATCACTGGCAGAGCATGAGACTGAAATGTCCTTGATCGGGGTAAGCATTACTTAGCAACAACTAAAACATTGGTGTGTTATCAGCATTGTTCTCAGACTAAAGTCAAAAACACTACTAAGAAGGAGAAAAATAACTGTTACAGCCGAACCCAGGACAGTATCCACCCCTTATTCCATACCAAAAGACCTTGAGGCCTTTAGAGGTTGTTGATTCGTAGAACTCGTTAAAAACTCACCAACAAAGTTTTAAGTTGACAAGCAGGTATTCTTTATTGCGGCGCCGGAGAACACAGGGGATAGCTCCTCCTAGCATGTTCTGTCCGACCATCAACCAAACCGTGATTATATTGTCGTTAGTCATACATATTCATTATATTGTATACATATTTATGAAGTTGTTTATATATGACATCACATTCCTAGAACATTCTTCCCGCATGCGCACTTTATTATGGTAGTGGTCTTTGGGACCTTTGGTGGTCGTTTCTTCATCATCTTCCTCTTCATCACCTTATCTTTTCCTTGAATTCTTGTTCTGGTAGTCTTTGAGGTCTGCACAGTAGATAAGTGCTTACGCCAGTTTAATTAGTTCGGTAACACTGCTGACATAAGTGAGTGATTTCTTCTCATCCTTCTACTTATCAGTTAACTTAGCTACAGCACATCCTGAACATCTGCTAGTTTCAGACACTCTTTATCTACAGCCCTTATTTTGCTTACAATAAATTTTATACAAAGGTCATAAGGTTCTAAAACTATGTCAGCTACAATGATTTATCTTATACAAGGATCCTTATTATGTTCTTTTGGTTGGGCTTTTTGGGTTTGGAAAGCTTTGTTGTTATGTACAAAGCCACCAAGCTTAACGTTACTTAGAACTGAATTTTCTTGTTTGCAAGGGATTATATTTCATTTTGTACTTCCTTGTCTCAAATCCCCCCTTTTTCTGTCCTTTTGCAAATTCTTTTGCAATCTTTTAAATTATCCCATTACCATTTAATGTTTTTCTAAAATATTTCCCTGTTTCCACCTGATGTTTAATCTTGTTTCTTTTCCATTCTTCATAATCCATCATTGATTGTTTACAACACCAAAAGAAACATTGAATTGAAACACGTGATTAGGATTACAATTATTATCATTATTATACTTACAAACAATTTTGCACTACAATGTGTGCCTCGGCCAGAAGAGATAGCCTCCAGTACCCCAAAGTGAGGTATTATTTCATTTAGTAAAATTTTAATTACTTGTTTTGCATTATTTACCCTACAAGGGAAAGCTTCTGGCCAACCAGAAAAAGTGTCCGTTAATACCAGCAAATATTGATAACCTCTTTTTCTTGGTAATTCAGAAAAATCTATCTGCCACTGTTGTCCAGGATAATTTCCCTTTTTAATTGTCCCAATTTGATTCCTATTTTCAGTTTTAGGATTGTTTTTCAAACATAATTGACATTGCTTATTTACCAATTGAACTGTCGTATATAAATTCCTACTCACAATTCTTCAATCTAAATATTTATATAATGAATTTGCTCCTCGATGTGTCTTATTATGTTCTTCTTTTACTACTCTCCATAATTGGCTATATGGAATTACAATTCATCCATCTTGTATTTGGACCCGACCCTCTTTATTTTCCTTACCTTCCAAATCCTCAATTAATTTTCTATCCTCTTTTGAATATTTAGGTTTTGTTTGTTCAGTTATTAATTTACCATCAGGAATTAAGGTCACAATTTCAGCCTGTTCTGCAGCACATTTAGCCTCATAATCAGCCAAATTATTTCCAATTTCTTGTTCAGTGTT